>NC_053457.1:19893943-20206312 GCF_015227805.2 Hirundo rustica
TTCTGCCTGGTTCAATTATGTGTCTATCTTGCAGCAATATGCCTTACTGATCCTGCAAAGAGGACTGTAAGGACAAGACAAGCTATGTGGGCAGAACATAAATCTTTGTGCCTATAATGTATTAAACATGTTGGATTGAATAAAATTTTTATTAAAGTAATGTTGTCAAGGATCCTCATTAAGTCCTTCTCCCACTACCCATGGTGTGACCAATCTGGCTTCAACCAGACCTGGCCAGAGGGTGACAGGTCCAGGAGACTGACCTCAGTGATCTTTCCCTTCTGCCAGTTTGCAGGGATAATCATTGTAGCCAGCTCCAAGTGGTCCCACATGTCTCTAGATTTAGAGCTGTCCTCCAGAATCTTTCTCCTCCTTGCTGATGTCTCAGCCTTGATCTGTGCTTCCTGCCGTGTCACTCTTCTTTCTGTTCCTAACCAGATGACCTGCACTTGTTCCTGCTCGTCCTGACCTACATCCTGGCGGCAACACAGCAGGCATGAAATCCTTATTTCCTGACTCACATCCTTGCCTCAGGTCACACTATCTGCATACAGACTGACCTGTCTCCGGTATCTGATTTCCTCTCCTATAGTGCATTGTCTGACGCATCTTACCACAGACTGTCAGCTAAGACACATTTTCTCTTTTCAGGTCTTAATTTCAGCTTGTTTGACTTTATCTCTCATTTTAGATGGTCTTAACCTTTGGGCCCAAGCACAACCCATCAGCCAAATCATGCTGGCCTTTCTTAATCTATGTACATTAAGCTTGTTATCACCCATGACTCCGATGTATAGCGATCAGACAACCGCCCCAACTTCAGGGATCCTGGAATTTTCCCAGTATTGTAACAATACACTTTGTGCAAAGGGTACAAGAAAGAGCAGTGGGGAAAGCCACAGAGACTTGGGCACCTGTTTGCTGTGAAGCCTTGCAGATGGCAAAATCTGATTACAAAAAGGGTAATCACTAAATTCTCTGGGATGAATGAAGAAGGTTTTCTTAAGATCAATGCAGTCTGCCTCCACATTCATGACAAATTAGTTCCCTTATGTTCTTGGTCAAAACCTGCCATTGTCAGTCTAACAAGTCCTGTCGAGCTTTCTCTGGAAGATGTAGTCCGATTTATATCACACAGAGTGGCATCAGACTCCTCCATTTTAGAAGACACTAAAGTGAAAAGTATACTGATACAAAATGTTTGCAGTCTGCTCCATCTTCAGACACCTCTTTCTAACTTTCCTCCCCTTTATCTTAGATGACAAACAGAATTAAATTGGGGTGGAGGGAAGAATACGTTTCTTTCAAATGATAGCTCTATCAAATGTAAAGTACAAATATTTTCACATACTCTAGTTCCTCCTTTAAGAAAGACACAACTTTTTTTCACTTTCTGCATAAAAATGTCAACACCATACGAACTATGACAATGACTGGCCCTTCAAATATGATTCCAGTGAAAGTTCTGGCCCATTCACAACTGTGAGCAAACTTCTGTAACAATCAATTTGTAAGAAACAGAACAGGCTGAGAAGCAGGATTTCCTTTCTACAGGAAAAAAAAAAAAAAAACAAACCAACAACCTGGCTCCAATCCAAATCCCATTGAAAGCCACACTTAAAATTTTTACTAACCAAAAACTGAGTTACATACGGAGGTACTAAAACAGTGCAGCCTAAATGTCTTCGGCGTTCATATGTGAAAATTATGTTCCCTGTAGCAACAAAGTTTCTGACGAGGATGTGAATGTCACTGGCCAGCTGTGGGAACTCCAGGCACCCGTGGTTCCCGGGAGTCCACTGTCAGCCTGTCCCCGTGCTACCGGGGCCAGCCCCAGCGCTCAGTCTGACAGCTCCGTGAGCCATCTGAGAGCAGCGCTTGCAGGCGCCCAGCTCCAGGCCCAAGGCATGGCTCTGCCGCACAGCAGGCCCGACATGAGGTTTTGGAAACCATCAGTCTCAGATCCACATGACTGGGAACTCTGGCTTAGAAGGTCTGGTATGTTTGGAAGCCTTCTGTGGAACTAACAACACTGGCTGATCTGCCCACAAAACCATCCTAGCCCTGGGGACTCAGTGCATTTAAGGTTCTTAGCTACCAAGGAAAACCTTAGAAAGCATTCTCTGGAGCTGGACTGCTTGTGACTGCAAGGCTCATCGCTCAGGTCACTAAGTAACCCCTGAAGGACTGAACACAAAGAACTCACAAAGTGCTCGCTGCTAGGGAGACTCAAACCCAGGAGGCTATCCCAGTATTAGGGACTTGCTGTTTGCAGGATCCCTATTTGCTGGGCAGATATTACATAAAAGCCCTAACTAAAGAGAGCATCAATGTTTTGAGAAGTCCTCCTTTTGGATCATGAAGGCACTCACCATTAAAGTAGTGGGCTCCTCTTTAAACACACTATGCAAGAGAGAGTTGAACTTTGTCTCCAAAAATTGCAACCATTTTGAAAGAAAAGTAGTGGAATGCTGTCTAGTCCAGAAAAGGTTCTCAAACACAAATTCAACTGCCCTTGAAATATTTTCAAGACTTCATGATATAGACTGGTTGTATTAAACAATTTTCCTTCTGCTATGGAAGCTTTTAAAGAACTTTCTTGAAAATCATGTGAAGTGCAGTAATATTTACTCTGACAACTGATTTGGAGTTAGAGTGCCTGTCCTCCCAAGAAGTCATTATATGTGACAGAGCCCTACTTTCATGGAAAGGGCTAAACACCTGCCTGCTGATTGAATTCCTTCTTTATTTTGCTTTGCTTGCACATACAGCTTTTACTTTATCTATTAAACTCTCTTCAACTGAATTTTTCAATTAATTTTTGCACTGTTATCCTTTCTGATATCTCACTGTAGGGAAGTGAGTGGCAGCAAGGTGCTACATACCAGGGTTAAACAACAGCAGCTATTACAGCCCAACAGGACCAATACATTTCCTTTTCAGTGCCTCCAAACAACTACTGGGTGAAGTGTTCCCATGACATTCTGCATCCTGTGACAAATCCTCCATCACATTTGATGACAGAGCTATTGATGTGAATGAAAATTTCTCAGGTTTAGATGAGGTTAGCTTACTGAGGTTAAATCCAGCCATACAGAGGATGCTGGACAGATGAAAATAACCTTCTTATCAATCTGTATGGATAGGACAATTTCTCAAAAGATACACACCCATGAATAATGACCAGAGCTTTGAATTCAGAATGCAGTTGGGTTCCTTGCTAATGTAAATTACTTGGTCACATCACCAGGTAACACTCCATATAAATGTTTTTAGAGAGGACTCTTACCGTTTTTCAGATATAATACATCATCACAATATAAACGAACAGGAAGTGTCCACACCCATAAAATTTCAATATCCTAAAGCTGCAGGACACCTTCCTCACCAGAGACCAGCACAGTAAATCATGCCTAAATCACTACAGTAAATCCAGTCTCTACTGTCTACACAGGCTATCAGTGGAATTGCAAACTGAGTTCAAAATCTTGGCTTTTTAAAAATATTTTACATCCTTTGGCTTAGAATCCAACAATATACACCACATAATACTGTCACCATAGATACCCCCAAACTAGTGCAAAGTGTGCGGGTACATGGAGTACACAGAGTACACAGAGTACACATGTGCACTCACTAGCTCAGGCTCCATAAAAAGATGCAGCTATATCAGCAGCTTGGTGAGCCTGAGCTAACTACTGCTGCTGCTTCAGTTTCAGAACTCAGTTCTTCTAACCTTGCTTTCTGAGCTGTCACAGGAATGTCCCTGTTTATTTTTCTAAAGCACTTATCTCCCCAGAACAAATAAAAACCAAACAAAATAAACCAGAATACCCTACCAAAATTGGACACCATACTGTACATATCTGTCTCTTACAGACAGTGACAGTAGGTGAAACTTAGTAACATTGCTCAAGGTGCTGCTGAAATTCATTCACATGCTACAAGTTTGCCATCTGTACCTGTAATTCTTAGAATATTTTACTGCCTCTCTCTGCCCTCTCATTCACCTAGAGAGAAACTAATTAAAACAAGAAAGGACCACTTTTTGGGATAAAAATAAGACAGCCATATATGGACATAAACTATACCATTATTTGTTAAAAATTGGGTCAGTATCTGTGTTAGTTAAGGAATCAATTTTGCACTTATTTTCATATTCCATAAAATTTTGGGCAAGCCGTAATATCCACATGCATCACTTCTACCATAATATGACTGAGATACTACATCCTTTTGTTATGGTTTATCAGACAATGATAAATCTCCAAAGGCTTGAATAACCTATAAGATATTCTAGCCATTAACTAAAAATTAATCAATAATGTAAGTACTGTTCTGTACAAAACTGCCTTTTAAAGCACACAATTTGTACCAAAAAAGCTTTGTTTAACTTCCAAAACTGACTAAACTAATCACATCAAGGATATTATTACATATGAAGATGATCAGCATGGAAGTTTAGTATACAACATCCATTTTCCAACAGGCACTTTCCATACAGACAGCACCAATGTTATTTGACGTGATCCAATACTACAAAGATGACGGACCCAGGAGAAGACCAACAATAAATCAGTAATGAAGCATATGTGCTTCACAACACAGCGCAATGCTGGCAGCTACTTGTAAAATGACAACAATAATAACCAAGTAGAGCACACACTCCTTTCTCTAGTTCTGAACCAAGTCAGTGCCTGAGCAGTAGCACTCGGGAAATGAGAAATACTACATACAGGAACACCCTAAAAACAACAGTTTAGGCATTAAATTTGGATGCAGGGAGAAAAGATTCCAACAAGAAAAAAAACACGAAAAGGTGTTTGTTCTGTAATAGGATTCTTTTCATTTTAGCTGCATTTTTACTTGATTAAACTAAGATAGCTATTCATTATGACACATAATGACTGCAAAGGAAAATTCCTATTTGAAAACATAAAACCTTTCTTATCTGTTAACTTCATGGATGAGTACATAAATTACTGAACACCATATAGCGTTAATAATTTTGGAACTCATCCTATACTTTAAGTGGACAGAGATTTAAAAGAAAAAATCAGCATTACCTTTAAGCATTGTTCTTCCAGTTGATCCTCCAAAGATATTTAAAAGACCACTTCTTGCTCCTAATGATGTAGTTGCTTCTAGTAAAGCACCAGTTATATAGTTAGAGAGTGCAGTCCTCTGTAAAGTGGCACGATATTGACAGTAAGCACCTGTTACACATGGTTTTTCACAAAACCCATCTCCATTATATATACAGTCTGTAACAGATGTTGGGAGCTTTCTCCAAAAATGAGGAATATGTTCAAAAATATCTTCTGCTCCTTCCTCTTCTTCTCTCACTGCACTGAAGATCTGTGGAGAATGTAAAAGCACGGACTGTTAGTTCATTTGCTTAGGATAACACACTGAATATAAAACAATTCCAAATGACGATGACTTCTTGTGAAGTTCAATGACCTGCAACATCTACTTATCCAAAACAGTTTGTTAAGATTTTGGGTTATGCCTCCAAATAGGATATTTAAGTAAGAAGTCATTCTGGCTTTCAATCTATGTTTAAAAGTATTCTAAAGATAACCATTAGACTAAAAAAACCCACATCAAAATACCTCATCAACATTTAAAATACGGAATATGCACAAAATTGTTTATAATACTATTGGATCTGTTGTACTTCCAGAAAATCTTAGAGATATCAGTAGCAGAAAAAACAGGTCAACTCAGGGTTGGAACTTTTTCTTGCTGAGTGGGTGGGGTTTTGCAAACAGAAATGGTTTTCATCACTCTGAACCCTTTTTCAAAATGTTCAGGTGTCACGTTTATTGCATTACTTCCAGCCTACGCACAGGTCCTCTATATTATATTGGTTTAGTACTTTTTCCAGTATTTGTGATAACACGCTAATGAACTTCAGTCTGTGGCTTAGCAACTATGTAATGTTTGCTTATTTAAAAGAGTCTAATGATCAAAGCAAGAATCTGAAAGAAATCTCTTCATTTAGTATACAAGGGGAGACTTGATGCTTTGCATTCTTGTATGCTGACTTACTGATTAACATTAATAATTTGTTTCAATGATCCGTGCTTCTTAACTACAAAGTGTAAACTAAAAATTAACACAGGGAAAGGTCAGCATAAATGTCACCAGGACAGGTGCTGAGACAGTTTTCATGAGGTTGTGCCCCACCAGTCTTAGATCTGCAGAAGAAAGAAGCGGATGGCTTCGTGACAGTTTTTTTCAATTATAATGCCTCGTGTCTTGTTGCCATCCTTTCCCACATATAAACAAAACACAGCTATCCATCAACATGGCAGAAAGTGCAGCCAGCCCTAGAAAGCAAGCACACATGTGCTCAGTCACACAAGAAGAAGCTGTTTGCACAGCCTGTGCACGCCACACGTCAGAGGCACGGGCGCCCTGCCCACGGGACACACACGTGCCCAGCCACGGGGCCAGGGACGGAGGCGGCTCCCGGGACAGGGATCTCACACCGCTCCAACTCTGCCCTGAGACTGGCATCAACCCTGCCAGGTGAGTGAGGAGGGACCCAGCTCCCTGCTCCATGAGGGATCCCACCCTCCACTAACAGAACAGGTGAACAGTGACGTGCTTCTTTCATCTGTGTAAACAAATTGCAGAAAATCAAATACAATCTGATATATTAAGTAGATATTTGCTATCTTAGCTTTAATTTTTGTAATAATCATGTTTGAGGGGAAACAGTAAAATTTTATATTAAAAACATAATAATTCATTAACTAGTAATGTAATTCAATGATCTGAAAAAGAACACTGACATAATTATTAACATAAAAAAGAATTGTTCATATGTTGACTGTGGTTATATATAACTTAATTCCACTAAAAGATAGCTTCTGTGATGCACTACACCAAGATGCACTACAATACTCATGCACTATACTACAGCATGAAATGCTGTATTATCTTTTTCCTCTCTTCCTGCATATTTTCCAAAATTTGTTTGGTCTGAGGTTTCTAGAAATATTATGCCTGCATCTTTATCTTCTTTTTTTTTTTTTGCTTTCTGGCAGTTTTATGGTCTTTTAGACTGTCAGTACAGACACATCATCACCTTAATTCAGAAAGAAAATGTGCTTTTAAAGCGTGCCTTACCTGGACGGGATGTGTGTAGACCTTTTATTTAGCTAGCTGTCTACAAGTACCTTTGCAAAAGGTGTACTGTGAAATAGTAAACCTTTGGACCACGAGGGTGTCACACACAGCAGACATAATTAGTCTTTCTAGCTTGTTTAAAAAATATTTAGTTAATGAATATAATTTAACTTCTCAAAACTGCAGTTACCATCCAAAATATTTTTAAAATTGGGTTCTGCAACTTATAAAGGCATGTTCTGTTGCCTACACAACTCAAATTTCTTTCAGCTGCCAAAGCAAAGAAACCATTTGTTGACAGAAATAGGCGACAGTGTTTTGCTGGAGAGATTATACATAGAATAATGGTGTTAATCTCTTCTGTGTAAGTAGACTTCAGGGCACTAGCTGTCTCCAAAGACTTTGCTCATCACATAACATTTTCAAATTCTGTTTGTTTTAATATGTTAAAGTTCTCGGCACGTTACCTCTGCTGCAGAGGTTACAGATGAGGTTACAGATGAGGTCACAAAAAAATACAGACTTACAATGTGTATACTTACCAGCCCCTGAAAAGAACTGAAACAATCAGAATAGGAACAAATCCCTCAGGTAACTGATAGGGGAAACCACCTTTCAGAGAGATTGCTCCAGACAATTGGGGAAACTTAATCTTGTCTGGGAGACAAAGAAGTTTATTCCAAGCCAGGGTTTACAGTTCATACTGGGAAAATCCGGATCCTATTGATCCATACCACTACCAAAGAATGACTAACGTAATTAAAAATGAATGTGAACCAAAAAGAGTAAAATGCAGCACTAAACTGAAAGCCACCCATCAAAAAACAAAGCCTCACTTTTGCCTTACATATCAAATTAAACATTTCAAAACCATCTGCAGTCTGATGTTGCCGTGTCTCATTTAATGTGTATAAGAAACTCAGGACAGTGTCTGACTCTAAAAGCGTTGCAATATTAAACATTCTGTAATGAACTCACAACACTTTTAAATTAAGGAATAAGATTAAATAGGAAACTCCATATACTAATACACCAGTATTCCAATAAAAGTATACTACAGCTTCAATAAATTTTTACTTTCTTCTCCTTTTAAAGGAGATTTTAATGGTAAGTAAAAGGAAAATAAAAATTACTTGCAACATACAATATTTCTGATTTCTACAAGAGAAAATTGTCCTCCAACTCAAAAAGGAAAATTAGCATTAAAATAAAGATTAAATTCTGACAATTCCATCCTTGTAGCTTTATACCCAAGTCCATATTTGGAAAATGCATGGAAACAAAACAGATTATTCAGATCTTAATAAGGTATGCAATAAATCATCAAAACTTTACTTTTAAAAGCCCCTCAGTTTTGCTTCTAGTAACTTAAAATGGTTTCTGCAAGTTAACTTATTGATAACCTTCAGGCAATAAAACTTTCTTAAAGTGACAACAGACATATTTTGCCAAGATACTAAATATATCTTTTAAAATACCTATAAAAACAAGCAACCTACACTAGCCTTGAAACTATTTTTTATTTCCTCTTGCAATCTTTATTTTCTGTTTAATCATCATGCAATTGCAAATTGCAATATGTCCTTTTCTCCACAACATTACTATACCTTTACTGTGTAGAAATGGCAGAAACCTAAACACCACAGCCATTTATTACCCAGTTTCCAACACATATTGCCCCAAAATGAAGCTGGAGTTCATTGGTGCTGCTGTACTGGAAATATCAGATATAGCAGTTTATAAAGAATAATTGTGATCTTAAATTTACATGTATCTCTTAATGTAGTCTTTTTTTTTCTCTCTTTTCACATTTTTCTGCCTCAGGTATTTAGGTTAGAACTTGGAGGTGTGTTATCATATCGCCAAACATATAACAGCTGCTGTGCTTTTGAAACCCAGAAACAGGAATTATGAATAGAAAATGTCCCATTATTAGGCAGCAGGTTTAATTTCTCTAACTTTATTAAAATAATGAAGAATATGCGTACCTAAGAATTTCATTGCAAAGAATAGTCATGAAAAATTATGCTTATTGCTGCTGCACTGTAAAAATATGAGAAAATAGAGTGTAATGAAGTTTTAATACTTCATTGCATCTGTCCAAATGCTCTCTAAACCCATCTTTCAAGGTATCCTGAATGATCAAGATGAAATTCTGAAATGTAGGAGGTGTGTGTTCAGTTGGTACAACACATTTCAGTCTGATTTCCTGGCTGTTCACCTACAGAGCCTTCATTTGTTGCACACTTTTAAAGCATTTTTAAATGCATGCAAGCCATAGTGGTATATTAACAAGTAATAACTCTCAAGACAGTATATGTTGAAGATAATTTAAAATATCTCCTTTGAAAACACGAAGGTTTTACGGAACATACAAGCCTAAACACAATTAACAGCACAGGAAATGCTGCTCTTTTCTAAATTTGTTCTGTTCCAGGAAAAATTACATTAAAATGAGGAAATTCTGATGGTAATTTTTCATTTTGGCCCTGCAGAATTTTCAGAAGAAAACCCTTACTAATATTGATCAAATGAAGCTAACAGTGCTCTCTTGGAAGTTGAGACCAAGGATCATTCCAATTGCTTTTATATGTATTTATTCTATTATTTAATTTGGATATCTATAGCATGGAATACAAACACAGTCTGCTGTGGAAAAAAACCCCACTTTTAACCACTAATATGCAAGGTAAACTTGGGTGAATGAAGCATTAATGCACAATTGGTCAATATTTCAGTTTTATGTCTTCCAAAATGGTACTCCAGCATAACATTTTGAAGCATGTTATTAGTAAAAATGCAAAAATAGGTAAAGCTGACAGCTAATTTTCTGAAATACACTGGATTTTCTCAGCTTTATCTCATTCAAGTTATGACCATACCCCCCCTGATTATCTCAAACAGTTGTGCAGGTTGTTGGAAGCCAAGGGATTTTACTGTGTTTGACAAGCACCCTGTGAACAGCTGAGAGGTCTGCTCTGTCACGACTATTTCTTAGCTCTCTTCACTGGAAAGTCTTGTTCACTTGAGCAATCAAATAGGTGAGGTCTTCAGGAATCCTTTCAAGAAATTGGACATTTTGGTAAGTGTTTTCCAGTGTTTGGAGTACAAAAGCCAGACATTTTGACTGTTAGAACATTGTCTTCTTGGTGGTACTCAGCAGCCTGTAACCAAATAAGTACACACCAGCTGATGAAATTTTTGGCTATGTGTGTTGCTGAGTTTTGGTATTTTACAAGAACAGCTAGGGCAAGGTTTATGATTAAATCTGTAGTCAATTAATTCCATTCCCAACTTACTATTCCAGATGACATGGATGAATACAAATACTCAACTGTAAGCTTTTCTAAATTGTAGCACCACTGAAATTTGTGAGAGACTGATGACTGTCCAGCTCAGCAGGAGATGAAACACCATTCTCATTCCAAATCCAAAACAGCTCTGTAAAAAGAAAGTTCTGCCCTACCTGAAACCAGCACAACTATCTCTCCCAAGCTTCTCTGACCTGTTGTTTGTCATGACACTCTATTGCAGTTTCTCCCTGTGGCAAACATGAAAACAACTATCTGGCAGTTTTGCAAGCTGGCATCCAACTCACAGATTCCCATAGATCCTCTTCCAGCAACTCAGGATCCAACATTTTTGGCTAACAGGCAACATTCTTAAAATATGCACAGCCATCCCAGAATAAAATAAAATAAAACAAAACAAAATAAAATAAAATACAATCAAATCAAGGGTTACATTATTATGATGCCTTCCTTCATACTCAACAACTTTTGGAGATGTATTTGAACATCCCTCTTCAGTGGCTTTGCAAGCCAATGGTACTTGCCATCTGGCTTGCCTGAAGCTTTACCAACAGAAGAACAACTACCACCACCTGAACATTTTGCTTAAACACAGCCATTTGGTGCAGGTTTGCATTTGTGCTCAAGAAATAGCAGTAAAGGGCTGTTTTGACAACTAATCAGCAAGAAAGCTGGAGCCATAAACATATATTCACAGTGAAATACATGCAAAACCTGAAAGAATGGCAGGGATTAACAGTGTTCTTTATATCTTAACTTGCTCATATCTTGCTCTCTATGTATTTTCACATGGTGCTTAAATGTAATAACTTGCCTGCTGAGATGATAGCTTTTGTAATGGAAAAGTTCCTTAAAATATCCCTAGACTGCTGAAACACTGTTCTGTATTTAAAAAAGCTGCCTAGAAAATAAGAGGATACAGTGCCATGGTATAATCTCAAGTGCACTTCATAACATATGAGGAATGCTCTGTTGTCTTGGGGAGTGGGGGGCAGAGGCAGAGAGAAAGTGTTCCTCGAAAAACATACACACAGTAGTCAGTACCACTACAATTTCACCCGGTACTTGACAAATATGCTATTTGCTGTAAGGCATGTGCAGGATGGTGCTGCTCACAGGTGTTGCTCATCTTTTGTCTGGGACACTATAAAGAAGAAAAACAGGAACTGCTTTGAGAATGCAAAACCAGCAAGATTTGTTTGCTGCAGCAGCACCCTGCATCATTTGCTATTGCAGCAGTGAGTAAAAGCAAACATCATATGCCCTTACTGCCCGGGAACCAGTGAGAGGGGTGGGAAGAGAGGACATGATGCCAAGATACAGCCTAGCACATAGTATCGCTTTCTCCATACAGTAGTAATAAATCTCCCAATTCAAACAGAAGTTGCCCTCCCTGGGGTAGGGCACGTACAACTGCCAGAGCAGGTGCACGCATTGGAGCCTGTACAGTCTCCTTACACATCTGAAGGAAAGAACACATCACAGGAAAGAAATAAATGTCTTCAGGCATCTCTTCATCATAGGAGTCAATGCTTGTTCCAGCATACTCAGACAGTTTTTCTAATGGCCACTGATACAGTCACTATGAGAGACCCATATATTTTCCTTTTCTGCAAATGATCTTCACATTCTAGCAATTTAGAAGAAACACTGTGATGACCTGTCCACTGTGGATACCCTTCCAGGAGCTCTCTTGCCAATATCCTTTTGGCAATGTCTGCTCCCAAAAACATTTCCAACTCTTGTGCTCTCCTTAAGGATGAGGAAGATGTTGATAGAATGTCAGGACAGAGCACAAGGCAACAGTACTGCGCTACAGAGCAACAATGCTCACTTACTCAACAGCAAGATTTGTTAAGCGTTCAGTTCTACACACTAAGCTGTAACTGGGCAACGTGGCACTGAGCAGCAGAGGACACACAGAAAACAGAGGACTTGACCCTGGGAACATGGAAATCAGAGTCGATGGTGGCTGGAAGGTTGCCAAAAGAGCGATCAAGCACAGATGTGCCCAAACACTAATATTCATTAAGTGATGTTCTATGAACTTTCTACAGCTTTGACTGCAATTACAGAACGTGCATTACCTCATCAGCCAGTATTTCTTATGAACTGCACCCTGTTAAGGATGAGGACTTCAAGAACAGAAACAGAATTTAATGAGGATCAAACTATCCTGCCCAGGCAATCCTTAAATAAAGTTCAATATTCTTCAGAAATATTAGCCATCCTTATTCAGTTCTGGTATCCCCAAGTGTCTTTAGTGGTGAATTTTTTTCATTCGTTATCATCAGGAAATGATGATGCAGTTTTTAAAAAAATTAATTTGAGATTTGGATTTAAGACAAGAAATTTTAACAGCACGTCCAAAGTTCCAATGAGTCAGCATTTTTCCTTTTGATAAAACTTGGTTGCTATTACTTACTTATTTTCCATTTCTGTAAGGTAAAGTATTAAATAGCCCTTTCCAAAGGCAAGATGGACAGAAGAAGACAGAAAAAGCAGTGTGATTTATTGGGATACAGATTTAAAACAGTATCTCCAACCCAAGAAAGTCCTGCTTTTCATGGCAGGTGTTATACTTTAGATTCAAATAACTACTGGGAAGAATCAACTTAAGATATGAAACAGAGGCTGATAAAAGGCATTAATTAACTGTCATTTGAAAGGTTTTCATAAACACTTGAAATTTCAAGTTGATTACAGAGAAAATGAAAGGATGACACCAAACACAACATAGGAGTTCTTCACATTAGTCTTCAGCAATGTGAGACAATGCCCTTGTCAGTGATAGAAACCTCTGTAATCTTAGCCAGAAAAGGCCAAAAATATCACTTTCAGCCGGGTCAGTTACTCATACATCTGTTGGTACAAATGTGTATGTGAAAATATATTGGGTTATTAATTATTTTATTACTAAGCTCACTTGCTAACTTCTTAGTTTTAAATTTTTTAATCATTTTCTAGTACTTCACTTATAAACTTATAAATTTTAGCTGTTTGCTTTTCTACCCTTGTCAATTCTACATGCAGCCAGTATTCTTTTTATTTCCTGAGTGCTTATTTACTTCCTCCAAACTTTCACCAACAATATAATTTACAAACAATATGCTGCCTTAGTAACTAAATAAATTAAATTACTCTTTTAAATAGACATCTGTGTAATCTCCACCCAACTAATGCACACTTTGGGGTTATTTTTACTGAAAAGTTACTAGTTTTACTAGTCTGAAGTGGGTCATATCTTTGAAAACCTGATCATGTCGACTGGAATTTCTTGGGTTATCACCTTTCAAAATTACCTACGTTTTTAACATAGAAGTATATGCACCGCACACATAATCACTTTTCAAAAATACATTCTAATAATAATACCTTACTGATGAAAGAAAAAGCATTTATATAAACCTTCAGAGGTGTGTTACAAAAGGTATTTAAAACAAGAAGATGACTAGCAGGCTGAATTTTTGATTCCGTATTTGATTCAGAGGTTTTAATGTAACTAGTGTTATCTAATATTACCTAAAATAGGCTAATTAGGCTTAAAACTGCTAGAAAGACTGAAATAATGTACTCAAACCATTTAGATACTAGAATATTAAATGCATCATTAAATAATTGCAATTAAATGCATGATTAAATAATTTCAATTCAAGAGAGATGAACATTTTCACTTTAAATTCCACTTTTCATTCTAGGAGAAAGGTCTTTGGTACATCAAGCTGTAATGGGATGCTACTTTACAATGGATCACTGAATCTTCCAAAGGCAAGTAAGAAATGGTAAGAAATTCTAACAGAATCCACTGAAAACTGTATTTCATATATCCTTGAAAGCTTGCTTTCTTCAAAGGTAGAAAAAGAAAAATAATACAATTAGCTCACTGAAGGTTTCAAACAAGCATCAGGTTCATATTTTTTATTTCTGAAATACTGTCGTGTGACGGGTGCACTCAATACAGGTGAACACCGAGCACTCAAAGCACAGGCACCCAACAGCACCCTTCCCACATCCTATTTCACCTTTTATTATTCTGTATGTGGAGCAACAGCAAGCCTAGATTTTCTCTAAAAAACAAACAAAAACCCCAGACACATATCAGATACAGGCAGAAATCTGTAAGGGTTTGTACCTTAATATCAACTGTACTCTTCCCATTTGAGGAAAGGCTTCCACAGAACTCACACATTTAAAAATAGCTGCATTCCCACTCATGTGAACCAATTATTTAAACAACTTTGAAAGATGAGCTTAGTTGCATATTCCTGAACTATAAACTGACAATAAGTTTTAGGGTATACAATACAAGAAAAATCACTTAAGAGATCTCCTGTCAACATGATTATCTGATCATCTTAGAACCAGACAAAAAAACCCCTAAAAATTATGGTTGTTGAAGACCATGTCTCACCACCCCTTACATGTCTGGCTTTTCATCCTCTTTCTACAGCTTCATCTATTTGTCAAAGTTCACTATAGCTGCTTACACCAAACTCTGGCCTTAGGTGTTTTTAAAAAATATTATATTAATATGTATACTTACATAATTGATTCAGAAAGAACACAGTCTGTTCCATTCCCATGTCCCTCATATTAAAATTCATAAGATAGCCAGTGGTAAGGGTTAAAGGTCATAGAACTGGCTAATTCTCTTTTTACACTGTGTGATGCTGCATCCCTGCGAGTAGAAACTGGTCAGAATTGCTTAAGAAGGTCTCAGGCTCAGAGTACATGTGCCAAAGCTCAGGCACAAAGTACATGTAATAAAACTGTCTTTGTAATTATACAATCACTATTTTTATTTGTATAAAAAAGGGCTCATAATGGGACTTTATTGTACTTTACATCCTGGATTTACGATGTAGGGTGGACCTTTTCAATCTATCAGAAACAGTCTATAGTTCAGATCTGTAGTCAGAAACCCAATGATTAAATAAATGTAAAGTGCAACAGAAGTTTGCTGTATCCTGAAATATTTTCATTTATAACCGACTTTAACTGATACTACAGTAAAAGATTGGTAGGCAGATTACTACAGCTGTCAAATTTATGCATCCTACCCATGGCATACAGCTAACAAAAGAGCAAGTTTTCCTTAGCACAGGAAATCTAGTTCTCATTTTCTAATTTTATAGACACTGAATCCATGCCTATTTGTTTGCTTGTACTTCAGCTGTTGGGTTCTTAGGGTCACATGAATAATTATAAGATTATTTTGGATAGTACTTAGGGGCCAGGAAATTCTCAGAGTTTTCATGACTGAATTGTTTGATAGACTTTTAGGTCAGGATACAGAACATGATTTCATGAAACAAAATAACTCTGTTCTATAAAGAGGCATTTTCCACTTGAAGGGTTTTTTTAAAAATTACCCAGAAATAGAAAGGGCACAATTTCTTGCCCAGTCACAACAGAATATTGATACTTGAACTTAGCTTTAAATTACATGCTTAATCATAATTTACCGATAAAAAGTGAGTCTTCATTCATCACTGTTCACATCGAACATTTAATAACAACCCTACAAAAAGATAAGAATTAAAAAGGGCTATCTTGTAAATTTTTAGAATAAAAATTTCGGCTAAAACTAAGCAGTCACAATAATCCAGCATGGTACAAGGAAGCAATTTTACTTATGTTGGTTTCTTGGACCAAGAATATAGTACCTGCAACACTTTTCATCTTCCCTGGTCATTTGCTGCTAACAAAGACTGTGCTGCATCTATAAGCGCAGGGAAGCTAAACATGTGAAGACATCGTGAACAACTAATACACAATTCTGTAACTGAAATAAATAACTTCCTGTTGTCCTTGTTTCCACCTGGGGTGTTCAGCTGCTGCCTCTAAATAATTGTCCTGCAGAACGCCGTACATTCAATTTTCACATCATATTTTTATTTTATGACACAACTTTGATGATAGCTACTTAATATACACTAATAGCCATACTTAACATTAAGACAACTGTATACTGGAATAAAACTGAACCTACAGAAGTAATTGTCACTGAAAGAGTGACAACTTGACTGAAAATCACAAAATAGATAATCTAATGTTTTGCAATTTTCAAAAGTTCTAATACCTTCATCACATTTAAACCATGTTTTTTAAGGTAAATATGCTTGTTTTAAGAGAATGAGTGAAAAATTAGAGTGACTGAACAAGGGAGAAGGAATAAGAGCACATTATTTCAGTATCTAAATAACACTTTTAAACTGTTGACGAAGTAAGTTTCTGCAGGACCAGAGTATAGTTCTCCTTTCTTTTCCCACTGGAGTGGAATGTCACTGGAAGCTTGATTTTCAGAATTTAAGGCATCTGGCTTAAGACCAGATGAACAAAAATATTTTAAATTAACTTTCCTTATTCTCTGGAGATTGTTACAGACCCAGGGACTAGAGTTTAGTCATCCATGGGATTTATTTTGCTTTAGCATTAGCTTCAACTAAACTTTGAATATACAACAGCTTCCTTACCAAAATTCATAGCCACTCTGCTCAGTGTAATCATTTTTATAAATTGCAATTATATTGCACTGAATTACAAGCATAAGTGACCTGCATGTATGCTTAGCCTCACAAAATGAAGGGTAAAACCTAGATTCCTATTACAAGCTTCCCTTTCATACTATCACACCAGTTCTGAAAGCACTTTGACTTATTTATCTGTAACTACATGTGCCAAATTTAGGATTCTTTAAACTTCAAAAGCTTCACCTTAGTGAGATATAGTGTGCTTCAACAGCTTTGGGAGAGCTGAATACAGATTTGTTTTGAATTAACTGCAGCAAGTTTTCATGTACATAACAAACTTCACGTACTAGAGAGAGGAAAATTTGTAATGGATGTTTCAGTTATATATTAAGCAAAAATGGTTGTTTGCTCTTGTTTTAAATAATTATCATGGAAAGACGAAAAAGCATTAAAAGCATTGTATGCTTCCATGAAACTCTTGTAGTAGCTTAACATTTTACTCAACTCCCAAATACTTTTAATTTGACAAGTACATTCTTAAGATCTTTAGAGGGCAGTTTAGTCACAGCATCATCATTCTGAGAATAAGCAGGAAGACTTGTTCAAACAGCACTACGATAAAAACTTGAGGCGATCTCTGGGACAAAAAAACGCCAGAAAAACAGTACTCTATAAAGATTATATAGATCTAATGGAGATTTACTGTAGGACAGAATAAACAAACAGAGATCATTTCCAGGCCCCTCTTTTCTCAGAGTCACATCAAGGACAATCTGTTTCGTTGAGGATAAAGTTTGCATATGCTTTTTATAATAGAAATCTCATCAAATGCCAAATCTATATTAAATATATAAACCTGTTGTAATACCGGCACTGAAAAGGGCAACTCTGTGGTGAAAAAAAGTAATTTCCATCTGAGACACATACTTCTAAAACCTATTTTAAAACTGAGTCATTATATTCCACAAGTTACTCTACAAACTGTACTAACACATTCTTCTATGGTGAAATCTGCTTATGAAGATGGAAAGACCACATGAAAACAAAATGAAGCTATGTTGGAGGTCTAGCTACTTATGAAAATGTAAGATATAAAGCTTGGGCACTAGTTTGGTTTTATTAAAATGATTGATACAAAAAACACTTTGGCTGAGAGTCACGACCCCTTTCTAAATTAACAAGTAAGAATGAATAAAGATGGCAACAAATACAATCCCATAAACTAAGAATGGTTTTGCTAACTGCACCCTCAATATGTGCTTCACAAATGTATAACTGTAATTCAACATTTTGTCTAGTCATTCTTTTTTTTTAATCTTCTCACTGGCTGACCATGTATTTTATTCATTTACAGGGCATTAATGCCCTGGACTTACTAATGTATCAGCAAAAGCCCATATTCACATGCTACTTAGCAATATGGTCATTTAGTAAAATGTCATTATCTGTATAATCCAGAACTCTCCTTTTTTTTCACTGTGTACACACTTTTTAAAAGAGAAACTTCTTTCTTCCTGTGCATTTATTCTGCTTCTTGGAGAGTAAGTCCCACAACCGAGTGCTGCCAGACATTACTTGTAATGTATCAAATGGTAGTTCCCCTTTGCGTGATTTTGTAGCAGCACAAAGAAAAAACTGGTATTTGGACCACTTACTGAAACCTCAAAGCTTTGTCATAATGTTCCCAGGTCATTTGCTTTGAACATAATAAAGCAAACCAAACTACAAAGGCATCAGAAAGGTAAAACTACTGCTATTTAAGTGAAAGCAAGACGAGTTGTCACAAAGATACAGAGTTTGTGTTCATTAAGTGTAACCATCACAACTTATTTTTACTAATCGTCAGAGCTTACGTACAAAAAAGAACAGTATAACGTTATTTTTTACCAGTAGGCACTTGGATCCCTCATTAACCAACCTACACAATAAATTGCTTGCACCAAGTTAAAAGAACTGTTCAGTTTAAATTCCTGAAAAATATTGCTTTACTGGAAGACTAGTCCAGTACATTTAAACATTAGACAATTTCCAAGTTTTTCAGACTCTTTGAAAGAACAACATATGTTTGAGAAAAGGAAACAATTCTCTATCATCACTAGTGGGTAGTGTAATTTTAGCTTCACATGCACATGATGGGAAAATAAGACAAAACAGTATTTTTAGCGTTTATAAAAATATACATAATTATCAAATGTCATCTGGACTGCATTTCTACTGAACAGCTTTATATTGATTATAATGGGTGAAGCAATAGCTACAGAACTTTTTTTCATTTATATTCTACTGCATATAAAAAAAAAGGTCTTAAATATTTCATTTATGACTTCAATAAATTTTGTAAAAAGTATCAAGTGTTTTCTATAAATCCTTGCTGTACATGCAATATTTCTTCAGCAAGTCACAGTAAGAGTCAGAAATTCTTCGGGGGCATTTAATGTCAACTTAATTAGCTGCATCTAAGTATTTTAGTAAGAAAAATAAAAGTCTGTAATTAGTAATTACATTTTTTATAGAGATAGAACCCAATACTAAGTGAAAAAGTAGTCTTTTATAACTTTATGTGCTAAAATTCTGTAAAATAAAACACGATAAGCTAGTAAACATTCACATGCAGTATGCCCATTTTAAATAAAAAGAAAACAACACAGACTTTTCAAAATTACTAATTGTTTACATCTACAGGGTAAGTATTGACTGAAAAGAAATTTGTTCCAGAAAGAAATACCTTGCTTAATAAAGCAAGAATATATTTTTCTCCAGCATTACATTCTTCTGACGAAGAAAACCTTTCCTATTATCCCTGCAGTAAGAAAAACTTTTGAACATTTTATATTACATGAACCATACCTTTTTCCTTTGTGTTTCACCATATCCATATCTCATCAACCGGCAGGAAAAATGACAAAAGTGTACAGAGATTGAAACAAGCCAACAGAAGCAGAAACTGCAGGTTGGCTTTCAGCAACACAAGATGACAGTGTGTTCCCGTCTACAGAGACTGCATAAGAGCCTGCAGGGAAAAGTGTGCTGCCAAATCTTAATCCCGGCGCTGCATTTCACATGGTGCTGCCTCACCTCTGCAGCTCCTACAAGTCTGCTTCCCAACAGTCTGTGGAAATTTGGTCCTTGTAAAAACTCCATGAGGATTTCAATGTGATCGCAGACACACAGACAATAAAATCTCATACATTTAATGTTTAATTTCGCAGACCGACTGGAGTTTGTGTTTACATTACTGCAAATGAAATGATGCAATGCTAAATTTATCTGAAAGCACTGCCTTAGACTCTCGGTATTGTTTGAATTTATAGAAAAAAATTAATTTACAATGCCAGCCATTAAGCAATCTCTAAAATGCATTTATAAATACAGAAAATAAGGTCACTGGTATGTTGTAAACTCACTGTAAGTAAAAATAAAATAATTCTTCCCACATTAGATTTCTCACCTCTAAGATACTAATACAATTTAGATTACTGCAGAAAATATACAGATTAATAGGAAAAAAAACATTGAGACAAATAATATAAACAGAATAGGATTATTTCCAATTACAGTTCTCTTGAATCAGTTCCCAAGCACACGGCTGCAGCTACCACGCACTGCTCTGCTCTCTGCTGCAGCATCCCTTCCTACTGACCCATCATATTTCTTCACAAGGGGGCACAATTTAGAAAGAAAAGGCTTGGTTCACAAGTCATTTCTGCAAGCCTGAAAATTCCAAGGACAACTGTATGCTACTTTAAGAGGGTTACAGAGGAACACAAAGTGAATGAAGGAGAATTTTTGCTAGTGCAGGAACTGAAATAAGCAGCTTTACAAATCCATTTTTTTGGTGATTAAAGATAGACGATGAAGCCAACATGAAAATACTGCAGCACACCGCGTATTTTGTGGCTTTCTTCAGAAAGGGTCCTTAAAGTGGGTAACACTTCAAAATAAACATTAATAATTCCATATCTGGTAACCTGCGTAACTTCATCTCAGAAGTGGGCCTTGTTACTATTTAGTTAACCCTCAAATACTGCTCTTCAGTAACTTGATCTGTAGACAAACACTGATTGAAAAAAGATTATGGGTGAGAATAACAAGTTATGGAAGGGAAAAAAAAAAGAATCGTGATAAAGGTAATGATGACAAAGGTAAAAGTAGGAGAGCCACTGACTAGCAGTAGTTTTGAAGAACCACTGAGTAGAAGAAAGTGTGAAGTAAATGTGAGAGTTGCATATCTTCTGAATTCTTTTTAAATAACGACACACCACTCACTGTCTAAGATACCTAGGATGCTGGGAAAGAAAAAAGCATGCAAAACATCCAACTATTAGCAAAATATGATAGCTTCATTCCGTATTCTCTTGCTATAATTAACAAACAGAAACAAGTGCATAAAAAAGGCACACAGCAGAGAGCATTATGTTCAGAGAAAACAGATATAATGACTTCTGGAAAAAACCCTCTAACAAGTATTTTAATATTATTGTATTTATCAGGGCAATCAATTTTGAATACAACATCATCGCGGCAAGTAATGCGAAAATAGCAGGAAATAGCTTAAGTCTATGCAAAAAATTTTATAAAACTTCTTAACACCTTGCCATTAAACACCCCAAAGATCAGTACATTAGAACCATTTTAAGTATTGTAGGCTCTGGCATTACAATACAGTTTTCTCACGCTTCCAAAACTGAAGCAAGAACAATTTCACAGGCATGCTTTTACTGAATAAGCCTTCCTAGAATACTTATGATATACTTTTCTACAGAATCTTTCCTTTCTCTAAAAATAATGAAATATCATACAACAACTACATGTGAAGGACTTTTCTTTAGAAAAAAATAATTTGTTTACCTCTAATAACTGATCTTCCGGTATTGCCATGATACTTTAATACATGCTTTAGTATCCAAATTCCCTAATACCAATTTGTGCTTTATTTTCTCAAGTGCTGCAAGGCAGAAGAAATATTTTAATGCTTATATTCAGGGGAAATGTACTTTTGATTGACAAGGCATGACGACTTTAGGAACTTCTAAAATTTGGTTCATTGTTCCCATATAGTTTGTGTCCAGAAGACAACCTCTTGGAATTCCCAAGCATGAAAAGAACAGGGTAAACACCTCTTCCATATATACCAGTTTCAGTACACCTTTAGGAGACAGAGATGGATCAATTACTTTTGAGCAAAAGGGCAACAGTAAAACAAATGCTGCAAGGAGAGTCCATATGCGTAATGAGTGAGAGGAATAGCTAAAGTCTCTTCTTGCCTATTTTACGCCCATTAATGAGTGTGTTTCTACACAGAACAACACAGGGGGTACACACACTCAGCTTTCTGCTTTCTTGCTCATGATTAACTCTTGTTGAAATGCATCTGTCAAAATCTAGAGTCTTTGATAGAGAAATATCATGTAAATATTTAAAGATACCTCTCCTACAGAAAACATGTTGCATATACTTCTAACCATGCTGAGGTTTGCAACACAGATTAGCTCCTCAAAGAAATCCCCTATCATTATTATACATGTTTTGAAACTACAAGTCACAAAACCCAGCTATTCTCCTTTAGCAGGCCTGCCAAATATTATACTGGAAAGAGAGAGAAACATAACAGATGTTCTACCTGCCAAAATTTTTAAAAATTAACATGTCAGATGACAGGCCTGTTACTTCATTTCAACAAAACCACTTCCTGCATAACAGGTGGTCCTACTTTTACTAGGGATTGTCAATGAAAATATTCTCATCTTTACTATATTCATTCCAGTCCAGTCTCAGTGCCAGCTTCTACTTCCACTGTGAAGTATGGAAACAATTATTGTTCTGAATGAAAAAAAACCCTTAATATAATGAATGAATATGATAAAGTTCAGACAAATAGTTGCAATTGTTTTTCTTAATTACAAAGACATTTATTCCAAGATAAACTTTTAAAAAACTTTAAAAAAAAAGTTCGCTGGAAGGCATCTATGGGCATTTAGTTTATAATGTATTGACATTTTCAAGCACATGGACATTTTAAAGGAGACATTAATGATTTCTTAGCAGAATGGTTTTGAAAGGAGGTAACTGAAAAAAAAAGTTCAAAAATATGCAATGAACTTAGCTAAGCAGCTCTCGAATCTGTAGCTTTACTTATATATACTGTGTCCTGCTAAGGTTCACAGTCTTTCATAGCTACTACTCCACAAATGCTGCAGAAATGTTCTTTGAGAATTTAGAACAAATCACCTGAACAAAAGATGTAACTTGAACTGAAAAATCCTAATTCCTGGTGTTCATAATAAAATCTTCATTCTAAGTGCCTACAACCACATCATTATCCAAAGTGTGAACCCTGATACCATCTAGCACAGAAACTGCTTTCCTCTTTTAAGCTTCTTTAATGTGCACCATGATCCACTATGCAAAGAAATACTTCAAGACAGCCAATCCGTTCTTGGCAGTCCCAACAAAACAACAATCTAACAGATTTATTCAAATACAATTTAAGTGCACTTCTGGCAGATAAACAATGAAATTCTTTCTCCTCTTTGGGGACTTAGGGTTTGTGTAGAAAAATGTAACGCTATCTAAATTCCATGTATAGTCTGGTAATGCTCTCTATCAGTTGAATTTAAGATCATCATGTCCCTATGGCCTGGAACATATTCTTTTTTTACACAAGTAGGCTTGTCAGTCTAACTAAACTGGCAGCATTCTGAAGTGCATCCGTGCACATACACACACACAAAAAAATCCCCCCCCCAAAACCCAAAAAAAGTAGGAAGAGAGTGGAGGCAGCTGACAAGTCTACATTCGTTAAGTCATCAGTTCTGAGTAGTTTCTAAGATCTCATCAGGAACTCCAATATCATGTGAAGGACAGAAGTATTGACTAAAACAGTCAGGAGTCAGGCACAGGTACGACATTCTTGCTCTCTTCTTAGCACAGGGTGCTCTTCCTGTCAAATAGACTTTTCATGTATTTTTCAGTGTACCTAATAGCATTTACAAGAGGTTCCATTCATCTGTGGAATCCAACAGATGAACAATACTGTTCCCTCCAACCCACATCAACAACTTTTTTGGGGGTTGTTGTTCTTTCAGTCCAAGGAAGAAAAGCAATGTTTTCTCAATAATGTCAAGGAATTTTACGTAAATGAACCACTACAAAATGCCTGAGAGATGCAAGTTTAAAGTTTACTGTACCAGCATGAGTCATAAATGGTGTGACCTGTTTTCAGAGAAGGTGACATTGTCCCAGTGAAGGTGTTCTATTACTCAGCTCTGTTTCCCTTCCAAAGAGAATAATCCATCTCTGCAGAAGACTAACTATATGACCTCGTAACTAAGAGTCATCAATTCTAAAATAGCCCTAATTTCACAGTGACCTTCTTCAACACTGCAAAGAGCTGAAACTTTGTGCTATGGAACAGAGGCAAACTCTGTATTTCCTACCAATCTTTACATACATAAATCATTAGCTTTCTGCTTCTCTGTCTGAATGGAACAGGAGAGAGCACGTATCTACAAGGAATTGTACCACAGCATACAGCCTGGGAAAGAGAAAAAAAAGAAGACAGCCGCCAACCTATTGCTTTGGTCTGTTTGCCAAGTCTGTCCCAAAGTCGACAACCCCAGATGCAGAACTCTGGTGTTATAAGTTCTCCCACACGCTTTTCACAAGTTTGTCTGTGCAGGTTTGTCCCAAAGAGCTTTAGGTTTTCAAACATTTTGGAACCTGTGTCCATACCAAGACATGCATTTGCAATACATTAAACACCCCAGTCCTTTCACTGAGAAAGTGTGAGCTGCATATTGAGCTCCAGTAAATTATGCTTTTCATCACAAATATTCTGTTTGGTTTGATCCAAACCATCCCTGGAAAGCTCCTCCTCGGTGAAGGGAGAAAAACATTCCCATGAAAAATTATTTCCTCCAAGAATATACATGGGAAATCTCCAGCACATAAAATTACGCCAGTAAAGGACGAAAAGCAAGAATGCAGGAGACCATTTTAGCAGAATTAAAAAAAACCAGATTGAAATGTAACTTGCACTTTTTATACCCGGCAAAGACCAGCTGGAAAATCTGCACTGTCCACCACTAAACACCTTTAACATTTTCTTTCCTGTATAAATCCTAATTTCTGTAGTTTATTGAAAAGTTTTGCAAGTACTAGGTGGATGAATATTTTTGCTTACCTTCCAAAACACCCAGGAGGAAAACAAACTATACCCCCAAATCAGTACATAATACTACTATAGGTTTACAAATACAGAACCCATGGAAAAAATAAGTATGTAAATAACATTTCCAAAGTGAAAACTACTCAGAGGAAGAATCAGAAGGAAAATCTGTAACATCTAACTTCAGTGTCCTGCTCTTTGCTGAACAACATTCCCTCAACTGCCATGATTACAAGAAGGCTGGACAAACCTTTTTCGACTGCTTGAGCTTTCCGAAGGATTCCATACCTCTTTCAATCAGCTAGGTGAAGACAAACTGGGGTATGAATCAGTCACTTTTAGACTGAGTTTTGCACACAAACTCAGATTTTTCAGAAGAGATATGTACCAACCTTGTTACCTTAATTAGACGTAAAACTAAGAAGTAACACTGCCAAAACTTTGTACACACTATACAACCAGGAAGCCTTTATTCCCTCTTTTCTTTTGAATGCTCGTAAGACATATAAAAGAAATTATACTGCCAACATTTTTTACAAGAATTCTGAGAATAAATCTAAGATGATCAGAATTCTTTTCTAAAATAGTGTCTAAAACCCAGATGTTCATAAGTTTTTGGCACTGTATTCTTTTTGTATCATATATTTGTGTTTGTAATTTGAAGATTTTAATTCCGAAGTTTTATGAAAAAGTTGCTCAGAAGAATAACTGCCTACTGAACAGGTATGGATACTACCTAATAACAGAATTTTCCTTCACACAACATTTTTAACGTATCCAGGAGTACTCTCCAAAAGTGCATATAAGGAATCAGTGTCAAAGTCATACTATTTTTACATATAAATAATAACTTTTTATTAATCTAATTAGTATTCTTATGAGCTAATTATTTTTTAGAAAGCTGCTATTATTTTTGAAACTTCAAACCTGGAGCTTCTCAGATGATTTCTTTTGGCTGGATCAGAAAATACAGCTACACGCTGTGTTTGAGATTCCACCTACTGGTAGGAAATTGTTTTCTATAGCCTTGACAATGGTATAAACAAGAAAAAAGCTTTGCTCACAATGTCTTTCATGTAACAGAGATTAAAATGGACAATTACTTTTTTCAACAAGAAATTTAATTTTAAAAGGTGCTAGTAAAGAGTTGAAGGGGTGACATTCCTTTTTTTTTTAATTCACAGGCCATACTGAGGGCTTGACTAACTTTAAAGCTTAAACTTATTTGAAATACATAACATTGAGGACTAAAAAAATAAAAATAAAATCATTTTTCTTTTATTCAGTCTATTCTAATTAGTGTTTTTACTGTTCTATACATGAAAAAAAAAGTTCCTTTTCATCATTTTGCCAGGAGCAACATTGTACTAGATGCAGATTTTTAAATGCTTTTGAATATATATATATGAACACAAAGGACATTTTAATCAACAACACAAAGCAAACTGAATAAATCTTTTATATAAAGGTAATTTGCTCAAAATAAAATTTCTTTTTGTTTATATTCATATAACATAAATGTCACGGCATAAGACTATCCAAGAGAAAATATCATCTCTGTTCAAGCCATATAAGCACAAAAAGCCAAGAAGCTTGGCTCTATGATGGGCAAATTCACCTCAGGAAAAGATTATTTTGTCTGGTTTGTAAGATAAAGTCAGCAAAACACTAAAACTAAACCTTAACCATTTTCTGAGGATTCCCAAGCTGGTAAAGGGATGGATCTCAGAAAACTAAGGTCTGGCATATATATCATAGACCTAATTGTCTTAAATAAAACATGGGAGCTAGGTCAATTGACCTCCCTGCCATGGCAAAGACTGTGAAAAGACCTGACTCTTCTTGGTCCCACAGGATGGAAGAAGACCTGCCTCTCTAACAGCACTCTTGAACAGGAAGAGTGGAGGATGGTTTCACCACAAATTGCCTGAAGGAATCCTTGAATATCCTTTAAGTATCATAAAAACACTACCCCCCAACAATCCTTAGGAAAATATACCTATACAAATGCCCCTTTTTTTTTAATGACCTCTTTTGGGTTCCTCCTTTGGCTGACCATCATTCAACCAGGATGGGAAGAATACTTTTTATTTTTTAAATATGATAGAAGTCATTCAGAATTTCAGGGGGAGAAAACAGCAGCATGAGGAAAATGCTTAAACATTTATGCGAAAGGATCTTTTCGAAGCAACTTTCAACACCAGTGTTTGCTGAAACTTTTGAACTGCTGTGGCCTTTTTGAGGGTAAATAATCATACAAAACATTTTAGACACAGTAAGATTCATAGCACAAACCAGAGAATTTACTCCCAATATGGCATACATATGTTTCTGCAAGAGTACAGACCATGTGAAGCATCAACCTGTAAACATTTTAGCAGTGTTCTACTGAGTATGCACTGACCAGTGAAACAGTTAAATGACAGGTAAGATTGTAAATGCTCTTTCTTCACTAAATATTCGACACAAAAAAGTGCCAAAGCAGATTACTTCAGAAAGAAGCTCTTATATACCACAGTGCCAATAACATTACAACTCTATTTTTTGCAAATAAGCTGAACACTTGTACCACTGTATTTTTAAACATCATTTTTTAAACATTCTTTGAATGTTGAGAAATAAATTAGTTCCAAAAAGAATAACAGACCCATGAAGTTTGGAGTCACATATAATAAGTCTGTTGAGTCTACTCTAAGCAAGTTTACCGTCAAGAAGAAACTTTTAAAATATTTCTAAAGTAGTCTGTTACTTCCAGTAATAAACCATGAATGCTTCCACGTGCAATTAAATCTCCCTCTTGTCTGTGCACCATGACTGAACTAACAAACCTCCAGAACTGGGAATGTGGTCCAGCACAGCGCAGACACCTGAACTAGTGTGAATTAGGGAAATCAGGAGCATGTGGAAGCAACAGCATTACTCATTTTTTCCATTGTATTGTATTTCAGCTCTTTCCTTGCCTTTTCATTAGCTAGTGGAACAACGACATAACAGGTGATGACAATTCCATTTCACATATGCATCAATTACAGTGTATTTGAATAATTTGTTCCTTTTCAGACTATAAGCACAAACTTGCTTTTATTAGATCAAATCTTTAAGAAACCAGTATGAAAGACATTATGAAGTACCTGTTCCATTATTTTCTAATATGCTAATAGTAGGTTTTGGAAAAAAAATAATTTGAAATATTTGGTCAGTCTGAAGAAAAAGCAAGGGGGCTGTATATCAGTCTTCCAGTAGATAACAGGATGTTAGATTCCTTCATGTCCATAAAAGAGCAAAGAATCAAAACTATTCACCAACATAACAGAAATTCTCTATCAATAGACATTGACTGCTCCACTTGTTATCCCATGTTATGTCTATACCATAAACTATCCTGAGATGTGTATCATGAAGTCATGCCTCCATGTAGCATTGTGTGCAAAGAGAAATATTTAACAATGGCCATACTCTTCACTAGGCTAATCTAGGTTTTTAATATAGTCAAGTCACCTCTGCATTGACACAAATAGCAATTCAACGTTTTTAGAAGCACAGCTTTCTACAGAAAATGGTATTTAATGAAACTGTGCTCCAAATGGGTGGAAAAATGGAATTTTGAGCAAGCAAAGGCACCTGAACGCTGCTGTAGGACATGGGCGTATGGGCTCAGAGAGGCTGTCCCAGCATCACTTGCCGTGTCAGTGCAGACACAGAGCAACAGCCAATCTGTCTGCAAAGGTCGTGGCAAACACCTCATAATCTGCAATAAGCCAGAGGCTGGAGAAAGATCTATCAGGCATGATCTTTGACTAGTTGGTACACCATTTTAAACCCTTAGAATTAATATTTGAAGTGGGTAAAAATGGTTTCATTACCATTTGGGCTTAGAGGTTTTTCTGCCAAGCATCCAGTTGTCTAATCAAACACCAGTGCCAAGTTTGGAATTCAATTTTGCCTCAAATTCAGTTTTCATTTTTTCCACCTTTACTTCTGACTAAAGAAATACCCACTAATGCCGATTAAAAGTGATAATGCAGCAGAGAAAACATATCAAGATTAGCAATAAAATGTATGAATTATTCTATCCACCAGATGGCATATGCCTCACATTTTACTTCAAATATAGTACAATTTCAATGACAGGTGCAAAGATCAGATTTTCCCTGTTTCTTTTTCTTCTAATGTACAAATTTCAATTGTATTTTAGTATTTCTACAGTTTCAACAAATGAAAATGCATTTGCTGCAACCATGGTATGGAAAAATGAAATGATTTCCACACTTAAAATACACACAGTCCATCTATGAGCTGTTTTGGAAACCTTAGCCTTTGCTCTCCTAGCAAGGAGATGCTAACACAATTCTATTAGGAAAGTTACACCTGTAAAACTATCCTTGCAGACATCTGGGTCAGCATAAATATAGTATAAGGTTGCTTATCTAATTAAGTCTTATTGTCAAACGGACTGCAGAAAGATTTTCTCATCATGGGTATTATACCCCATACTCACAGTTACTCCTGATTATATATGTATGTGCATGTATATATACATCCAAACCAGGTCTAAGTGGAAATCAGTGATGACAGTGATGCAGCTGCTCTGTTAATACTTTTCAAGAGCATTTCAGTGGAACTTAAGCCCAAATTTTCAAACTTGACTCCTAAAAATCAAACCTGTAAATCCCTAAGACTCCTAACTGTTGCTGGTCTGATTATGAGGAACACAGGGCATTCAACATCTTGAAAATCATTGTCGTTTTATCCAGTAGACTACTTAGGAAATTTGTATGTCTAATTTAAACACATGATTTTGCCTGCAATTTTTCTGAATAGTACCAAAGTGTGAATTCTAACTTCAGAAAAGTATAATGAGAATTAGTGAATAAACAAAGCTTTCTCAGATCATCTCCCTCTTGTTTTCGGGACTCAACTCTGACAAAGAACAGCTCAAACCTTCATCCTTTCATTGGCTGATGTCAGTCAGACCAATTACATCTGTTCATGGTATAAGGCTAAGTTAAAAGCACTATGTTGGACAACATGACAACAGTTGGCTGGACTGGAGCAACCTGCAACAACTAGCAAAATGCAAACAGCCTTTGAACCAGGGATGTACAAAGCCTAGAGCAGGCAGGGCATGGCAAAATATAATTTCTTTTATGCCCTTCATTCTCACCTAAGTCATATGTCAATAAATGCAGATCAACTGCTGGACCTTATGTTAATGGATATACTAATAAGAAGATCCTTTAACTACTGATCATACAGAAGAGAAAATCAGGTAATGTATTTTAATAAGTACTTCTCTCCTGTGCTAGAGAAAAAACTGGTACTAGTGGCTTGCCTATAGTGCTTGCTCACATAAAGAAGTTAAAAATTAGAAAAGTACAAAAATTAAAACTGCAGAATGCTTAGTGGCAACAACACTGCCATCTTTCAAAAACCGTGTGGTTTCAAATTTCCAGTTAATACTTTGTCAATGCTTAAACAATATTATGAATGTTTCATAATGGAAAAAAAAATCATAATGAGGCAAATATCTAGAAGAAAACATAAAATGGTTTTCCATGTTACAAAATTTATTCTAGAAAAACATGCCCAAAACACTTTGCTATTCTACAATGGTAATCTTGACAAGTCATTTCCCAGTCTTAATGGATCTTGAAGACTTTAATATCTTAACACCTTGGCCCAACTACATGGCAAATATCTGTAAATCTTGAAACTTGTTTTACAATCCTGCAGACATGCTGTACTATCCAGCCCCTGCTCACCTAGCAACTACTCAGGTCCCTGGTACAGCTGTGGGATTCCCTACCAACCAGCTGGAACTGATAGAGGCACAAAGAGAACCTCTGTGATGTGATTCAGGACAAGACTAAGATATAAGGTACACCAACAGGAGGAACAGCATTTTCTTCACCACGTTTAAATGTGAACATTAAATGGTGGATGTGGAGGGTGTGCAAGGAAGAACCTGCAGTAACTCCCCAGCTTAGCAAGGCTTCAGTAAACCAAAGATTTAGTGGCATTGGACCCTGGGCTTCAATGCCCTCAAGGCCACTCACAGCACTGAAAGTAGTCAAAATGCCTGACAAAAAATCATAGCTAAGGCAGCAGCAGTTTAAAATCTGAAACTGGAAACTACCCACGTTGAAGATCATAGGGCAGAGGAGATACGGTCATGGCTGGGGTAGAGGTATGAGCTAGACTACAGAATGATGACAAAACGCTTAGGAGGCTTTTAATTATAATTTCTTTTTAAAAAATTCTTTTAATGTCAACTTTTCATCTGTTCTCCAAACATGAAAACAACTTGTGGTCTAGACTGTCTTTATGGGGCCCAACATAGTATTTATCAACAGAACATAAAGCAAATAATGTAATCTCAGTCAAAAAACACAAAATTTGATCCAACAAAGTCATGGACTCAGCCGTGGGTTTTCGAGCTATGGTGCACATGCCATTAATGACACACAAAAGCAACAAAAGCCCTCCTCTTGTTTGTGCACAAGTACTGCTGCTACCGTGGCAATGGTAATATAAGAGCAAGGAAAGTTGGAAGCTCTATTCCTTGTCTCTGGAAGAAAGGTGGAAGTCTGCAAGTCTCTGGAAGGCACAGAGAGTCAAACTAGCATCCGCAATGTTTAATTTTCTGACATGCCTCATGTTACTCTTCTAAGAAACTTTGTTATTCTAAGCTTTCCAAAATTATGTGCCATTCTATTTCATTATTTAATTTTATTTGTCGACCAGGTAAGAATTTAAAACCAACTTTTATCAAACTTGAAACTCTAACTCTTCTTGAAAATGTTTTATTTAAAGTAACAACATTTTTTTTTAAAAGCATGTCAGCTTTATCAAATACTTTCCATAGGAGAAATGTTGTTGAGAAAAAAAACAAACCTAAAAATAACAACTAATTAAAACCCCAAGAAGATAGTAAAATTGCCCAACTACTGAGCTTTGCCACACATGCTTGGCCTTGTCACATCAAGCCTTGCCAAAGGGTCTCAAATCACAATGATTTAAAAATCAAATGATGACTGGTAATCTCTCTCCCAAATTCTATTAAGTTTCTTTATATTTCTACTTGGAAGTACAAACTCTGTACATAACTACCATGACAGCACTAGCACTGGTTTACAGTGCTAGTTTAGCTCTCTGGTTTATCTTACAGAAAACCAGCAAATCTCTCTGTTCTTGTTAGGTCTGAAAAGAAGATTTTGTCAGGTTTTGCTCTCCACATTTTTCAAGTCCCAAAACTCAAAGGACGCTTTGTCAACTATCTCTTTTATTTTCCTTCCAAGTTTTTCATAGAACATTGGCTTCTTTTCATTAGTTCTTTCAGTTAACTACCTTTCATATCCCATTAGCAAATTCGCCCACTACTGTTAAATCAATTTCCATGTCTTTTACTTAACAAATAAAAAGGGGGTTTTGAAATTTTTGTTCTCTAAGATCCACTGAGTCACAACCACATGGGTATGTCCTGTGAATCTGCTTTCATCTTGGCTGTTGTTTTCCTTGTGGTTTTTTGCAGACTGGAGAAATTTAAATTCAGCAAGGATCAGAGGAACCTGGTCATCAATGCCAAATATAAATATTAATTAGCAAATGCTTCTTATTTCCTGATTGAGTACAGTAGAAAAAAACTCCTTACAAATGTACTATCATAGTTAGATTTAACTTTGGCCAAAAATACCAGCTCTTTTGGAAAGCCAATTGCAGTCTGAAAGTGTAATAGTACAACCATTTGAATATCAATCATTCAAGGTAAGTTTGAATGCTGTTTACCAACCTTCACAGGAAAAAAAAAAAAATCCCAAAAAAGATTACGGAAAGAAAGAGGACAAAAGAAAAGTTTAAACTGAAATGCAATAGCTAGAAATGGGACAGATGCCTCATGGGAATTTGAGCTCCACAAAGCTGGACCTACATAAGTAGGAATGCCCATTAAGACCACACAATTTCATGAAGAAGGAATTTCAGCCTTAAGTACTAGACTTGGCTGAACATAGATTGTGAATATTATTAAAAAGTACTATCTAATAGTGGAGAACTAAAGGAAAACACATTGGGAAGTTCTTTCTCTCTATAAAAAAATGAAGAATAAAGGAGACTCCATAGAGATCACCAGTGTAGGGAATAGTAAGCATGTTGAGTCTAAGTTCAAGAATGCCACTAGAAAACAAGATCAGACAGCTACTTGATAGGCTTGAAGTAAAAAGAGAGAAGCTAGTTAGGAGGAGTTTATTTATAACTAGAATTTTCAAGGGAGAGAGGAAAATGCTTTCCCTTTCCTATCACTGAATTTAATGAGAATTCCCAGGGAGACTTCCAAGGTCAGGAAGCCTTGAAAGAGAGAGAAGATCTTGGAGTCAGCCATGACAAGGAACCTGGGGAAACCACAGAATAGAAGGAGCATGGAAAAGCCATAGAGGAATGAAGAGAGTGCAAGTGGCACCAGTGAATCTTTTCAAATGGCAACAGCTGGACCATATCCTGAGGTAAATGCTATTAAGGCTGGCATGTATATAAGATTGCAGAGCCCTGAAAATGGTATGGAATAAGGTCTGCAAATGGGCAAATAAAATAGTTGAGGTACCTTGTCCAGCAGAGCAAATGCATGCTCTGAGGTTCTGGAGCTGGGACCTTCACTACAGACCCAGCTCTTCGTCTGCTACTCACAGCTAAGAAACTCAGTGACCTAACAGGTGAGGAACCCAGGTCCCTCAATCCAGGGGGACCACGGGAGAAGACATGCTACCAAGTGTCTCTGTGTGCTTTTCTATCATGCCAGAGGCCAGATTAAATAAAATCTGACCACTTAGCTTTCCGGGGAGGACTAAAACAGTGCAAGGGACAGGTGCGGCTGGATGCCATAGAACAGCCTGCTACACTAGAACAATAAAACCCCAGGGAACATATGATCTTTCCACAATCCTACACAGAAATGACCTCAAATCTGAAGACAGAGGGCAATATTTTCATTATTATCTATATAAACGCCTTTTGGGTTAGTAAGTCATTTAAAGCTCCTGAAGAAAGGCATCTGAAGCAAGGACAAAACTGCTCTCTACGTGGATATGGAGTCAGTTCACCATGAACAAAACAGAAACAAAGTGTACTGCACAAGCCAGTCCTAACAGACAGGAAATATACCAACTATTCCCTGTCTTCCCTGATACACAAGTCCTGCTTTATTCTGAAAACAGACATCAAACTCAGTTCTAAAATTCCAAAGAAATTTGTATTACAAAAAAGAACCTATCATCTATCCAAAGCAGTCCAAAACCTGGGGGGTGGCACAACTTGACAAATATGATGTAATGGCCAGGTAATTATGTAGATAATATATCAGATAAATCAAAATATCCTCATGCAAACACAAAAACTTGGAACTGCATGAAAAATTCCATCATGCACACCCAAATTCCCCACACAAAGCTTCACCCTGGTGCTTCCGATGCTGGATTAATTCTTCTATACCAAATGAGTTCCTGGTGTAGCAAAAGCTCTGTAGTATATGAAATATCTATGTATAGCAAACAGTACTTCATCACGTGAATTTCAGCATAATTTCATATTTATAATGGTGTCTAATATATTTGTTGTACTCTTCCATCATTTTATAAAGGTAATTTAATTCTGAAACAAACCATTGAAGCATTTATCTCCTCAGCAGCTGAACCACTGGGAGGAAAAACAGGAAACAGCTGGTCAAAACCAACCAGATGAGAAATTTATTCAAAACTAGAAAAAATATGACTCAAAAGTGATCATCATTTACAAAGGCTGGATTTGCAGTTTTTACAAACCAATTGCAAAGAAACACTGTGCAAGCTAAATTACATATGCAGTGATTCACAAATGCCTGCTAATGATGAAAGAGCTTTGCTGCTCAAATGCATTCAAACTATAATAAATGTCCATCCAAAATCTGTTGGCTAAGGAAAACAATAAAAAAAAGAAACAAACCTCCTCTATTTCTGGACTTCCAGAAAATAAGAATATTAATACTCTGCTTTTAAACAAGGTTCATGTTATACTTCAGCCTTACAGATAACCTCTATCGTTTCTGCAGCCCCAACCCTGTTCCGCAGTCCCTGACTTGGTGTGAATAGATCAAACCTTCCTTTAGGCAAATCATTACATCTCAATGAAACAGCAAAAGGTTTTGCACTCTGGTAGTTCCCCCATTATATTTTAAGTAAGGAAAGTTTCAAAAGGATACATAGGTAAGCCAGAATACAAGTTACTCTCCTAAAAGGGAAATATTCTGAATGCTAATGAAATAACATGTTTTCCTTTGAAAATACATACATTGGCATACACAAGCCACCAGTGCAATCCCAAGATTGCAAACAGCAGACAGGAAGTCCAATGTTACAGCTCCCATGACAACAGTAATGTGCTTATATAAAGTAAAAAATTTCACATATGCAAGGGTCAGAACTATAATGGCCTCAAGCATGCTGCAGGATGCTCTAAGTCTGCAAAGTTACTCAAGATAAACTCCTAATTTAAAGCAGGAGGATTGAGGACAGTTTGCTCTCAGGAGTGTTTTTCTTGATCCAACACAAAATCACATTTAGAACAATTCTCCAAGCCTCGGATTCATTCCTATCCTTTTGCTGAAAGACAAACCATTCAGAATTATCATTCAGACCTTTATATAGCCTAGAAGTAGTTCATAGCTGATTGGTTATGTACATTTTTATTAAAAACTTGGGGTTTTTCCTTTACTCTTATGCTCTTAACTTTAAAATTCTCTAATATTAATATTTGGAACTGGTAAGTAAATTTGAAGGTGGGTTTCCACCCCCTCCCCTTCACTGGAAACTTATAGGATATGCCCCTTCTGCCAACTACAGTGGAGCACACAGCTACTGAGCTTGCTGAGGATAAAAGGAAATCTAGCCACAGCATATGGAGAGTGTTTGGGAGAAGTTTATCTTCTTCAAACTCAGAGTGAGCTCACTAACAACTAACTGCCTCTGAGTCTAGAGAACAGATGAGATCACCACTTGTTTGTAAAACAGCTAGGACACAGATTCGAGTCCAGAAGCAGGGCTTCCAAGCAGTGTGATAACATGAACAGTAAAAAACAGCATAAGCAACTGATGGGGACTGAGGGAAGTTTCATTTATTAAGTTAACAATCCTGAGTTATATTACAGTGCATTACACATATTTATACAGGGAATATTTTTAATTTTAAACTATAGTTTTGAAAGTGCTTAATCTAAGTTTGGCACATGTCTGTCTCTTAAAACACTTGACATAAAACTGTGGTTTACATGAACCCAACAGCTTTATTCTGCACATGCTTCTTTTTCTCCCTCCATGTAACAATATCCCAATAGGAGATTTTAAACAAATTACATTATGACCAGGATTTCACCCATTCTCTAATACTTGAAGGGAATTCCTAAACACTCTAAGAACTATGACCGCTGTAACATGAAACTAGAGCAGCTAATAATACATCCTTTGTTCTACCCACAATTTACTAATGAAGGTTGGTATCCATTCTGATTGCTCAAAAACAATTTTTACAGTGTTGAGAGACTAGCATGAAAATAACCAGAACATAACAATCACTTTTAATCACCTTAAAATAAGCTCACATTATTTTACTGTGGATTCAAAGTCCAAATGGTAGCAACACTCAACAGGCACTACAGTTACTGGAAAAGCTAAGAGAAAAAAAAACCCTACTTTTGCAAGAGTTCATTAGAATATTCAGAGTCCTGCAACAAGTGCAGGTACTGATTTCAAGACAAAAATAAACCTTTCCATTGCTGTTGCATGCTTCTGTGCTTTCACAGCAACCTTCTCTGTAGGTCTCCATCTTCCAGTACTATTTATACTAAAAGTAAGTCTTCAATCTCAGTTCAAAATTAATGTATCTGGTTACAGTTGAAAAATATAAACAGATTTTCACTTTCACACGATTTGCAGGACAATAGAAGCACTGTCCTATACGTGTGTGTTTACAGGTAAATAATAGTGTCTAACTATATCATTGTCTAGTGAAATTATTAGGAGAACAAAAATTTTAAAAAAATAAAAGAAAAAAGTGACTACAAATGCCAGGGCTAAATGTCTGTTCCCAGCACTGTCCCACTTGCAATATGTCTGATGAAGGCTTTGTGTTGTGTCACTGCCCTGAGTGGGACTGGTTCCAGGGCTGTACTGGTGTCATTAGCTTTGACTGCTGTGGGAGCCCCCCGTCACTTGATAGCCCAGCTCATACATACTTGGACAGTACTTAAAGGCTGTATCATGTTCAACTGTTATTTTGATTTTTAGGTTGTCGCCAGTCCATATTTTCAAGAAAATTTCCTGACCAGAGGGCTCATAACTATACATTGTCCAATCACTTTTCAACATACAGGAACCAAATAGCCTCATATCTCATGGAGGACGCCTTCAATATTGTGGCAAGTAAAATTTTCCAGTAGACATTTTTCCACTAAGTTATTCTTGAAATATCATACTGGTATGGTATCTGCCTACCAATTACTGTCAAGCCAAGCTTATTTCATTTTAGAAAAATTTCTTTTTAAAATATTCTGAAAGATAGTAGAAAAGCAAGGTAAATGAAAATATATATAAAATCTCAAATTCAGATTTAGTTATTCACTCATCAAGAGAGTGATCTTTATATGGCACACTTTTTATTAACTTACACCAGAGTAAACAACCTAACTTTTCAACAGGTCATACAGGTAATAGTTTCAACTGAGCAAGAATTTTAGGAAAGTGTCCAACTCTAACACTCTAAAATGAACCCTTTAATGTGCTGCAGGGAGATTTTCTAAACCAGACCTTCATGCTTCTTTACAGTTAATGAACAGTCACTAGAAGGAAAGCCAGAAAATGTGGAAAAACTGAAGGCATAATATAATGCTCCTGCCAAGACTCCCACACTATTGGCTCTAAATATCTAAGTGTGCTCACAGCTAAAACTTATTGTTCATAACTTGGCCCAACATTGTTAAAGGTATAAGGCAACTGTAAAATAATACAAAGTATTAAGCAATTTAGCTCAAACCCTATCACATTATGGCAGTAAAATGACTTCTTCCACAGACGGAAGGTAAATTTTCTGGTTTAAAGTTAGCTTTTAAAATGGGAGTAACTCAACCCAAGGCAAATATAAGTATAGAGCTTTGCTTTAAAAAGTTCAATTTATTTTTACAGCACTTACTGAAGGGAAAACATAATTTCATGCCTATTTGGCTTCTCTCCTGCTTCCCTGATATTTTTCCAAATAGTCAATTCTGCTCATTAACTTTTTTCTTCAAACAAAGAAACAAGAAATACAGGGTTCAGGTAGAATAAAAATCTGCTTGTCCTTACCCACCAACTCCTTTACCATAAGTAAATATACCTTTATGTCTTAAAAGCACAATGGCATTTTAACAGGCAAAATACTCATGCACAGTCAGATAAAAAATTATTGTTAGAGTGGAGAAACACTCCAACCACTTGCAGATTATTTGCTTTATGGCATTATTTCCTGTAAATTCCTTTCAGCATGCTACACTAGAAAATTTTATTTCAAAATGGAAAGCCGAAAAATCTCAAATCTGCCTGTAGTCCTCACCAAACCATCACAAAGTAGCCTTTTTTTTGTTAAATGGAAGTACAAAGTACAGCATAAACTTCAGCCTGAAGAGCAGCGTTACATTTTAGGTATGCAGGGAAAACTGCGAGGGAAGAGAGTAAAAGTTCATTTAAATAATTCTCTTTTAAAATATGTAGCAAGAAGTAAAAAAAGTGTGAGAAAAGCATATAATTCTAACAGAAGGATGGTATGACAGCAAACCCAGACCTGAAAATCCTACAGAAACAATTCAAAACAACCCAGAAGTGAAGGTCAGTAATAATTTAAATTTTTAGGCTACTTTGTGGGTTGTGAATCTCAGAGTTTAGCAGAATAACTTTATTAATAAAGACTCTTATGTCCAGGTGATTTCACATAGACACTCCATAAGCTTTCTGTCTAATAAATCAGATCAGTCACCTGAATGAAACACAGCACATAAACAGGGACTCTTATGCTGCTTATTACTACTAGCACAGAGGGTAATTAGATGCTTTTAAGTTTTTCTTTCACTTCTTAAGAATCAAAATGCACCTCTTCATTATATACAGTATGTTCTGAATACACTGAAAATGTGTATCTTCCAAGATACTGCTAGATATAAAAGTGGGCTACACTCTTCATTCTGACAAAATATTGACAATTAAAGGTTACAATCCACTCAACACATGAGAAAAACAACCAAAAAATGTTCTTACACACACACTGCACTACTAACCCTTCCTTTGTTCATGATGTGCTAGCATTTGCAGTAATGAGCTCCTGATTAGTGCAACAGTTGTTGAAATAGCCTGAGCAGACATTATTTCTATGACTGATAGTGAAATACTCAATCTATCTGTATTTTCAGAAATGTCACAAAAGCATGCACTGAGTAGAACAGATGATAGAGCTCTGGAAGGGAGGAGAGCAGCAGAGGGAGGGAACTGAGCCCGCTACAGGTTCAAAATTAAAATCACTATTTATATTAATTACAAAATATTTATTGTAGTTAGGAATATATTACCAATTAAAAATCAAATATAAACAACAACAACAAAAAAATTTAATATCTATTAAACAGAAAACAACTTGTGTCTACATAAATTTTTTAAAATATTATCCAAGATTACTGTTTTAGATTCCACATTAATAAAAAATTAAAACTATAAATTTATGTAAATTTTTTATTAGAACATAAATTTTTTTTACCTCCAAATCTTTTTTCTCTCCTTAACTTTTTGTTAACAGACACCACCAACTGACTATAGCTCAACTTTATGGAAACAAAGAAATCTTAACACAAGACTCCTTACATTAGCCATGCATATCACAAATCCTTGCATTACATTTGTTAAACACAGGAGTCATAAAAACACCACAGACACTACTGGAAAAAAAACCCAAAAACCTGATGCTAACAAATGCTGTACTACTATACCAAATCATTACATGTCTTAGGAAACACTCCCACAAGATAAATCTACTATAGAATCACTATTCTACCTGGAAACAGATGTAGGGCAATTAATATTTTCTTTAATTGCTGCCTAATTAGTATTTGACATTTTAGTAGTGCCTTAGCAACGATGAAGAATATCAGGTATATTATAGTGCTAATTTCTATGTGAGCAGAGTTCAGCAAGGCAGCAGAGTTCTTGCTTCTTAAAGCTCAAACTACTGGCACCAGGAATGTAATGACACAGCAAAGATACTACTGACGCCTGCAAAATAAGCTTAACTAAAGAATTCAGCTCTTATGCACTTCAACTATGTTGTTGCAGCTGCCATCTGCACATCTTGAAGTCACTTAAGTTGCTTGAGAGAATCACTCTGTGGCAGTCTAGTGAGGTGCCCAGGTTTTGTATCTTAGTCAATAGTGGACAGGGTTGCTCTTGTCACATTACCACCACAGCAAAACCACCATGGTATCAGCAAAAAGCAAAGCGTATTTCAGCTCTATGAACCTTACATCTCACAGATCCCAGAAACTCTGACTCTGGGAATTAGTCAGATTGGTAACAGAGCAGCTGAGCTGAACCCAAGCAGTGGAGACCTGCTCAAGCAAAGCCAACACTATCATGATCTGTTTCTATGGCAAATTCTTTGCACTTGTGACTTCCTTAATACGTACTAATGGGAGGGGATTGCACTGTTCAACACAGACAAGCAAATGTCTCCTGAACAGATACAACAGCCATATTACACACACCCATCTGACAGGGTAAATGCTGCACTGTATTTAGCTACAAAAACTAAGTGCAAAACTAGAAAAAAAAAATTGAGATAATGATTTTCTCTTCATACAACATATACATTAATTCCAGAGGTGTCTAAATCTGCTTATGAAATACCTATCAACAATAATAATAAGCTAGATGAAGAAAAATGTAACATCATGTATTTTCTATATAGTGCAAATCCTTAGTCCCACCTCCCTGTGGAGAGGAAGAAAAAAGAAAAAAGCCCTCAACAAGAGGACAGTTCAGTGCCTTTCCTTTATTAGTGCTAGAATTTTTATGTAAGGAATATGCACAAATGAGACCCACATTTTCCTACTTTAAAACATAAAGGTCTCTATTGTTCCATGTTACACCAGTACTGCTATGAAAACTTAATTTCTCCAACATTTTTTTTCCGCTTGAAGAACAGAACTACTGTTCACTTAGCTGTTCCAAACAGAATGCATGCTCAAAGGGTGAGATAAGGGGAAAGGAAGAACAAATTACCATATTCATTTACTACTTTTTCCTTCTTCCTTTGATTATTAGCTTGAAAGATTCCTACAAATGCCCATAATTCATTAAATTATTTTAACCCTATGCATACATTCAACAGGTCCATTTATTTGTCACATCCATTAAGTTAATTTCTATGTTTGTGTAAATCCATCAATAACGATAATAATATAAGCCATAATCACATAAAAATATTATTGCAGAAACAATATTTGACACTACAATTACAAGGAAACAATGCTATGAGAATTTGATGCATGTTATACATAAGGAGATTATATACAGAGGTTGATAAGAAAAAAAACAGTTTTAGTGTCCATTTGGATGAAGAAAGACTTAGAAAACATGTGGTTTTAAGCTTTTTCTGACCATGAGGAAAACATTCTGTACATTGTAGTTAAGCAAAGTGCTTTACAGTGCCTGTTTATCTTTTGCTGAATTGTAGACAGAACTTTTTCTATTTAAATAATTATTCCGTGAATATTTATTAATTTTGTATCTGAGTTCATACATTAGACTACAAAAAAAAAAAAAAATCTTCAAATCAATGCTCTCCCACCCCAAAATGCTGTATGTTCAGTATTATAGTGGTGGTGGGAAGTGGTTAAACAGGCAAGCACGAAAAAAGCTAAGGAACTCATGTCAAGTTGGAAATGTCCAGTGAAGAAATATAAACACATCCTCCAGCTATCTCAGCTACAAAACATCGTCCCATCTCTCCCCCATAAAACTTATAATGATACTTATGATACTTAAATGTACCATGCTACACCATGTTAGGTAAACCCACAGAATTATATTCACCCCTTCATGGGAGAATGATCACGCACTCTGCACTGCATCTGCTGTCCCAGCAAGTCTGTACTGCCCCTGACCAGTGTCGTGAATTTCACAATAATCAACAGTACCACAAACTCTGCAACCTGGTATAAAAACTGATATATACACATTTATAGAACTCTTCAATTAACATTTAAAAGGAAAATACTACTTTATAGAAGGACATGAGGATATTACAGGGGGCACAACTGTCATGGAGTCACAGAAACCTCTCTTCCCTTATCACTGACAAAATTTCATACTTTGATCAATTTTACTGTAGATTCTGTGATCTTACATGAAAGTTGTTGAAGACTCTGAGCAGTAAGTGCAAGAAATTTCTTCGAGCAGAAGAGATTTCCATTTATTCAGGACCAATTTATAAGCATAGCTGATATGACAACACACTCCTTCACCTTGATTATTTTCCCCTCCCTAGAGCTTATTCATACATTTTAACAGAGAAACTTTCTTTTTTTGCTGATCTCAGTAATCAGTGGCCAAAATCTTTTATAGATTACATCAACAACTACTTAATTTCTACCAGCACAGAAAATCTTTGACTACTTGAAATAGTGCTATGTAGTGAAGAATGTGCTATGTAGTTTCTATAACAATAATTTAAGCATTCATGATTTCATTCTAAACACAGAATTCCTTGCATTATGTAAATTAAGAGAATACAAATCAGAGAAGCATCAGCACATTAATGTATATTGTTCAAGCAGTACTTCTTCTATGATTGTAAAACACATGTAAAAGAAATAGAAATACCTATAACTTGGGGAAATATTATGCTTTCTTTCCGGAGCAACAAATTTGTCACTGTAATCTAATAGTCTCACATATAATGTTATTATTATATTTATAGAACAACTATATTGTTAATATATCCATCAAATGTTTATACATACATATATGCTATATATATTCAAATGGGTAGAGCTATAATATATATTTATACACCTGTCATATATATGGAAAAATATAAATATATATCTTTCCTATTTAAAGTATAAATATCTATAAAATGCATATATATTTTTAATCTGTATATAGGTGTCTTATATTCTTATATGCAAAAAATATTTAATCAATAAATAAATTTATACATAAATCTAGGTATAAATATTTACCTATATGCATTTTATACAGACATATATACATATATATGTATAATTTTTTACAGACATATTTACTACATGTCTTTAAACCAAAAGTATTTTAGAGGATGACAATACATTTTTCTAAAAAGCAGTGTTCAGCACAAGGTTGTTCAACCTGGGTAAGTGAAATATCCCATTCTGTGTTACTAAGTATTTACTAGTTGAAGGCACGTTTTTAATGGAAAGGGCATCACGTTATCAAAACAAACAAGGAAACAAAAAGAAACCCCCCCCAAAAACACTATGAAAAGCTTACCTCATACCATAAAGACTTCTCAAGACAGGAATTAAATTTCCATTTTATTAGGGACTGAATTATAGTTAGCTGTTCTGTTGTAATCCTAGAAAGCTTCATGCCGCTGTTGTTTCTCCTTTGCTCAACAGAATTCCAAGCAACAGTTCCTATGTGCCCTGACGGTAAAGTCCTAAAAATTGCTCTCATTCCAGTATAAACTGATTTTTTAACCTCTTTATCATTTTTACAGAAGCGTCTTATTAATAGAGTAGAACGTTCCTTTTTGTTTCTAAAAAAATCCTCTTCCAACTCATCTTCACAGTTATCATTACAGTCCTCAAAATGGCTCAGAAAGGGCTTTGAGGGCATTCTTCCAGTAAAGTTATCTCCACAGAAGTTGTGACCTGAGCACGCCACTTTAACCTTTCGTGGTGCTCTTTCCAGATATAAGTACTTATGCCTTAAAGCATCTTCATACAACCGCTGCCCATTTTCATTCTCACAATTATTTGTCAACTGCATTACGCTGCAAGTGCGGGCCTGGGAACCAGTGGTGTTACCATCGCCATCATTCACGGGCTGCAAGCAGTCATCCAAAATGAAGCTGTTGTGTAAACCACACAAAGCCTCGGATATATTCCTTTCACTAGCACAATGTAAGTGAAAAAAGGCCACTTTATCGGGATCACTGCTGTCATTCTTATTTACTGCTGTCTGGCTTCTTAACGAAGGTCCATTCATTTTCAACTGAATTTCAGCAAGCATGGCTCTTTCCAGCGAAACAGGAATTGCAGTTTCCAGGCATGCCTCTTCCCCTGCTAAAGGAGCACAAGATTGATACAACTGGCTGCACGGGATATTGCTCTTGTAATTCTTCTGTACAATGTTACAGTTAATGTTAAGAAATTCCACTGAATCAGAAATGGAGCTGTTCCCCTCCCAGAAGTTTTCATTGCTCTTGTCCTTAGTCAGTTGTTCTTTGGCCAGAGGGAATATTTTGGCCACTGAGCCCTGAAGATTTTCTTCTTCAAGTCTGCGTAAGTACGACAGATTGCGTGTGGTTTGCCTTCCCAAACTGGCATTGTGTCTTCTCATAACGCTGGTGTCCAAAGCATTTTCAGTATTTTCATCTGCAGCTGACTGGGCAGCTATCACTTTACCCTGTACCACAGAGAGGAGAACAGACGCTGTCACCTCCTCAGAGGTCATCTTGACACAGTCTTTAGTTGCTGGATGGGCACTGAGGATGGGGGGAGGACCTCCACCAATCCTCATACCATGATTTCAGTGTAATGAAAGATTCAGTGCTAAAGAATTGGGGAACACATGATGAAATTTATATTGACTGCTTGTTCTTTTTGACCTGGCTTTTACAAAAAAGTATATTTTTTTACTGTTGTGCTGCTAGGCTTTCCCAAACTTGGATTACTGGTATGAGGCACTAACATTTTTAAACCAGTTCCTTATGATGATGTAGCGATTCAGCTGGACTCTCTCCACAATTAATCCTCTGTCACATATAGCACACACACTCTTGCCTCAGATTGTAGATGACCAAACACATACTCCATGGCACAGATGCATCTCCCCACAGGGCATCCAAAGTTGGTTTCCTGTAAAGAAAAAACATACACAGATATATTGAAGAGTACCCATGGCACAAAATCCACCATCACACCTACAAATCGTACTAGACCTAGAGAATTCCAAAATACACATTTAAATTGTCTTAAAATTTCACAGAATTCTGGAACATCACTATCATGTTTTACATATTTAAACAGCTTTCTCCAGGAAAGCACACAACTGCAGAAAACTAATTATTCTGAAGCTTTAACAGTGAAATTGAACACAAATAAAAAGAGAAAAAAGCAAAGGTAATTTCCATATTTTTTCTGACTCATAGTCAGGATAAAACATTTTGAAGAACAAAATCAATTTTAAATCTACACTCTTTTATAAAATAATTCTTTTCCTGTTCAGAACTTAAACTACAATTGTTTTGGTGTTAAATGGCTTTTGCTTTCCTTAATCTGTATGCTGTTACCATGAAATCATGAAGAAAATGTAGTATTTTTTGCCACAAGTTTACAACTGAAAAAGCATATAGACAAATTAGAGTAAGACTGAAATATAAATAATCTTCTGACTCCTTTACATGTATGTCTTAAGCTAAAAAATTAACCTGCTTTTCAACATTGTCATTAATTCTCAGCTGCTTTCCTGCAAGCAGCATGGTAAATCTTGGAATCAGAAAACGTGACATTACGGACAGCTCAACAAAGGAAACACAAGAGACGCCTAGATAAATCATGGCGAATTAAACAAATGCACTTTACTTCAATTTATCACATTTAACACTGAAAGCCATAAAGTGTATTATTAAAAATATGGAATATGTAGGCAGTTATATTAAGGCTTACATTTACTAGAACAGTCTGAATTCAATAGAAACAAGTAAAAAAATCAAAACAAAAAACTTTAAAGCTTCAACAGCAAAAGATAGCAGAAAACTAAGGCAAATGATGAAATCTGTGTTTCAGCTACACATAATAATTAAATCATCCACACTGGATAGAATTAGAAATTATGGGAGGGATAAAATTCAGGAAAGCTCAATAATTAATTTGAAGTGTAAAATCTATTTTGATACTCTTCTCAAGTAACTATGATTAACAATTTTATTTTAATCCATTTTAGAGTGTCAGCTTTCATTTTTATTGATTACTAACCTTCATCCAAGAGCAGTCTAGCACAAATCAAAAGGTAAACAAACTCGTGGGATATTTGACAAGCCATTTTCACGCACAATTAAATTCATAAATGTAACTAAATGTATCATTTTTGCCAGGGTGGTTGGAGGGTTACAAAACAAAAAAGGAACAACAAATTTACGAGAAGTTACATTTTGCAACAAATCTGTGACTTAAAAGTTTGCTAGGCCTGGAATTCTTCATACAGTAGCTACTACAAGAGCATAGGGAAAAAAAAAAAAAGCAATTTCATACGTCAATCAAGATTTTGATTTTACTGGTTTAACAACAGGGAGGGTCAGAAAGGAAAGTGACAGAGAGAACAAAGAGCCAAAGTTTTACATTCTCCACCCATTACAAAATGCATGAGCATGCCAGATCAGCCAGAGCAGACTCCAGGTGGTAAACTCAGATCCTGTACTAGAGAGATTTAGCACCAGAAAGGAAAATAACAGCTCCAATTCATACAAAAATTGTGTAGAAGGAGATAGCAGTAGTTCAGTGGAGTGGTGAGCTTGGGTCTTAAAACAGAGTCATTTGCCAACACGGCTCACAGAGCATCCAATGACACACTACAACAGCTCAGCTGTAGAGCACATACAATGAAAAGGCAACACTCAAGCAGTTTTCTAAGTCTACATTCCCTGGTAGTCCCTCTACTTTTAAACTGTACCCTGAAATTGATTTTAGTCAACTTTCTTCAGCCTCACCTATTTCACTTTAAAAAGAACAAATGAAATCCACAGTACCACCAAAAAGCACACACGAAAAAGGAAAGCACTTCAGCAATTTTCTTATTCTGCCATTTCCTATCCCTCTACCCTGTACTTCCTCTTCAAATCCACAGAGGACAGCTTACGTAACTTTCTAACACCACACACTAGATGGATCCCATCTTATTTTTTCTGGCAACCACTGGCCTTTCAGTCCAAATCGACATATGACGATGCTGAACAAAGGAGAAAGATTTGGGAAGGAGAAGCAGATGACTTTTTTCTTGATCTCTTTAGTTTCTTTCTTGCTATATCAGGTAACAATAATTCTTTGTAAAGGGTGTAAAACGTGCATATGTATTAGTAGTTGTCTTCAGCATTGATTTTTCAAGGAATTCTGTGATCTATCAAAATGTTTTAATCTTACTGATTTATCTTTCCTGCCACCATGATATATTCATAAATGTACTCCCTGTATTATTGCTGAGTCAAAAATAAAAATTAATGGATTGGATTGTCACTGCAAATCTTATACCTCTTATTATACCTGTTGCTAAATGAAACAGTTACAAAATATCACTACTGTACAAAAAGATATTATTATCCAACTTTAACATCTCACAATGATTTTAAGATCATGAAATTGACCACGTACATTGCTTTTTTACGAAGAAATTTTTAAAAAAGAAAAATAATCACATCACTGATTTGCTTCTATAAGCAGAAATTTGCTAAAGTTTACATCCCTGACTATCCACAGCCCTCCTTCCTACTGCGTAATTTTCCCATCTCTCTCTTACACGAATGTGTTTCCTCCCCAAACAGCTTCTCTCAGACCTTTTTATTTTCTCTAGAAATCACCTCAAATCTCCCCCAACACTGGTTCTGTTGGTCACCTCTCTCCTCAGCTGCTGAGGCCATACACCTGCCCATTTCTCTCTACCGGTGTTATACCACTCTTCTCTATCTGTGCCTGTTTGAAATCCAATTCAGCAAGAATAATGTCTGCATAAGAAGCTCCCACTCTATGTCCAGCTGTTCTTGTGACCACTGCAATGTGACTGCAATGCAAATGTGACCCATCTCAAGAATCTTTTTACTCAAGTTACTTCACAGCTAAAACATTTTCCCAATCTAGTTCATAGTACGGTTGTAATAGTGTGCTACAACAGCACAAGGGAGAAAATGAGCAGCATAGAGAATGGAAGAAAATGCTTCCTAATATGGTTTACACACTTCTGCAATGTGCAAACATAATTTGAAGTTTCAGCTATGTCAATCAAACAGGTAGCTGCCACCAAAGCTGGTAGACCTACTCCTCTCCTCACTCTTCTCTTTTTGTCCCCATTCCCTCACCTCACTCACCTGCAGATCATGAGTCCACACAGTTAAACTGATTCACCTAGCTAATAAGTCACAAAACTATTCTTTTCATCCAAACAAACTGACTCACTTTGTGGTCACATGATCACTGTATTCCATGAAAAGAAAATATTAGGAATGCCTGGCAGGGACCAGAGTAGAAGCTCAGTTTAGAAGCTCAGTCTCAGTAGAAGCTTCAGTTTAGATCATATTTGCTAGGATGCCTAAATGCACCCTGAAATTTCTCTTAGTCTGGTATGTCTAGTGTATGATGCAAAACTTCATGAGATAGCAAGTAAAAACCACAATGGTACAGCCTCTGATCTATGGACAACTGCAAAGATATCTGAAGCTGTGGCTCTGCTGAACAGATGACACGGGTTTCATGTGTCCTAAGTTATACTCTTCTCAATGTCTGCTTTCCACTGCGATCAAGAGATACAATTCAGTGTGCCCAGCAAATTCCTGAAATTGATGGAATTCATTACACATGCTATGAAGTGCATTAGCACAGCGTTATAAATGCTATCAAGTATAAAACTCACAAGCTCAACCAATAAAACTGTATTTTGTATCTTACCGTAGAATTGCAGTATTATCACTCCTTGCAGCTTCCTTTACTTGCCTGTCTGCATATGGGTGGCCAACGCCTAGATCTTCATATAAAATCCACATACAAATATATACACGCACTTGCATATAAAAATGCTGAAATTATTCAAAAAGCACACTCTTCCTGTTGTGCATCCACACTGATTTAGGCTCAATTAAATCTGAACACAAAAGCACTTGAAGTAGACAGCAAAGCCTGCACTGTATTCAATACATGCTGGTATTTTCTAAAGCCACTAGATTAGCTGATGAAATCCATTAATAACTACACTGGTTCATTTTACAAGGCCTAAGTTATGTCAGAAATGTAATGTGCTCCTTCCATCAGTAAAGGGAAGTAAAAATATAAGAAACTAGATCCAGCATTAGTGAATCATTGTGGATGCAGAGGTCAGCCAACAAAGACAAATGAGTAATTAAAATAAACAACCTGGCAACCGTTCAGCACATGCATTCACAGAATGTATTAAGCCTGAAAACATGTGACACAAAAGTAATTTGTCCACTTTTTTTTTTTTTTCATTTACACTGACTGCATACACTTTAAGACTTCAAGTACAAGCTGGTTCTAATTAGTATTAAAAACAATTATTATCAACATTTAATGATTTCTTATTCCCCAGATATCTGGGATTGAAGTCTACAACAGCCTAGGTAAAACATCCAATATAATCAAAGACTAAAAAACTGTATTCATTTACTATCAGTTTAACCTATAACTCATTACTCAAGCTAATTTCCTTATGAAGTCAGACAGAATTCTTCTTCAGTGAAAACAAAATACAGTATGTTGAACTTAGAGCATTATTTAGTTTTAGGAAAAGCATATGAAGGACCAGAACCATGTCACGATGCGGTAAGTTAGAAAGCCTTTCAATTCTAGGCTGTCAAAGGAAAAGATGTAAATACTTGAGGAAGCTGTTTGGACTGTGGGAACAAGTAGCAACTGCATGAGGGGCAAGTCAGGGATGGGTGTCAAGGTGAAGATGGGGATTGTTTAGAGAAGCTGGGTGCTGTCAGGGATGCCAAATGCAAGTCCATATGTACAGTGCTGGGGGAGCTGCACAGGAAATTCAGTGAATGCCTGGTAGGGCCAGGATTATGAGTGCAGAGAATACGGGGGACTGAAACAGATACATGACATTACTAAACACATACTGTGGTTTCCATGGGCTAACTGCAATTGGACTGGAATAGATGGTAATTCAAAACAGCTAAAGAGCAAATGCAAGCACCCTAACAATCCTCCCCTCCACCCTGGCCACACTGGGACACCTATAACTCTTTCTTCAATGCTCACCTTACATGCTACATATACAAGGTAACTATCCTAAGCAAAAGACATTTCAGCACACAAAAATCCCCCAACAACCAGATAATTTTATTAATTATTTCAAATTACAACATGTTTACATAGTATCTAAGGCATAAGCAATCAGTGAGAGATTCTTGGGAAACAGCAAATTACAGAAATAATTTGGCATGGTCGGTGGATATAGAATTAGTGATCATCTTTGTCACATCACCCCAACAACTATGCTTGACAACTGTAATCCCAGCTCAAGCTCTTAAGGAGAAAACTGATTTATGAGGAAAATGTTTTGTATAGTAGAACTATCCATTCACAATTAAAAAAGAAGAGTGAGCTTAATTTTTTAGCAGATAAGCTATAGTTTGTTCTAGACCAATTCCTTGAAAAGAATAAGAAATCACATTTATTAAGTCCTCTTTAATTTATTCTGTATCATGCCCACTATTAGTTTTTCATTACAGTGTTTTATGTCAGAAACAAGCAGGAGATACTAGTACAAGAACAGGGCACCAACATGTCATCACCATTTTCTAAACCTCACTTCTCCCTAGGGAACCACAGGCAAACAATAAGGAGGAAATAGCTAGACTCTTAAGAATCACTCAAGATGTGCAGAAATCCTATTTGAACAGTTGGAAGCAAGTTATAACAACATTTGATTTGGCACAGAGCATCATGCAGAACCTCAGATTTACCACCAGCATCTGTGTTTCAACAACAAAAAAATCTCAAAGAACTACAGTATTTATATGTCCTGTCAAGTTGGAGGTTTTTTCCCTAATTTCTAGAATACTTATCTAAACATGATTGTGTATTAGATGTCTCAAACTATGCAAATGTCTGCCAGATGGTGAACCCTCTCAATTGCCTCATCATTCATCACTGCATCAGGGAGAATGTGAAGCTTCTGCCAGATACCAGCTCCACTCTTCATCTCTTTACAGAAATTCCTTTTCTGTACAAGGAGATGCACAGACAGAAGCCAAAACTACATTTATCTTACTGTCAGGATCAGTTCTGTTATTTCTTTCTAGATCTGTAAGCTGTTTAAATAAACTTTCTGTTTAGTGGTTACTTGAATTTCATGGTAAGTGACCTTATCTGGAAGCTGTAATTTCATCATCGACACTCAGATGAACAAGTCCTTCTACCTGAGATGCATGACGACTCCAGCCATTAAAGGCAGAATAATTCTTCTCCATCTTTGAACAAATTCTTCTGGAATAACTTTTCGTAATTTTTTGAGGAATGTGAAAACAGTCTTAAATGCATAAAAAATATTTTCAAGCCTTGAGTCACTCACACGAAAACAAAATGAAGCACAATTATAAACAAAAATCTTCCAGGTACAGAATTCAACAGGCTTGTCACTGGAAAGTAGATCTCAGAAATATTAGACAAAATATAAAGGAAAAGAAAATGACTGACAATTAATAAACCATATTATAGAAAAGACAAGGATAAATAATGCTTATTCAGAAGAAAAATTAGAAATGCAGTGAGAAATAAAATATTTTTTTTAAAAGCATGTAAAAAACAAATGCACTTGTGCATCAGGATTTATTTTTAGATCTGAAAATTTAAAAAATAATCATGCAAAAAAAAACCCCAACACAATTAAAAATGAGGTTTGAGGTTTAAGCCAACTTACTGGCAGACTCTAGCCAAAATAGCTGATCCTTCATTCCCTGTTCGCTGCTACTCTCAATGAGGTATCTCCTGAATAGGAGCTCCTGCAGGGAGAAGAATCAACTAATAGAGAGGAAAACTAACCAAGAATAGAAGAGAGTCTTCAGGCAGAATTACCTGGAGCTGCTCACGACCCAGTTGTGTAAATTTTCAGAGACAGCATAAGCATAAAGCAGGGTGGAGACTAAGGGAGAATCCAAGGCCAAAGCAGAACTGCATCTGCAGCATCTCACATTGAGATAGCTTAAATACATCATCAAATACATTCTAAAAACCGATCTATAGGAGTATAGGCATGTAAGTACAAAAATCTGAGAGGTTCAAGCAACACAAGTTACAATTAAAAAATAAGACAAACCTAAACAAATCAAAGACTGTAAGGCAAATTCCATCACTTAACTGTGGTAAAAAACAGTAAGATTGGTACTAGCTGAAATGACCAACCATTTTTTAAAATTCAGATGTTATTCTCTGCTTCACTGGAATTATTCACATAATCTGCTGTGAACAGAGAGAAACACATTCACAGCCCTGCCCACACATTGAGTGTGTGTTTGAGTACCAACAATCACTCAGATCCCTTGAAACACCTAGAGCTTCAGACTTGAAAAGAATTCAGCCATCATCCTATTTCAAGTCTTTGTCCTCCTTTGAAAACTTTATGGTAGCCCTGAAATCAATGCCATCATTCATATCTTCATTTTACCCTTTAAAAAGTTCTGAAGTTCTACACACACAGCCCCGCTCATTTGCGTGGTTTCACTTCAGTCAAATTATGCCATTTTTCCTCAGTAGATAAAGCACAGTAAGTCCCTTCATTATGGCCACCCATAAATATGTTGAAAAATAACAGGAGACTTTATTGATCAAGGATTTAAGTCCATCAAATGGAAGTGAAGAAGAATCAAAAGTGTTTTGTGCACAACATATTTTGATTTCAAATTATTTTTAAAATATTGCAAACTGCGTTGCTGTTAAAATATTAATGAAAATAATTGTTGTCATCAAATACAATTAATAAATATGGGGGAAATGATAGCATGTACTTATTTGCCAATCCCTTTGGTGGCCTTAAAACATTAATGCAAAAAGGATGGCTTACAGAAAAACACTACTGTACTGAGAACTTGGTTACCACATTCAAAATCTACCACTTGGAAATATGAACTGTTTATGACACTAAAGAGTCAACAGTAACCTGGGACTACATACTAATGTAGTAGTAATTTGTAAACATGTATACCACATCCATCTTAGTTTTTATCAAACCCTCTCTTCTAAGAGTCCTTATTACACGCAAACTAAGTACATGAGCAGGAAAAATTACAGAAAGCCAGATGAAAGCCAGAGGAGTTCTTAAATGAGAAGGGAAAATAAGTAGGAAACAGATTGCTGGCATTCACTTGTAAAAAATGTCCAATCACAGATTTACAATGGCACACCAGTGACAGAGTTGGGTGTTTCGTGCTGTGATCCCATTCTCTCCCTAGCACACCTATGAAAAATGCTTTTGGACGTGCTGCCTTAACCAGAGGATACCATTTGTGTGAGTTGCTCCAAGCCTTTAGAGGTCAGCCAGCCACTGGCCAAGCCCTACAGCAGGCTGACCCTTGCAGACTAGTGGACAGGCTTCACGTATCACACGCCAGCCACGCCCCACACCCTGCCTGGAGTACCACCCATGGCTCCCAGCAACGTTTCACCCCCTGTACTGGGACGCACACTTCAGCAGCGATAGAAACCAGCGCATCGGTTTCTACAGCAGCTATTTGCCTGGACACTGGTAACACAGTGACAGTTCAGCCTCCAGGTAAAGAACCGTTTACCAAATATCCAAGCATCATTCTACCTCATTCTCCTTCTTCCTAAAGCGATACCAGAGAGGTTCACATCACAAAGCAAAACCCCAGCAGAGATCTCTAGCCCTGGAAATTGCCCTTCTCATCTAGTTCAGCTTAACAGCAAAGTGCCACCGATAGCACTCTTCCCACATGAGCTCACTAGCATTTCTACCCAATGCAAAAATGAATGAAACCATGATTTCAAGGGACTTAATGTACCACACTGACATACATTTCAATAAACAGCAACTGCACTTTGTTTTTCCAGCGTGACAGTTGCTTATGACAATCTTTCAAATCAACAACTGCTGAAGTTTTAAAATTACTCCAATCCAGGCATGACACAATAAGCAACAAGAACACTTAAGTTTCCTTGTCTTCTTTGTCCTTCCTTACAGCATTTTTCTCATGTGAGCACCCAAGACTTCTCTCATTTCCCCCTCTCTCACTGTCCAGTATTAGCTGTAACTCAAGCCACACTGGTGAGAACAGAACAAACCTCTAATAAAAATATTTCTGAGCACTAAAATGACTGAGGGTATGTTAAAGGCGCATATATCACTACAGTTTATCTTCTGTAAACCCAAGCTAACACTTTTACTCACAGCATGCTAAGCCACAGTAGTCCTATTTAAAACATCACTTGAGGAATAACTTTTATGTTACTGTTCAGCTGTCATAACTACAAGAAGATTGAGTTTGAAACCCCAGTACATGTTTCAAATAAAAATTAAATGCTAACCTGTAGGAGGACAAAAGGTCACTCATTTGTCAATTTAGGCATTTACACTTCAGTTAAAGAAAAGCAAAGAAAAATACTTCAAATGCTGAAAACTGACATTATTAAATTACTGCACTACTATTCCCCTTTCTCAAAACACATTTTCTTTGTATACCACTCCTGATCTATCCATGCCATTCTTTCAGGAATCTTAATATTTAACCTCTTATTCTTTCTCTTTTGAACATCTGCTATGTCCTGTGCATATTACTATGCCAAAGAGAGAATATAAGAGTAAAAAGCAGGGTAAGACCAAAACAAGGCAAGGGCAAACGTCCTATTTTCTTAGATTGTAATTAATTATCTGCTTTTAAAATGTGGAATTTTCAGAAGACTATTGATTCAGCAGCCCTGAGAATATATTAAACAATTTCTATACTATTATTACTGTTCTAACATTTCTAGGTACTAAGCATTGTGACACTGAAAACAGCACAACTCAAATATAGCAAATAATATTTGCTCAGCAAATCAAGACTACATGAATTTTTTTTTTCTATGACAGTTTTATCAGTCACATCATTCTCTGGGAGAAAGCCTGCCCTGACATCTAATTCAACCCATGAAACAATCTCTAAGATGTTGCGTCTTGCCAAAATTAAATGTGTAAACAGCAAGTCACCACAGAACTGCAAATTATTTTTTCAGGATGTTGCAAGATGTTCATTATGTTAAGATAAAATTGATTATGTTGGGAAAGACCCTTTCAGTGATCATTTTAAATGAAATGTTTAAATACTTTAATATTACTTACAATTACTTACAAAGTACTTACAATCTGCGGCTTATACATGTGTCTTTGCACTGCACCCGTTATTTTAGGATAAAAAGACAACCTTCACTAAGTATTCAATTTAAGTTCAGTCATCATAAAACAGGTCACTCGTGGGTAGTACAGTCAAGCTCCCTGCATCAGGAATAGTAAGAATATAGAATTCTAAACATGAAAATCTGCTCCCTTGATGAGACTGGACTTTATGCCAGACTTTAGTCTACGTCAGTCTGCACAATATAGTTAATTAGGATAAGAATGTCTGGCAAAAGCTAATTCTACATTGTCTAACACAAACAATCACTTGTTCAAAGTTTCTTCCATTTCCAAAAAGTTCTTGTACTTTCAGCTGAATAAATGGAATTTTAACCCAATGAAGTTAATGGTAAAATGGACAAGTATCTCAGAGGATATTTAAGGTTTATGTAGAGCAGCTGAAGGTACAATCTAAAACAAGAGAATGCACGATAATCACACATTATACACCTTAGTTACTCCAAAAAGTAGTGAAATTGAAATAATGGTGATGCCATTTGCAACTAAAGCTTTTCTTAGAGCTGAGGTATTAGTATTACTAAGGACTTCCTCCTACAGGGACCCTCAACTAATGTGCAACTTCTTCATAGCCAAAATGATTTACAGAAATTCTCTTCTGTACCTGAGTAACATCTGCATGAAATTTATTGAGTCTAGCATTTTCATGATCTGCACTTTGTAATAAACCCAATTGCTACAGGCCAAGTTAAAAGTTGGAAGAAAATACGTACAGACGCACAGTGTGCTTTGCAAAGTCATTTCCATAAGAAACTAGGCTAAAAACTGCAGTCATAATTTGGAAAATGACACTTCCTTCTCCAGAACACCTTTTTTTTTCTATTTTGACTTAACTGGCAATAACTTAACTGCCAGAGAGTCTGCTAGTATCCAAACAAAACTTTCATTAAAATCTTAAAATGCTGCTAGGTAATAATCTTGGTTCTTTTACCCTAGGATACATTATTATATTCATATGCCTCTGTAATAATATATTACATAAAAATGGGTGTTACATGTACACTTTCTCAGTCAAGCAGAAAGATCTGTTTGCATCCATTTGATCATGCATCCCTGCTGCTAACACATTAACTCAATACAACTCGTATTTAGGTCAGAAAGGTCCTGGAAGGGAGGAGTGCACATATGCCTGATCCATGCTCTAAACTTGAGCAGAGAAGGGACAGCACCACAGAGGAAGCAACTGGTGCCACAATTAAACAAGCCAAAGAACACAACCACGAAAGGACTGTGTAAGATAACGAGCCAGCAAACACATGTTGAAATGCTCAAGGTTATTTCTGCTGTAACAGTTTAAGATGAAACCACTCTGTTTTCTGTAATGTACTTGGGCATGATAACGACGAACGAGTGCTGCAACCAGCACAGCACTCCATGATGTTAACCCAGGATGGAATCAATGTGGGTATTTATCAAAGCTACTGTCAAGGCTGAGGGAACACCAAGTGCTTCAATGCCATAACCAGCCCCACCAGCAATCCCCCACAGCAGGCCCAGGAGCCATTCCAGCTCAGGACTGCCCCCAGTTCTGGCTGAGCTGTGTTGCTGACATCTCTGGGCTCAGGCCCTGCTCTCTGCTGCTCCTGACCATTTGATCAGATTCACCAGATCAGAATCAGGACCCAGCTCACCCACTGGTGCCTTTCTTGACCCAGGTGGACTGCAGCAGAGACTCAGCCCTTGGCTTGTCCTCCCACTGACCCCTCCTGCAACTCCCCAGCACAAGAGGTCATTGGTCTCACCACCAGGCACAACCACAATTGATAAAAAGAACTTGAGGGAAATTATTATCAAGTAATACTCAAACAGCACTATGAATGTGGAATTTTCGATGTCGCCAAGAGCAGGGATGAGGAGGTTACTCTGAAACGCTGAACCAAACACTATCATAGTACTGAAGCAGCAAACTGAAAGATAAGGAGCAGTCCAAGGCCTTGTAATCGGACTTCTCTTGGGCAAGATGACAACAGTGACTTCACCCCGCTGTGGGGAAAAGCCTGCAGAGCAGTGCAGGAGGAGGCTCACCTGCAGGACACATCGTTCAAAGCAGTGATGAGCCCGGCAGGCAGCTGAGTGCGTTATGAAGTAATAACTGGCACAAGAAAAGATCCCTGAAGGGAAGCAAAGCAGCAAGGAAAACTAATGGTCTGAACAGTCTACACAGTTCTGAACAAAACAACGGCTGATGCTGGCAACAGTGCTCTGCTTGCAACAAAACCTATGCGATGTTTCAAAATAGCGCAAACCCAAAAATCTGCTTCAAGACAGTTTGCAAGGTGATGAGTATCAGTGACTTGCCACAACTGGTCAAGTTCAGTGACGATAGAAAGTGTTTACAAACAGTAGCTCAGTGGGGGTACTACCAGTACCAGCACTCACAAGGTGCAAGAGGCAGACTGCAGCTCTCCTTTGTCCAAATCAATATCTTGCATTCCGTATGGAGATCTTTGCTTAAATAGTAACAGTTCCTAATGTGGATGGTATTGCCTTCCTCTCTGGTACTTTCTGGTTGATAGAAAGCCAATAAGGAAAAGTCAATTTCTCACAAGGTTGTGTGGGAAGTGTGGTGATGAGGTATAAAGATATAGTACCTGTAGAATCTAGAATAAAGTTCATGGCTAACAGCAGGCGACCTCTGAAGAAAGAGCTTATAAAACCAATATGCCTAAATGAATGCAGACTAACCTGTCCTTTGAGATTCCAAATTAAATATTGTTCATCCATCTTCTCTGGCATGCTACTGCCACACCTCAAAAGAGTTAGCTGCTCCTGTAAGTATTCTTTATTTCCATCTTCCCCTCCAAGTTCTAGACTTCTTTTTTTTTTTGATTCTTGAAGTTTTTATCAGTAGTCCTCTTATTTTATTACAAGCTTATCTTGAAGTCTTGGAAGTACCGCCTTATAGACTTGCTCCTGTTAATCCTGGGGACTGTGTCACACTCAGACCTACTGTATTCAAGACACCTCTTACTGATTTCCAAAACTGTCTGCTTTCCCTTTTTACCTACCTTTAAGGAAAATAAAATCACTAGAATGAAATTTAGTTTATGAAAGGCAAGCTCCACCTTCAAACCCAAAATCTACCTTAGACCTCACAAAGTATTTGACGAACTTCGAACAGTTCATGAGAGTAATCTGAGAACAAATTAAATTAGAAACAGACAGCACACTCCCCACACTGAAGTATTCAAGGTTTCTGTATAGTTTTCTGGTGCATTACTTGCTCATTAATGCTGGTTGGTTTTATTTAAGTGTTCTAATGCTTTTATAAAATGAGAAACAGCTATAGAAGTAATAAAGCTAGTAGTACTAGAACATTTTAACATATTTTTGAATGCACAATGTATGCATTTCAGCGCTGCTGATCTTACACATGACCTCTCTGAAAAATAAAAATTATACCCACTACAGAAAATATGTCATAACTATAGAGAAAAAGCCAGCAGTTTGAGTGTACATTGTTTATCTAAATTAATAAGTTGTACATAATCCAGGTGTGCACAGTTATTGCCTATAATAATCATAAAAACCAAAGCACTTGCTTTGTTCATGATTCACTCACCAGAAAAAAAAATTACATAGCAATATTTACATAATCTTAGGTAGAGTTATGGTAAAAAGAATGTGCAAGAGATATTATTATGCACTAGTTCTAAGCCCCATATTCTGGCTTTTAATACTTTAAATTCAAATATTTGACAATAATTAATTAAATATTTTTGAACCATACCAGAACACATTAGAAATAAGTCTAAATTTTATGGATAATCTCCCTCATAAATTAATATTCTTATTTTATAGAGTCATACCTCACTCAAGGGATTGTCAGATTAGCTGAACACTTACAAGTTTTAAAGCCCTGAGCAGAAGAAAACCAAGTACTAGAAGTGCCTACACACAAACACGCAATAAATAGTACAATATCTGTGCTTTTTTAATTACACACTCATATGTACATCAAATATTGAAAAAATAAGCAATTAGGTCTTCAGATTTAGTAGCATGAGACGCAAGCCACATGCACAAAAACTGTAATTCTGTAGATATGGAATTAATTGTTGATATTTAGGACTGCAGCTAGAGGGGAAAGAAAGAATCACCAAACCGATAATCAGAGGAAAAGGCCCATGTTAATCTATGCAAGTTCACTGTGGATGAGACGTCCTTTCTTCAGGGCTTTGGGTCACATCTAGCAAGCAAGGGACAGACAAGTCATACCAAGAATATGTCAAGGACTCAATACTTTCAAAAAATCTGAATGCAGAAAGATCAGAGCTTCCCTTTTCCTCTGACAGAGGAGGGGCCCCAGCTTTCATGCTTTTCTGGCAAATAGAGGGAACATGGCCAACTTTCTTTGCATTTGCTGGCCAAAAGCTGAGACAGTCTCTGTCTCAATTCAAACTTTAAAACCTTTATTGGGATGCATATGGTTGCTCACAGAATAGAGCTTTATTGTAAGCAAAATGGGTAAGGCAGGAAAACCAGGATAAAAAGGCTTTTTTTTTTTTTTTTTTTAATTTTCCACTGATTTCTTTAACTCAAATGCACAGAAAATGTTTGGGAGAGTTTTGCTAAATGTAAATTCAAGCAAGAACAAGCAAGTGAAGGTTGGTTTTTTTCCTTTTGTCCAGGGCTTTCCATTCTTCTCAACAGCAACCTCAGAGCTCCAATACTGCCATACCAAATAATTTTCTTTGCTTTAAATCTGTGCACACACCTTCCTCAAATATTTTTACAGCTCTCACACTAACTCCTAAGTCAATTCTATGCAGCTTTCTGTAAAGCACCATGGTTGAAATGAAGTTCAGGGGTGTACTGAAGTTGTTACACAGCATAATACTATGTTGTATTGTACTGCAACCGTGGTACAGTATCTTTTGAGGCTAAAATCAGAAATTTTAGCCTCAAAACCAGCTTTCTGTACCTAGCCAACAAGACAACTGACTGTTAAGGATAAACATTTTCATTATCAACTTGCATAACAGAACAAAGAGTATGTAGAATAAAATGAAGGGGTGACACAAACATGAAGTTAAGCTTCGGGCAAAGTAGAATGACATTCACAAATTTGAACAGAATACACAAACTTCCCTTTCTGGGAGGGTGGAAGTGAAGACCTTTGGAAAACCCATTACTGTCTGTGCATCTCTACCATTCCTACATCAGGTAACAAAACTCCAAACAAATGTTATGATCTGAATCCAGAAAGAGAATTCAGGCAGGCATAACAGTCTAATACTATACAGACATTTGAAAGATGTTACTGCATATTTTAACACTGACCTGTTTTATAGCCTGCTGTCTAGGGAACTGTTTATTTCTACACACCACTACTGAACCTGGCTTGCAAATCTAGAATCACAGTTCACAAAGCATAAAGAATTAATTTCTGAAAAGGATTTCCAGTATTGCCAGTTTTTACAGTTATGTACTCAGAGAGGCATTGCTTTTCCAGAAGCCCTAGTTGTACTATTATATAATTACTAGTTGTACTTATAATACAATTATTCATAATCTGAACCTTAAAAACAGAACCTTTATTTATAAAAACAAAATGAAAATGGGAACAATAATGGATTAATAATTCTAAGACAAAAAGGAAGGTTCCAAGGAAGGAAAACGAGGTTTTGGAATTTGATGCTCCAAACGGTACTGACAACACATTTTTCATAATAAAATCAGTTTGTTGGCATGTCCCCAGAATGGACTGGAATGACTAGGGAAAAAAAAAAGTGAAAATACATCTCAATTGTAGATATTATCCATTTCTTGATATTATAAATTACCCCATTATTTTTCTAATTCCCCCAAAGTTGATCTAAAATTTTAGTATTTCCTTATCTTGGTAAAGCAGAAGGACCATTTACAACCCAAAATGTTGCTGACTTCCAAGGTATTCATATTGTTTTATACAAATGAATCTACAAAATTTTAAACAAGACTATTTTCCCTGTACCCTCAAATCCTTATATCTCCTACTACAAAGAAATAAGAACTTTCAAGACAGAGTTTCAGAATTTGCTGCATGAACATAATCAGAGCAAGCAAAACATTTTTTCCAAAAAGTGTTCCTAATTGACTGACACAAGGATCCAGTGAAAAACCTTCACCATAGCCCAGAATTTGCTGGAACAAGAAAAAATTTCAACTGACCACTAAGAACAAAAAAAAGGCATTGAATAATTTAAGAGACTCATAAATGCCTTCTTAGTCATGGGCCTAAACTAACATTTTACAAGAATATTCTTTCCTTATAGCAAATCCAAAATGTTTTCGTAACTATATATAAACAAATTCAATCTGCGCAAATAGATTGGTAGCTGACAATATCTGCTTTACACAAACAAGAACAAACAGTATTATTATTATATTCTCTCTCCGCAGTGAAACTGGCTGCTAAAGCTAGGTTTTTTAATGATCATAGCATTCCTATACCAGGGTACTACGTATACACTTAACTTTTATTTTCTTTTAGAAAAGTTAGGTGAGAATGGAAACAACTGAACAGTACATTTGGGGGTCCAACTGTATTTCCAAACAAGTTTCAACTTCAGACCTTCATCTACAAAGGTTTTCTGCTTAAGTACCAAGAAGGCTAGTTTGGCTTAGGTAAATAAAAACATCTTCTTCAGCCTGACACATCTAAAAAAAAAAATTTAAAGAATTAATAACCAATTCTGTTTCATACTGCGAGTTAGTTTAACCAAGTATTGGAATCTTGTCCTATAGTCTCTGAAATCTGTTTTAACTAGGGCAAAACAAATACCACAATGAAAACAACAGCACCCAATGCTACATGGACTTGGCCTAAGCTAATATAATTTCATGAGATGATGGAATACTGATAGCTACTTTCTAAATCCATCCAACAGAAAAACAAAATTAAAAAACCCTATAATTGTACTTAAATTACCCAGTCTAGTGATATAAGGAATGCCTCTAAGTGGGATTGCCACAGAGGTTTTAGTAAATGACACACATATGAAACCATCTACTTTTATGTTTTATGTTAATTTCTAAGTCTATTGAGTGAACACCATTGCTGAAGTTGAACTTCTTGCTTATACTTTTCTGAATAAAAGCACAGAATGAGAAGACATGTATGTTCAAATCAATAATGACAGCAACATTCTAAGTGGCTCAAGACAAAACTATTTCCAACAGGTGTCCTACTGTTCAATTTTATTGCTTCTATTTTTGTTGTCTATTCCATAAATTAAGGGGAAGAAAAAAAAAAAAAAAGGTTCAGTCTTAACAAAACAAAGGTAATTATGCAAGATTCTGCCCCTTTTGTATGCTGTTGAGGGTAAAAATGCAAACAACAGGCTATTCATGCTACACTGAAAACCTTCAAGGGCTCTAAAGGAGCCATATTAAGAAATATTCTTCATCCAAAAATGCAGAAGTACCATAACACAAAATATTTCAAGAAGCATTATCTGCCTGCTCTTCCTTGACACCACTGGCACTGAATATGTTACAAAACCGTGGTCTGTGGCACAGCTGAGGAGTGAACATGAACTCCAGAACCAAGCAGGGACTCAGCCTCTTTGCCAGCCCCTCCTGCAGTCAGAAATCCAGGAGCTTCCTGCCTTGCAGAGATACTCCTCTATGTTTACTGCTTCCCAAAAGTGTGCTGAACTAAAATGGGTGCACACTGAGTGATCAGAAACTTAAAGCTTCCACAAGAGATACCCGTAGAAATACCATGTACTCACAGTACACCTAATACACTTGAAAGTCACCAAAGTGTGACTTTTTCTAGAAAAAGTTAGAAAAATACTAACCAATTATTAGAAATCTCTGCCCACCAATGAAGCAATCTGATTATAAATGCATTTTAACATATTTGTCCAAACTGAATAATAACTGGTTGAAAATACATCTTTGAAAAATGTCAGAGTATGAAAACTACCTAAAATTAGAACAGAAGCGGAACACCATTTTCAAAATGCAAACCAGCCTGGATATTACAATACTGGGTTTCCCTTTTCCCTTACAATTTGGTACATAGCTGAAAATCCCAAACCCTAAAGGATTTAAAAAGGAGACAATCACATCAAGAAAGTTCCTCAAGAAGAAATCTACAGGTTGTTCTTTGATGTGAATTGTTGGTAGTGTACAAAGCAGTAGCTGGTCTGGTATTACCCCGTTTTATCTTGCTGAATTCCAAAGGGAAACCAAGTTGGTTTTCCCCAAAGCAGTGCTGAAAGGTATTTGTACCGCTACAGAAAGAAATTAACCTAATCCAAGCAACGGAGTTTTGTACTTGGAGTAAAGGAATGCATTATGAAAATGTTTGAAAGAAGATGCAGTGTAACAAAAACCTCAAATACCAAAGATCACTGCAGCAGCATTCTTGCTGTATGCTGTAGCGCAGACAGAGAAAAATACTGTGGGAGGAGAGATCTCACATCAGAGCATTGTCTGAAACAGCAGACAGCAAGGTCCTACTGCACAAGGCAAGGTCAATGCAACTGGAGAGTCATCTGTTTAAGAAAACACACTATTATTAGATGCAAGTTATGCAGCACTTGTGCATACTAATAGAATAAAAGCATTACCCCAAAAATAAATATTTTCAACTGATAGTTTCAACTTCATCCCATGTTTCTACTTTTTGTGTCTCATTTAAAACATTGAAATAAGTAACAGAACACTGAAAATGCCTGAGCACTTAATTTTTTAATTACTTATGAAATGTTACAACTGACAAATACAATTGTACAGTCAATTTTCTTTTAATGAGGAGGTACCACTGAAAATGTTGTAACAAGTTATAATATTACTCACTGATAGCAATGTAGAATAGAAAGTATCCCACAGTGGACAGCCTATTTAAACTCTTATGATATGCCTCGGATTACTGCGAGTAAAATGCCACAGGATATATATTGGCCCACAGAAAACCTTCCTTGTACAAGACTCAAGCCTGCACTATATCTATAGCTGAGGCTAAGCCAAGTACACACGAGTTTTGGATGTAAAGAATGCAGGAGGCAGCTCTGTGGGGCTCGTCACACACTCCACAAGGTTCGTGTCCCTGCTGCTCTGAAGCAATTACTGAAGGAGCTGGTATTACCTGTGGCACCGTCACTGACACCTGATAATCTGGAGCAATGTCGCGGGCTCTGGAAGAAGGATAATTCTGGTGGGGAGTTGAGCTCCTTCCTCTTAGCTCTTGTTACCAGGTTTCAGTAAGTGCTGCCACATCAAGCTCTTGATTGAATGTGTTGGATTATTTATGAATGACTGGGCAGTTAAGAAGAAAGTATTGTGGATGGCCTAGTTTAAAATCAGTGGCATTAATTATGCACAGAGATGTCTTGCACAGAGATGTCAGCATGACAGTGTGCAAAACCAGAGGGCCACACTTTGATCTCACATTGACATACTACAAATTAACTTCTTTGTTTCAAGTAAAACCAAAATTCTGTGCCTTGAAACAGAATAAAAATATTAGAGACCTCCCAACATAGGAAATTCATAGAAAGTCTGTCAGCACTTCATCCTCAGCTCTTAAACACAAGTCTTGTTTCAGCAGATAGATGTTTTGCTCAAAAAAAATCAAGGAGTGAAATATATGACCAATATCTGGCAGTACCATGACTATGGAAAAGCCTACCCACAAGCAGATATATACATACATATATAGTTGCCAAGACAAATAAAGCGGTATGCAGAGAAAGCTGGACTGCTCTCACATAATACGTACTCAGTCATGTAGGTCCTCAAGTACATGAGCAACAACTCTCTTCCAAATGATTAAGAAGGCTCAGGAAGGGACAAATTTAAGGAAAAACATGGATTTCATGCTAACATGCAAACAGCTTTCTAAAACAGAGACATGACAAAAAGCATTACTTACAAAAGAATCAGACTGCACATTAAAGGTACAGTGGTTAACCTGCTGTCTGCACAATCAAATGATAGCCATTGCTCAATGAAACCATCCCTGAACAGGCAGGCATGAGAGTGAGTCTGGCCATGCTGGAGGCTGGAGCTTCAGGAGTCCTTCCAACACTTCAGTTACCAGCATTTTCAAGAAGTATATAAAACAAAGATGCGAATTATTGCTAATAACACATATCATTGTAATTTATAAAATTTAAGAGTCATAGCTGTGACCCAAAATCCATTTTGCACTAAGTGCTGTAAAAACAGGAAACAAAATGACAGCCCGTGTTCTGAAGTGTGGTCATCAGCGTTTTAAATGAAAACACTCCTAAAGGAATGCTTTTGTAAACATGCACATAAATTAAGATGATAACTAAAAAACTTTTAGTTTAATTTAAAAAAAATCCCTATGCAAATCATGGGCTTCTAATGAAATAATAGATTAATTACTTTTTGCCTTTTAATAACTGAAGTTTTTCTTTAACTAATTCTCATTTCAAATCCAAGAACTATTGCTCAATTATAGCTGCTCTTCTCAAAAAAAAACCAAAAGGAAGAGCTGATAACCTAAGCAAAATGTTTCCAGTGGTTATAAAGCTACAATCTTTCACAGTCACAACTGTCATTTTTCAGTATGCTCCTTGCTCCTATATTGGATTTCCATGCAGGTTCTAGTCAGTAATGGATCTTAACATTCATATTTCTCTTAAATAAAAGACCTTTGATAAAAGAAATACTCACTTCTACGGATACTTACAAATAGTGCTCAAATTGTTTCATTACATTCTTTTGGAGAACCTAAATAGAGAGAATTTCTTTTTCTCATATTACAAATCTCCCAAATCTCAAATTACCTTATCATCTCCATGATGATAAGCTCTATGCTTACCTTGCTCTATGATTTTCAGTAAACACAGTTTTGAGAAATTTTTTATTCTGCAGTAGGGCTTTCATGTTTCTTGATCTAAAAGTTTGACCTTGTGGCATTCTTAATATCATTTTCCTTCTTAATATCTTGGAACTCTGGTTTGAACATCACACTTTTATTGCGTAAGATGTATCATCACACGAAATTAACGTTAACTGGATGGACAGGAACTGTGCTGCCTCGTCTGCAGTCACAAAGTCTTAATAACAAACTTTTTACCATGTATGAAATCACGAATGAACCTCATTACAGTATCTGAGATTACTACCTCAATATGGCAAGAATGAACTATATTTAGATGACTAAGAAAGCAAGACTTTTAGTAATCCTCTGTAAATTTATGCAGATTGGACATATTCTTTTATGTCTTGGGAATTTCTCTTGAGCACTTCCTAATACACAAAACATAGTGTCTGTTTCTGGTTTCACCTTGTATGTTTCACTGCTCGCATATGTTTCACTGCTCAGTGTTTTTGTAAAGATCACAAACATTGGTTGTTTGCCACCTACTTTTTAAGGGATGTGATACCACAGATCAAAGAAGATTATTTGTAGCTGGAGAAACATGACTTCTTAAACTACATAATAGTCACTGCTCTGCAGCGATTACAAAGTGGCTGCTTCATAATTGGCAGGTTCTCCGATCTTCTTTCAAATATACAAACGTAAAGGATGAAAATATTTAGCAAACTTCTGTCATACAAATGTAGAGGATTTTAGAAATATTTGGAAAACTTTTTATCAAACTTAATTAATACAATATCAAAATGAATAAATACAATAAGAAGGCCAATTCTGCTCCTTACACAAATGCCCCACTATGAAACATAACATTTACTGTTCCTTGAAGTACAGCTGATCCTTCAGGCATTTCTCTACCACTCTTAATCCAGCTCTTTCATTTCCTTTATCAGAAGAAGCCCAGGTCACAGTCACCTGTAGAGGCTCTTCCCTTTATCACCGGTGTTGGTGGCATCCCAAGAGGGTGCAGCAGAACAGATAAGCATCGCACCCAGACACTTTGGTCCTGATCCTACAAACACTTCAGCAAAACTACTTCTCTAAGTGTTTGCTGACCCTGAGTCTTTCTAACTCAACAACACTTCACCAAGTGGGGCAAAGAGAAGTCTGGAGCTGGGAGGAATGCGTTGCCCCTTCACGCCTGGTATCAGGGCCCGCAGCACCCCCAAAGAGCAGAGAGCCGCCGAGGGGCGGAGAGAGACAGCACCCCTGTCGCTCACAGACACAGGCTCCTTCCAACACCACATCTGCGATGCGCCGCACCGATCTTGAACTCAGTTTTACCAGATTTCAATGTAAAAATTACAACCGATTGTACAATCGCAGCGGAAGAGAGAAAGTGAGGGATGAATTTAGAACAATTCCTAGCACGTCGGATAAGGGCAGCCCACCCCAATTTTCTTTCGCATTTGGGGTTTTCTTGAACCCTCCCAGAGGAAGGGGGAGAAGCCGTGAGCCGAAGGTCAGGCGGGGAGGGCGCGGGCAGCGGGGGCTGCGGAACATGGCCGAAAGCGGAGCCCCCGCCCGCCCCCGGGCACGGCCACAGCGGGCAGCCCTCGGCAACCCCCGGGGCCACGAGAACCACGGGGACCGGGCCCCGGCCCCAGAGAGCCCCCAAAGAAGAGCCAGCCACGGGAGTCAGGGAAAGAGCCCGCGAGAGCGGGCGGGGGTGTGCAGGGGACGCACCTTTCAGCGTCCCCCCGGGTATCTTGTCCTCCTCCTCGGGTCGGCGGTGACTCCAGCGGCGGCGGGGCCGCGGCGGAGGAGCGCTCTGCGGGACGGGGCCGCCCCCGCCTCGCCAGGGCTCCACGGCCGCCGCTGCCCGGGGCGGCGGAGCGAGCGAGGCGCCTTCCCCGGCGGGCCGGGGGCGGGGGCTGCGGGCGCGCACCGCCCCGCCGGGCCCGGGAGGGACGGGGAGAGCTGGGGGGGTGCCGCGGGGCAGCGCCGCCGGCTGAGTCAGCCGCGGACAGAGGGCGCGGGGCCGCCCGGGAGGGTTGCCCCGGGACCGCCCCTCCTCGGTGGCGGAGAGCGGGTTTCTCCCGCCGGATGGCCGCCCGCGGGACGGGTCGCTAGGAACATCCCCTGCACGCGAGGCGGCCGGGATGCGGCGGCTCCTCCTCGTCCCGCCCCGGGCAGCCTCGCGCTCCCACAGGCACGGCGGGCTGCGGGCGGCGCGTGGAGCGCTCCGCGTCCCGCAAGCGCGGCAGCGGGAACCGCCGGCCCCGGGTCCCGTCCCGCCGCCGGGAGCTGCCGGCCGGAGCCGCCCGAGGAAAAGCTTCCTCCTACCTCCCGCGAACGGGCGCCGTCGGCCGAGCGCACCGCGGAGTAGCGGCGCCGTCTCGCGCGGCTGGAGCCGGTCCAGCGCCATCGCCGTGCGCGCCCTGCGAGCGGGGGCCGGGGCGGGGGCGGGCCGGGCCGCGGCTGCCTCACCGCATCGGAATGCGGGCCCGCGCCCCCCGCCCCGCAGCGCCCCGGGCGCGCCGAGGAGCGCGGGAAGCGCGGCCGCGCTCCGGAGCGGCCCGGGGAGCGCAGCCCGGCCCCGTGCCTCGCCCCGCGGCATCTCCGGGGACGGCGCGGAGCCTGGGGAGGGCAGCGGAGCGCGCCGTGGTTTCATCGGCGCTGCGGGACGACGCCGTTCGGTGAGGGCAGCGGTGCGCCTCTGTCTGCGATTTTTTTCCATAAGTACAAGAAGAAAAAAAGTTCCAGTTTAAAAGAACCGTTCTCGATTCTTAACTGGCGAGAGTTAGCTGTAGCTAACACGGGTTTGTTTAGGACGGTTTTATGTGAAGGGCACCAATTCTCATAACAAAGGTATGCGGGGATTCCGTCCCAGTGTGCGACTATGAAACTTACAGTTCATTTATTTCATTCTCTTTGAAAGCAAGGAGCTAACTCATCGTACCATTTTACACTGTGCTATTTACATTATACTACCACTTGAAAATCACATCTATCCTATTCTACGTATTCTACTTTGCTACCTGAGCAAATATTCATCACCTCATTGCAATAATTATCTTGTGAGCACAATACGAGAGTATTGACGTCCCGTAGATGATAGTAATAACAGTAGAGAAAGTCTGTTAGCAAATACTCTATTCAACAAATACATCAAAAAAGCCAGTGAAGTTACCCACTGATAAGTTACATATTTTCAAACAGTTTTTAGGTTGTTATTTGGATTTTTAAAACAAATTAGGTCAGGTAGAGTGTGTTATATATTTATTCACTTAATAATTCCTGGCTTTACATTTATTATCTATTCTGTGTCTTTCCATGGCTTACAGGTTCTGATTATTAGAACAGAGAGGAAAATACATCCACCATAGGAAAGCACCTTGATCTTTTTAGCAGAATACCATCTAAATAATTTGTTGTTTAGGAGACATGAGACATGGTCAGTCTGAAGTAATTTAGGTGATTAACTTGCAATATTGATCATTATATACTGAGTACATATCGGATAAAATCCAGGTTCTGCAGAAATTTTAACATTCCCATTGCCTCCAGCATGGCCTGGATTTCATCCACTGCATATAGCATCCAAAAAATGCCATAAGACAATATTTTGCAAAAATTGAAATTTGAGTAGTAAATCTTTTCCAACTCGTGTTTTGTGCGATCTGTGTATTTTTTAGTACTTTCATATATTCAGAGCCTGAATATTGGCTCAAAATACATTCAATTAATAATATTCTAGTGTACACTATAACTTGTGTCAGTTGCTTCATAACAAGTCATGCAATGGATTTTCAGCTCTACAACAGTGACAATGAATTATTCTCCAAACACACAGGCAACACCAACCTTTCCATGGAATTTTTTTTCCAGTTCCTCTCTGCTTTTCCATTTGTTTTAAAGAGTGCAGGAAAGTTGCTATCCCATTATTCCAGGATATCCTTGGCTTGCCAAAAACACATCTGTCTTCAGGCACGTACAATCACATCAATGGGCCAACTGAGCATACCAAGGATCAATAACAAGCTGGAGGTATTTGTTAAATTAAGGATTTTATTCTTGAGATCTAGCTCCTTACCAAGACTTCTTGTTTCATCAGGATACTGGATGATTATGTAATAACAGATTTTTGAACACTGTGAAAGCTACGCATCAGATATGACAGTGAGAGGTGCTCTCTATAAAAAAATTAGATGCTCATTTTCTCTGGGATGATGTTTGCTTCTCTGAAACTGTAGGAAAAAAGAAATTTTATCAAAAAGCTGCAGGACTGCTCTTTTCCTAAAATGTGTTTATGCAATTAATTTCTCACCCCTGCTACCAAGCATTAAAGGATGAGAAAATTTTGAATATGAAGAAATACTGGTGTCTAGATATATGTAATAAAGTTGCTGCAAGCAGACCTGCTTGGGAAGAAGCTAATTTCCTTGGTGACAAATTGGAAAGCTGCTGTTAGAACTGTTAGCCAGGGCATCTCTCCCTGGTTGTACACACAACGGAAGTGACTCAAAAAAAGTCACCTCCCTTGCTTCAAATTTGTTCCCAAGGTGGGAGAACTCTGCAGGCAGCCAGAATTCTACTTACTCTGGGGGACTCCTATATCTGAGCTTTGCAGAAGTGGATTTTGAGCTTCCTGGCAACCTCAACATTATACAGATGAAGAAAGGTTTTGTGTTTTTTTGCTGGACTTGACTCATGGGTCATGGTTTCTTTTTAACATTCTCAGCCAAGCGGAGAGCCTTGAGAACGCTTCAGTTTTCTCTCTCATTGTACATCAGTAAGATGTTCTCATGAGAACTGTTAGTCATCACATCATACTCTACTGCTCCATCAGGCCTGGTGATAAAGAAAGACAACACATCCAGCTCAAATAGAGTGTTTATAGGTAGAGAAAAATACAGTACTGCCAGAAAATATTGAGGTGTCTCACAGACTTCTACCAACCATGCATTTTGGAGTTTGGGTTACAGAATTGATTTAGAGATGAACTTCACAGTGATGCATAAATATTAAATTCCACACATTCCCGTGAGATGGTATTATTCACATTATACAGATGGGGAAGCTAAAGCAATGTGAGTTTACTTGTGCAATTTTCTCATCAGGAAAAAAAGTACAGTGGTAGCATCAGTACTCAAGAACACCTGGCTTTTTTTCTGCAGTCAGTCTGAACTATGCCTAAACTCTGCAGTATAGTCTAGAAAGGAATATTTTGGTTTTAATCGTGATGTTATATAGCAATATTTTCAAACAAATGATTTAACAAATTACACAAAACACTTAAAATATGCTTTTAATTAAAAAAAAATAGCCAATAGGTTTTTCCATGGGCTTTGCTCCAAAATTCACCCTTCAGCTAGGACTAAAGAAAAGCACGCACACTTGCACAAATGCAAACAGAAATTCTAAAAGAAAATTAGAAACACATGAAAATAAGGATTGAGAATGTTTTCTTAACTGCACTCTGGTTTCAGTACAGCAAAATTTTCATTGATTTACTAATGGATGGGCAGTTTTCTTGTGAAGAAACACACAAGCTTTATCTGCAATTATTTCCTTGCTTCCAAGAAACCAATCATCATTCTACAGAAGTACAGCCCATGGAGGCAGGGTGGCGACTGCTCTGTCAGGGAATCTCAGCTCTCTCTGTAAAGCTCAGCCCTGCTTCAGTCATAAAGGGATTCTGCCCCATGAAAACAGTTCTTACAGAAAGGCAGTTTCACTTAAGACAATTATTTTACTAAGAAACCTATTTTGAGGCTGTTTGTGATTGCTAGAGAAATAATCCCAACCAGTACAACTTCTGTACTGATTCAAAATAACAAATAATTAATAAATTAATAAGGCAAACTACTTGAATTTCAGAAATTGTTTTTAAATTATTAACTCTGGACTGGAGGTTTCTTATGAAGTCTGCTATTCTACAAATATTCCAGAAGCTTTGTAATTTTATTTCAAACTTAATGTTACATTATGTGATGTGAGGTTGGTTTTGCCTGACTATTATAACCATCAGCAGTCATGGAGGCAATTCTGAAAGTCCAATGAACTTGCTCAAAGACTTTCTGACAATTAGGGGGGGAAAAAAAAAAAAAAGGTAAAAAAACCCCTGAAACTATAAGCTTTGGAATTGATATCAGCTGTTAGACTTTCAAATCATTAATAAAGTCATCCCCCAACTAGTCTTTGGAAGAGATATAAAAGGTTTCGTAGTAAACTTGAAAAAAGGTCCCATACTTTTTAAAAATATCTCTAGGAGAGAGCATTTCTGCTAAAGATAATTAGTTGCAAATATGAATAATAGCATTATCTTTTTTTTTTTGGCTATACAAGTTTTAGTCTGAGAAACTTCATATTTCAATGAAGTAGCCCCTGATGTAGATCTCAAAAAGAACCTTTCATGTGTTAAGTGTATTCCCATTGTATAACTTAGCTATGTTTTTAGTATGCCATTATTCTATGATGTTGAGTTAGAGGCTACATTAGAATACAGGTCCTCAAAAAATTGGAGTGATAACTCTTGCTTATTTCATATTGCATTTCAGTGACAATGGAAGCCGAAGTATTAATACTAGTAATTGAATAAAGTTAATTTTTTTTTTAATTGGATACTACACCATAATTTTCTGCTGATTCTCCCTAAAAAAAACCCCAAAAAACAGAAGATGGAAAATACATAGCTATTAGTTGATTAATCTATGAGAATTTGGGGGTCAATAATATACAAAAGTATTAGTGATTTTAAAGTGGCAAGTAACTAGCACTTTCATTCCACATCAAATTACAGAGCCATGACGAAAGTGTATAGAGAAGCCTGCTTTATTACTTTCCCCATATAGTCTTGAAGTTCCTCAAATACACAGTAAAATCCTTAATGCATTTATAATGATAAAATGTGTTGCTTCTTGCATAAAATTACATGGTCCAACCAGAATGGATTATTGTCCTGAGCATCTCAACAATAAAGCCTGATTTATCTAATCTATTACATGTATTTGTCTTTGTTTAATGCCATTAAGTCTTGAAGTTCACCCAATTAATGGTATTGAACACTAGTTCTAGGCTTGTTTCTCCTGACTGAAATCTTCAAGGGAGCTTCACCAAAAGGTAGTTCTTCTATTGCCTCATGATCGTGTCTTTAGTTTGAATACTAAATTATCACTGCACTCAGATTCCCTTCATGTGCAAAGCAACAAACTGCCTGACTTGCCCCTTTAAACAAGCAGTCAAGACAATGTGTTATTCATATAATAAATTATAAAACCTGTATTGTCTTTAATGCTCATGCCTAAACAACAACCAGTCTCCAGGTTAATCTAATATTAACCACATTCAGTTTCTTTACTGGCAACCTGCCATAGTATACATTTGACCAAATGCAAGGACCAACACTAGAATCTGTTTAGGTAACCGACCAGAACATTTAAAGTCATAAGATATTTTAACTGTGTTTCTTTTAATAGTTAAAAAACATGGGTGTTAACACAATGTTACTAGAAATCATACTAGAAAACTTAATTACCCAGTATGTTAGTATTTTTCTCTTCTTAGTGTTAAGGTACTTCATGTTGGGTGATTCCAAGTACGCTCTATGTAAAAAGTGAACCTCAAAATCTTGTAGTGTTTTCACTGTGCAGTGTAATTTCACTCTGTAGTGTAATGCAGTTTTAATGCAGCATTACATTAACAGGCTATCTGGAAAGGGAAATAAAGTGAGTAAAATCTTTTAGCGCTGTAACAGCACCCATGTTTTAGCCTGGTAAGCACATCAAGGCTTTGCTGAAATTGATAATAGGTAAATAAATAATAATCTAATGTTTTCTACAAAGTCAGGCTGACTGATTATGTGTTGAAAATATGAGAGCATGGGAATGCTTGTGGTTAATAGTTCTTCAGAAATGAGCATTTATGACCAGGACTTTCCACGAAAAAAGCCAGACAATCAGACTGCAAAAAGGGTGATCACTATTTTGCCCTTTGCTCATTAAATTAAAAAAAGGATATTAACTTTGCACTATCTATTACAGTCTTCTCCCCAAAAAGGGAACATTATTGAATTTACTGTAAATCCTAAAAATACGTATTTTACAATCCACTTGTAAAGTTCTAGTACTAAATATTTAAAGGAAAAAATATTGCCTTGTTCCATTGTCACATCAGTGCACATAGTTTCACAGCTAGTCCCGAACAACACAATTTTATGTAACCTTAAATACAACAGAGCTTTAGTAAAATGTTTTTTTCTTTTATAATAAAACTAAAATAAACTTCAGCTTCTGTTTTATGTGCCAGTTGAGATTCTTCGCAGTAATTCCTTCCACATCTGCTCTGCAGCTTTCAGGTTTATAAAAGCAGCATCTCCCAATTTCCTTTCAACAAGATATCCACAGTCTGTGTTTTATAGACATGTTGGTACAGTTTAACATGGAGTCACTAATTACAGCTTGGAGTCATATATATGCTAAGGCAAAGAATATAAATACTTGTGGTTATGAGGCATTTAATACTGAAAATCCCAATCTACTCAAAAATTCTTCAAAGTGTGATAAAATACCCAAAAAAAGTACACCTGAAATTATCATGAAAGTCATAAAATTAAAATTGAGACTTAAAGGAAAAATATAATAAAACTATACATAAGCACCACCAGATTCTAAACTAATGAGCTACAATCACGTGCAGAAAAGTTACCAAGAAGATTGTGACAGCAAAACTGCTGCTAAAGAATCAAATGGTTTGTGAATGGGGCTGGTATGGAAACATCCTCTTAAAACATTTGTCCAAAACAGATTTCTAGGATTTCTGAAGACAGTACAGTGTTCGCATCTCCTGCTTTCAAGGTTCTCGGTTGCCAGTGTATTGTAAATGTGACTGACTTTCCAGCAAGTCCATTGATGGCAGCATTTGAGGGGAAAGAGAGCAAAAGATCACCTCATACCACATTAATCTTCACCATACGCAGGATCAGAGTTCTGCAGTGTCCTGGCTGATCTGTAGCGCTGTATTTCCTTTCCAACACACACCCAGTATGCCTGTCCCCCTGAGAGTACAACCAGCACAGCTCCCATTGATTCCACCTCTGAGAGATGCCACTGTAACCACAACGGAAAGGAGCTGCTGTTCTTTACAGCAAATTGGATGTAAGCATGCTAATGATCTATGTAAAAATTTGGGGGACTAAACATATCCATTAAGCTCCAGAAAAAGAGATGTAGGCTGCAATTTCAAAAAGTGCAGTGCAACCCTTCGTGCTTCTGTCTAGAAGTTCCTAATGCTTTAGAAACATTTAAATGAGAGAAATTAAATGTGAATAATACCTTTTCATTAATTACCTACCTGGAACATATTTCCAACTGTGCATATGAAAGAGGAAATCTGTCTTGTCATAAAAAAGATCTGTAAAGTCTGCAAAAATGCTTTCAATCCTGAAATGAAGTTCTAAATATCTAAGGAGACAAAAGGCAAATTAGAAAAACATGATACAAAAATATCTGTGGGCATCAGAGAATTTGGAAAGACCAGAATCCTCCAGAAAATTTTAAAGAGCAGAATCAAACTGGCAATATGTTTTTCTTGAGGAAAACAGTGTTTAAGTTTCTTGATCAAAGCTGACATCTAGAGAGCTACTGGCTAAAACAAAGTATGTCCATCACCTCGAGGTTTCCAGGTTTAAAAAAAGGCAGAGTAAAGAAATAGAAATGTGGATATAACTCTAGTTTTCCTATTTTTTTCCATGCTAATAATGGGATATTGGCTGCTGAAGCAAGCAACATGCTGTCAAGGGTATTCTTATATAATCAGCAGAGAACAAACTGTTCCTTCTCATCCTTAAATCTGTACCCAATCACACAGACAGGCTTCAGTGGGACAGCTTTACCACAGAGAACTTGCCAGTGAGAGAACAAAGACTTCCCCCCAGACTTTTCCTTTCCCTTTTCTCCCTCTTCTCTCCCCCTCCTAAGAGAACAGGAGATACAAGAGGCTGTTCTGTAAAGCTGTGTCAAGATGATTTTGACAGACATTGAAATTAAAATTTACAAGTCTTGTTGATGCAAAAAATATGGTTAATCTGTAAAGTTTATTGCTTGTCTTAAAATATGCATATGTGCAGGTGTATATTTCATACCTTCCTTCCTTCCTTGAAAAAACAACATAACTGTGCTGATAACGTCAGAAATTGAAATTAGCCACCTTTTTTGCCAACTAAGAAGTAACAAACTGCAAAGGAAATACAGCTACATGGTTCTGGCAGGTAAAGCAGTAAAGGGAGATATAGCACATAAGCAAACGAGGCTGCTGAGGAAGAAAAGGCTGTCCTGCTACATGCAGTCCTCCCATGCAAGATTTCAGATTGCAGTATTTTGTTATCACTCTCCATTTTTAATAATGGAAAAAATGTTTTGTCATATGGCAAGAATAAAGAACATCAGCTAAGTGTTTTCATATGGACTCCCTGCATACATTACTACAAATAGCAGAACATAGGGTTTTATTCAAATTACATAAAGATGATGTTTAATGAAGCAATTCAACACACATCTTTTGCAAGGCATGGATTAACACAAAGTAATTCTGGCAAAGTGAAAAAACCCCAAAACAATAGATTCAGGTTTACTTTTTAAAAGCTATCCACTTTTTCTTTCATTTCCTGATCAAAACCCAATAGCGACTCAACAATTTTTATGGTAATATAAATGAATATTTGTTTTATGTAATGAACTACTAACAGGAAAACAAGAAAGTAAATATTAATATCTAATTCACAGTGCACTGCATTTTTATAAAATAAAATGGATTTGCCACGTAGCCTTTCCAAATAATATTAAAAAGGTTTTTCTCTTCTCCAACATTACTCAGCTTCCCAAAAACTGTCCAGTACTCCCTATGAAGTAGAACAACACTTAACAGCGCCAGTTAACACCAGCAAAAAATACTCCAGCCAACCTTCCAATGGAAATCATGTTGACAAGTATTTTTTCTAGCTCACTGCAGTACTTAGTCATGCCACCTCCTCCCCTTCTAATATTTCTCTCCCTTAATTTAAGTTGGTACAACCTTTCCCAACTCCATCAGGCTTTAGGCACAGGATGGTTCATCTGCGCTCAAAAGCTTGCACAACTTCCTTATTTGATCAGCTGCTGTGCCTGAAGAGGCTCTTCCAGCACACCTGCTCCTGTCCATAGCCCTGGGCTGGGGTGACCAGAGCAACAGTTACTGGGAAACCCTGGCATTGGAAATACTTGGCAGTACAGCCTGGGCATGAGGAACTGGATGATGAATAATGCCGCCCTACCTCAGCACCCGCACCAAGAACCTGCTCAAAACTACACAGGGGTCTCACCCCAGCCCCAAAATAAAAATTAAAGAGTGGAACAGAAATATTTTTTAAATCCCCCAGCCAAACAGGACAAAAACAGAGCAACAAGGTCAACTGCTCAGACAGCATAAGTGCTCTGTTTCTGTGCAACATTAGAGCCAGTCGCCTAAATTCATCCTAGCCCACCACAAAGAATTTAACAGTAAGAATGTACTTGTTATCCCTTCCTTTGTAATAATAAGAATGTTTAGGACATATGCTACATATCCAGACTGCATCATACCCAGTACCATCATTACTGATAAGATGTCCAATCTCATTACAAGATCCCTGCCAACTCACTATGTTCACATGAAGGGAGCAGAGCCTCTCTCCTTGCTCCCTAAAATTTCAGAGAGCCTTGCCAAAGTCCTCCAGCACCATCTAGAATCTTTTGCTGTGGAGGGTGCAGGATACAGCTTAAAACATCAAGAGAAAAGTGTTTAAGAGATTATTCAAGAGTCTGCTAAGCAGTATTCTCTGTAGTCAATAAAATGCTTCAATAGCATTTGGAATCCAACTTAAATTTAATATTTACACTCGGTATATCATTGTACTCAGTGTAAATATTAAATTTACATACTGAAATTTGCATACTTTTAATGTCTAGATCTGTGCATTTAGTTTTTCAAGAGGATTTAATCCTACATCCTAAGGAATAAATGAAGAAAGACAGCCCCACCTGCTGACAGAACAGTCACAGTACAGAGGGAAAATTAACTTCGCAGCTGGCTAGAAAACACGAGTTTTCTTTCCACCTCTTTCATACACACCCCAAAACCACTTTATTCCAGCATTGTAAGACCTCAAATCTCATTCTCCCTTTGCTCAGCAGGCAAACTCAGCTGAAAAATCAGCTTGTTATCCTTTCTAGAATTCACTGCTCCTTGTCAAGACTAATGCGCAAATTACTGTAGTGTCAGAAATCACTGTAGTGTCAGAAAATACAGTTGCATAAAAGCTACTTGAAGGACAATCAGCTGAAACCTATTTGAAGAGTTCACCTGCATCTCATATACTTCTTCCTGTGCTGAGGACTGTAAGAACACTTTATCAAATCAATAAAGTGCAGTGTTCATAAGTATTTTGCAACTTCAGTGAAGTTTGTTTTCCAATAATGTGAAGAATGCTTTTTAATTTGAAATCCTTTGATCTCTTTTCCTTTTTTTTTTTTTGTTGTTTGTTTTGTGTGTGTGTAAATAGCATAATTCTGTAATTTTGTTTCAAAAGTTTTATCTAGTAAGAGCCTTTTTCCCTTATGTCACTAATCATTTCTAAATAGATTTTCATACTATCCCAAAAGCTCTTTTTCTCCCCCTTTCTTCAAAGCCTAAATTTCTATTAGATTAGCTGTTCCAAAGAACACACAGAACTGCCAAGAGAAAGTGGAAAAGTTCCTTTCAAAAATAATCTTCCTTTGCCTATACCTGGCACAATTAGATCCCTTAGAAGTACCTTGCTTTTCCTTCATTTTAAAGCATGTGAAACAGTGACAAGTTGTCCTATAAATACAGAGTGAAGAGGATGCTGGATAGACATTGCCAGTAATTCCCCACGACGTAACTCATAGTCCCTCATCTATTTTTCCCGAAATTACACCCAGAAAAAAAGATTTGTCACCTCCTCTCAAAGTTCTCAAGTACAAGCTTGAGAAGTCCACTTCTGTTATCTTCTGCTCCTATAAGAACTGACAACACTGCTGTAAGGATAATAAAAAATAGCAATCTTTCTGTAATACTTAGTAAATATGATTTTTCCCTCTTTAGTAAAAAGTTAATAATTAACACACAAGATAATGGGAAGCACAGGGATGAATTAAGTATCACCTTGTGACAAATGGGACAAGAGTTGAATTCCAATCATGATACATAGTAATAAAACTGAACAAAAAAAAATCCACAGAAAAAGACTGCCACTTGGACACGGGAAAATTTAACTTTACTGATCTGTCAATGCTACAGTGTCTCCAGTTAAGAAACTGATGTTTGGAAGTTGATGAAGCTTTGTTTTGACACTAGCTTGCTGCAAGGCATAAAAAGTGATGCAGCATGATATAATATTAGCAGAATTTGATGCCTATGTTCATGCTTACCAGGGACTATTTCAATAAGTTTTACAATCAATGCATTCATTTATATTCCACTAAACAACACAAAACCAGAGATTAATTCTTCAGGATCATTTTATTAGCAATGAGGAACATAAATCTCTTATGAAAATATTCTTAACATTTCAATATATAAGAATTATCTATAAAAATATACTAAATAACAAAGCCAGTAACTTCTACAAAACATTTAATTCAACATATATTTAACAATTTACAGGACATGGCAAAAATCCTTTAATTAACGCTGAGGGTATTTTTACCCCCTTTTTGTCAAACAATAATTCACATAACATACAAAACTACTCATTCTGATATACAGAAGTTATCACCGTAGAATATGTGTGCTCCTTCCTGAAGTCACCTGCATCTGCAGGAACATAAAGCCACAACTTGTCTTTGGATGGATAGGCAGTTATGACCCCAAAAGCATTCTGCTGGCAGCTGCAATGTCCTGCTGAAGTCAGTGTTCACACCTGCTGTCAGCACGGCCAACACTGAATCCATGCAAGGACAGAGACAATGTTTTTATTACCCTTGTGGGGCTGATGCCACAGATGAGTCTGCCATGGAAATCATGGTTAGAGAACTAAAAAACAGACTCTTCCTGGTTATTTCCCTGCTAACCACTAGTTAGCAAGGAAATAACTTTGAAAGAGGCTGCCTCCCTAGAAATAAACCTTTTAACAGCTCTTATACAAAAGCTCACGGAAGAGAAAATATCATGGGAGTAGTTGTTTATTTTAAATTATGGTCAAGGAAAGTATGATCCATTTTGTCACTACTAATTACAGGAAGCACCATCTTGAACTTTTTGGAATTGGGAATCTGTTTTCAGAATAAAAATTACACATTTAACTAGTAATATCACCTGCTGAGGTTACTTCATGCCTGATGTTAGACAAATGCCGTTTTAATTATATAGACCACCCTCATCTACACAGAGAGCTTGGCAAATTCTTGGTGTAGATTTATTTAAAACCCCTTATTTAAAGGGCTTTTAGAGCATACTTTAAACAACCAACTTAACCTAAAAGAAATTGGCTGCTGCACAATGACCGTACAAAGCCATCAGCTTTCTACGGAAGAGTTGGATACATAAGGCTTTAAGGCTACAAAGTCCCACTGACCACCACCAGCAATTAGTGTCTTGCATAGTAAAGAATGCATGAACCAAAGTTATGATGCATCAGTAACAACTAAATCTTTTTATCCCTGTTTCTGTGCAAAATAACCAGTAATTAATTATACCTCTTTCTATTCAGAATCCACAGAAATCAGAACATTGAATGATTATGTTGAAATTCAAGAGAAACTTAACATTATAACAAAGCAACTGCAATGCAACAATATTCCATTGTATTACACAGGAAGGAGTTTCTATTAGAATGGTATATTTACCCAACTTTAAAGTAAAGATCACAACAGGACAGTACAGACAATGAACATCAATATATTTCTGACTCAAAGCTCAGAAAAATAACTTTTGACCCTGAGAAACTTGCTATATTAAAAAGCTAAAAAAGATCAGAATCTAAAAGAATCAAGGCTCAGCCAGTTTCGTTTCAGATTCTCAAACTGTTATAAGCTTTGAAGAAAAATTCTACCATCCTGAAAGAAATTTTAAGAAATATTTTCAATTAAAAAAACTCCAGCATTTCATGGTATCCACACTTTCGTAGTTTCATTATCTTTAAGGCTTGCAACTAATAGGTTTTCAGCCTATATTTGAGAGGAAGAAAAATTTTAAAATTGAGGTGGCTGAAGAACGTAAAGCTCAAATGTCTTTCATTCCAAACATCATGTAGAAACCAGTTACAGAAACTAGCTTGTCATGCTTTATGGATAGAGGAGTTCTAGTCAAGTCCTTCATTCTCATTCCAGTTAAACAGTTCCCTAAAAGATCGATCAAAATTGAAACAATGTTCCAAAACATACATCCTCCAACATAGGATCTGGTTTAGATTAGTATTTTAACAAATTAAATATTTAGCAAGGTTTAAGAACAGCAAGAGCAAATAAGCAGATGAAGCCATAAGGAAACCCTGTATGTTTGAACAAAGAAAAAAACCAATAATCTAGGGGTTTGGGCACAAGAAATATATTGAAAGAGTTTCTGCTAGAACTTGAGACAAAAATTACAAACAACTATACCTAGACGTTGATTTTGGTCATGTAGCAAACTTTCCATGTTTACTTATGTATTAAGGGCAAGAAAACAATCCTTTCTCCAGTAACCTGTTCTTCTCTACTAAGCATAAACAAGATTCATTGAAATCATACGAACTAAAGATGCTTTTCAACGTAAGCTTCCATATAATTTTTACTCTGACCTGACAAAGCACCATTCATACACTGTAATTTCAACTATGAACTAATTCTACTTCCTAATGTTTTTATACTGTCATCAAGTTTAGGCTACTCTGATTTTGTCCTCTCCAACAACCTTACTAAAAAGACATGTACTGGACCAGCTCCCAGGGGTAGCTCATCGCATAACCACATAAGCATTGTGCCAAGAGGAGAGAGCAGGGCTAGCTGACAATCCAAGTTTGCATCAATCTGAACTGCTTTGGAACCACACCTTCGTAAGTTGCAATTCAAACACATGCATATTACACATGAAGTGAAGCAGTAAAAAATGCAGTCTGTTTTCCTTCCTTCCTCTGAAAGCTGTTGCTCAGTGGCAGTGATGGTTAAGCAGCAGAAAAATCAATCCCAGTTCAGTTTCAAGTATTAAGCAAAAAGGGTGCGAAACCAGAATTTTATTATTATTATGTGAGGCTTTTAAGAGACAGTAAAGCAGTTTCCTGGCCTTGTCAGCAGTAGCTGAGCTTCAGCATTCAGGAAAAGCAGAGAACAGACAGCTGTAAGCAGGAACCAATTCTACCACTCAAATGGTGGGTGAGAATCTTCTCATATCCATTAACACATTCAGATTCAGCGCGCAGATTTCACCTACGGAAACTTGGACAAAGACAGATCCTCATATCTGGATACATGGAAAAGATTTTTCTGTGAGGTAATGAAAAACACCTGAAGGACAACTCAATCATTGGTCGCAGCCAGCACGGCTTCATGAATGGCAAGTCTTGATTGTCAAACCTGATTTCCTTCTACTACAGGGTAGCCCACCTAGTCAGTCTAGGAAAGCCAGGACACAACCTTTTTGGACTTCAGCAGAGCTTTTGATACTGTCACAGCATCCTTCAGGACAAAGTGTCCAGCACACAGCTGGAGAACTTTATTACATGATAGGTGAGCAACTGACCAAATGACCTTAGCAGCTCCTCCTAAGTCTGAAAACCTCCTCAAGATACAAAAGACCAAAGAAAGATTCAAGTTAAAACTTTCTTTAAACTTTACAAGTTTTAGACAAGAGACAATCTGAACATTGTGTACTTTTGAGACAAGACCCTAAAGTACATAATGTTCAGATTAGGAAAATCCCACTTCCTGATACTAAACATTTAGTCTTCCTGAAATGTGAAGGACACCAAGACCAGTAATAAAAGTATTTCTCCTTGGTACTTGTTGCATTCTAGATAAAGCCTATAAAAGTGAGAAGATGTGCAAGAGAAGTGATAAATACAGACTTAAAAGGGCCAGCATGAGAAGTGGGACTGAAGCTGCCCGTTCTCACTGCCTGATGCAGTGTGGATGCCTGAATGTGATGTGTATGCATAGCATCACCCTTCCACCAAGCTTTCCTCAAAGCTCTTCTGTAGAATCTCTGTATGACCTTAGCCAACCTGCATTTTCTGTGAAACTGCAATTACATGGCACTCTTGTACATTCTTAGGAAACAGGCAAAAGCTTTACTGTAAAACCTCCTAAGTTTATGAAGGCAAAGGAGACTCAAACTTCGTCTCATAAAGAACTTTTGTATAGAAGAATCTAAAAAGGGTCATAAGCAGCATTAAATATAACCTGTATTAAATACCTAAAAAATATAATATTTTGCATAGAATAAAGAAAAGTGCAGCTACAGCGCAGCATTCCATACCAGAAGAAAGGGCTAATTTATGTGTGGTATAGAATTAACTGTTGTCTCTCATCACTAAGACTGCAACAACTAAAGACACGTTTATATGGAAAATCACTTTTGGGAAAAAAAAAAAAAAAAAAAAAAGGTGATTAGGTTGTTTCACTATGTGAAGTGCAAACACTTGAAATTCTTTTTTTAAAAAAGCAAAACTGATAGGTAATTTTCACAATTTTCTCTCGGTATTACTCGGAAAAAAATGAAATAGCTTTTCTTCTTTTAGAATCCAAATTAAAATTAAATCTGCATTTGGCATCTGGTTTGTGCAAAATGATAATTAGAAAGCTTATAGAAGTACAAGCTTTATCTATTCTATAAAAGCCGGTTGTTTAAGGATTATCAATTCTTTATTCCTTCTAACTTTTGTACTGCAATCCCTGTGGTAATCAAGCACAGAACAGCATTAAGTCTGGGAGATTTATTTCCATTGCTCTGAAAAATAGAGTCTAAGTGGAGAGTCAGGAACTTTAGGAAAATAAATATAGTCCACTTTTGAAAGAAAGAAACTACTTTTAAGTATCTTTCTACTGCCCATATTAGCATGCCCAAATATAAGAAAGGAAAGTATATACCTCATCAGCTGCTAAAACATCTCCAATTTTGGTTAAAAAAAAGTTATCCAGTTATTTTACTGGATATAATTTGGTACTACAATTTAGTAAATAGGTTATTTAAAATAAATTAAAATAAATATTGTATTGATCTATCTTTCAAGGTTGCTTGTTTCTGTAATGAATTAGTGTCTATATTGTTAGATTTCCCTCTGTTTAGCTTTTTTCACACTATGTCTCCACTTACGAATGGCAGTTCCAGAACTACTGGCTACTACACAAAGGGCACCACCCACAGTCCACCAAGTTGGTAGATGATTGAGAAAAAGAGTTTGTAAAATAAAAGCAAACACCACATCCATTGTTCTCATTATTGCTACAGGTCCAGCTTTCTCTATCTGCAATGCTTTTGTGAGAAATGTCTGACCTCCCAACCCTAACAAGCCTATCAATATTAGAAAAACCCTATCTCTACCACAGTATGGTAAACGCCATTCATTCAAAACAAACAATGCTATAACACATCCAATTAATCCAATGACTGCGTAATACCAAATGGACAAAAAATAATGCACAGATTTTCCCACCTTCCTTAGTATAACAATAGTCGAAGCTGCGGATAATGTGCTCGCAAGCGCTGCTATAGTTCCTTTAAGGTGATCTGAGTAACTTCCTTCAATCCCTGTAACACGTGAGCCAAACAGAAACGGTGGTCTGGCAATAAGAATCACTCCAGTGATTGCAAAGAGAGTAAACAGAAGATCCCAAGGGCTGTATTTCTCTTTGAGAAAGATCCATGCCAGCAACGATGTAAAAACAGGACTGGTAAAAGTTATAACAGTGGCATCAGCTAGCGGCATGACTTGGTAAGCGTAGTAGAGAAGAACCATTGCAGTAGAGCCAAGGAATCCTCGGAAGAAAAGAAAAATTCTTTTACCTTTTGGTCCCAAAAACCCTGTTCTGAAAAACAGAAATGTCACATTAATGTCACTGTCTTGCTTATTTCCTAACTAACATCCAAACATATTTAAGCACCGTACACACCTTTCTAGACAAGGGAGCTTAATACTCAAATATTCTTAACTGTCTGATCACAGATCAATTTATTTCCATTATGACCCCCAATCCCAGAGTCCAGAACCTGTTCTTCCAGTGATTAATTGTTCGCTTGCAAAACAACCCAAGAGTATCTACAAATTACTTTCTGTTTTCTTAAGATCACTCTTTAATGGAAATCAAAGCATTTGATACAATAATCCTGGTAGAAACCTCTACCATTCAGAAAGTCAAAGGTTTTCAGTTTTCTGAATCACATTAAGAAACTATCAACTAATCTAAAATAATGGAATTATGCAACTGAACTCCAAATTAAAATAACATTGCAATTGCATTTAAGTGAGTTATAATTCTAGATCTAGTTTTAAGAACTAACTTTAAATTTAAACATTTTTTACACTTACTTGAAGTATATTAAACCAGGAAGAACAAATGCCATTTGGAAAACACATCGAAATGCACTCACTTCCACTGCATGTACATCTTCTATTTTTTTAAGGAATAAAGAGGCCACTGAGAAAAGGAAGGCAGACAGTATAGTGTAAAACAGACCGAGTCCTGGGCACGCAGCTTTCTTCTTTGTCCCTGCAACAGATAAACTCCAGTTAATAAGGATCTGTTAGGAGACTTCTCTGATCAGGCAGCTACACACACTGCAGCGCTCCACCTGTCTGTAGTGGTTTTTGTGACGGAGAACAGGGGAAACAAAGAAACAAAGGCATATATTACACATATTTACCACAACTACCTTGAAAATACTTTTCACTGACCATGATGGGTCCTCTTTTTTTCTTAAAACAGGGTGTAAGAGATGAACTCCAAAACCTGGGATACAAAACATCACAGTTCTACATGAGCTAACAGACTTAGGTATCAGACTAGTACGGGTGATTTACTATAGGAACTAGTCACAGATCTCCCCAGGACCCAATAAATGTAACAGACTACAAAGTCTAACAGACTATATAACCATAGTCCATGGTCAGATTCTGGAACTATTATCTTGGGAATCGGCCGCTTAGTTAACTAAGGTTCCTAAGCAAAAATTTCATTTCCTTTCTCACAAATACACAATGTAAAATCTGTGTACAGAACATAATTTCTGTTATATTTTTCTTCTGCAGCTAAATCACCCTAAATGTGACCTAGACCAATAATGTTTTTATCTTGCTGTAAGAATCCAAACATTTTCTTCAAATAGGCATCAAATATACATTTTTAAGGAGAATAATTTAAGTAACTAATGTTAAAACATCAATGGCCTGGTATCTATCATAATTCCATGAAGACCTTAGTTTATGCATACTTATCAGACTTCCCCTTCCTGAAAGTTTCCCAAGTCTAATGTTTCTATTCAAGTTTTCTTATTGCCTCAGGCTCCCTTCAAAAACATACTCTTCCTTGTTCCACTCATTCTCTCCACCCGGAACTATTTAAAAAAAGAAAAAAAAAAAAAGAGAAAGCAAGGAGAGGGAGAACTGCGAGACAGAGAACATTGTTGAGGTCAGCAGCAGCAATCTCCATGGAAATCAGCCTTTTTTGTTATTGCTTTGTGGCATAAAAGGAACAGTATTTCCACTGAACCTAGAGGTGAACACCAGGGAAAATAGAGCCCATCTAAAAATTTGAGTGAGGTGTCACCTCGCTATCTCTTTCTTTTTCTCTACCTGCATAAAAAAATTGGGAGTTTTTTCTGCTGCTCCCTCTAAAGATAGGATCAAGAACTCCATGTCCCAGAGCCAGCATTTTGATAAAAGGAAAGGGTGCCTCATCTCACATTATTGTGGCAGCCTGTGAGCCTTATGGATCCTCTAAAACATAATCAGCTGGGTGCTGCTGAGAGTTGCTTAGCAACTAAGTATGGTTTTGAGAGTTGTTTTTTTTAAAATTAACAAAACTTGTCACAAACCATTTTGATCCTCCTTGAGATCAGCACTCAAGGCTGAGAAACTGCATCTTACTGCCTAGAAGGGGAGACTGCAGGCTAATAGTCCTAGGGACCCGGGCTTTACAACAGCAACCACAACCTGAAGTAGGTAAAAGGTTTGCTTCTCAAGGAATCCTGACACGCTGCAGCTGAAAGTGAGTTACAGCTTCTGCTTGAATTATTTGTTTGGCAACAGCCTCTTACATAAAACTGACTATAAAAACTATCACAAACCAGCACTGGACCAGGACATTTACCAGCTATGAAACAAAGTGGATTGAAAAAATGTACATGAACTACATAATGCTTTAATCCACATAGTCACATAACAGAACTACAAAATCAACAGTCTCTAATACTGAAACAAGAGGAGTCAGACTGGCCTACAACTGGAATGGGAAATCCAAACCCAGGCTGGCTTTTGGATGAACACAGCAAAAACAGAACTATTAACTTTTATTTCAGGCATGATAGCTTCTCTGATCATTACAGAATGAAGCCAACCTAAATAAAGGAAGCGTTGAAATGGAAAATCAATTAAATTAAAGCAAAATACACTGAAAGGATCTTACACCCAGAACTAGGCTTTAGATTGCAAGGAACAAACAAAAATCAGAAGGAACTAATTTCTGTAAGCTACCCAATACACCAAGCCTATCAGAAACAGAATCTTCAGAATCTTCTAATACTAGAATTTAAACCATCAACATCTTGAATTGCCAAAGCATGTACTCAGTGCAATGAGAAAGTGTTTTATTTCCTTTTAAAAATAAAATGGTCCAAGTTCTTCCACCAAAAACAAGAACTGCAGTTTGAAACTTATTTGAAATTAAGTTTTAGGGAGAAGTTAGCTTAAGATAACATTCCCACCCTACAAAATATTAAGTTTCGAAATACTAGCCTAACACCATCAAAACAGTCAAGCACTCCTGCTTTTTTCAAAGAACACAGGAGCCCAAAAATCAAAATACTTTAAGCAGTACCCAAGTCCTCTTTTTTGAGTGGCTACAGATTTGGTTTTCCAATTTTATTCCCTGTTCATCTCTACATGTAATGCTTTCAAACCATTTTCCACTCCTGTTTTAAGTCATAAATGCCTCCCACTGCTCCCTGGTTTAGGTGTAAATTCTAATTGTGTTTTTAATGCTGTACTTAGTTCCAAACAGTTTTTATACTTACAAAATGCTTGCAATGAAGAAAATCACACTTCTCACATACAAGCATCTCAAGAATAGTAGCAGAGGCAGAAGAGTACTGGCTATGGGAAAGATGGTCAGATTCTCCCAGACCTTCAGGAAAGGCAGAAGAGTCTCCACGTTATAAAAAGCAGAAGAGCTCTTTCTGACTTCTGCAGAGCGCCAGGAGCACAACAGCCTGCACTAGAACTAATCATGGTCATGCAGACAAGATGTAGGCGTGATTCATAGTCTTCAGTCATAGACTCAGTCAACAATACTGCGAGACAGACAGCCCAAAACCAAAGTACTCTTTCTGGTTAACTAAAGAAAGTTTCTCAGGATTTCAAACACTGTTTTTTTTTCCCCCAAGCTTTGCTTTTGAAGTGACACTAATGTGAATTTCACTGGTGAAGGACTCTGGACTCTCCACAGCTCACCAGCAAACCAATTTTCTGCTGGAAAGTCTATTACAATCAATTTCATGACAAATACATTTTCAGTGAAGTCGTTTTAAAAAAAAGTACTCGAGATAACTTCAGAACTTATTTTAAGATGGCACTTATGTTTTATGAGAACTCCACCTTAAACCTACATGTTCCATATTTCACAATAAGTTTGTGGCTTTATCAATTCAATATGATCAAGAAGTGAAGCACTGAGTCCAACTACACTCAGACTAAAGCAATGGAAGAATTGCCCATGAAGTCACAGTCCCAAGTACGTGGACTAACTGAAGTGCACTCTCAAATGCATTTATAGTGCCAGAAGTCCACAAAGGCAGAAGGCACCTCTACTTACCCAAACCTGTCAAGTCTTACTTTAAAACTTTAAAAACAGGAAGTACTGTTTTCCCGAGGAATAATCGCTCCCGAAGCTCTCTCAAAGGCGAGAGCCGCCCGACCCTGGGGATGAGCGGTCCCGGCGCCCTGCCCGCTCCCGGGGCGCGGAGGGCACGGGGCACCCGGCCCGAGCCGCGCCCGGCACACCTACAGGGGCGCGGAGCAGGTCCTCCCTGCCGGCCCGCCGATTCCTCCACCGGGGCCGCGTCAAGAGGAGCGGGGGGAAGAGGGCGAGGCCGAACCCGCTCCCAGGTGAGCGGCGGGCACCAGGTGCGAGCCGCCGCCGCCGGGGACGGCTCGGAGGCGGCGAGGCGCTCCTGCCGGCGGCGGGGCGGGCACCGATGCCGGGCGCCCTCTGCGGCCGCCCGAGCCCGCTCCCCGCCCCGCCGCCACGTGCGGACGGCCCGGTGCCCTCCGGCCGCTTTCTTCTTCCCCCGCGGCCCGGCACCGTCACCCAGACAGCGGCCAGCCCAGCCGGGACGACGCCGCCTCCCCCCTGCCCCGCCTGCCGGACTCTCGCTCCTCACCAGGTGCCTCGCAGCAGAACGGCCAGGACGTGCCCGAGCAGCAGCCACAAGCGCGGCGCTCCTCGGCGCCCGCCGCCTCGACGCCGGGCGCCGGGCAGAGGCACGGCTGCACCGCACCCGGCCCATCCTCCCGGCCCGGCGGCACCTCCGGCTCCTGGCCGCCCGCCGCCGGAGCGGCGTCGCCCTCTCCGCCCTGACACGGCACCATGAGGACGCGGGGCCGCCGCGATGCTCCCGGCGGCTCCGCGGCTGCCGGCGATACCTGCCCTCCTGCGCATGCGGTGCGGCCGCCCGGCGCCGCCCGCCGCCTTCCCTCCGCCCGCCCGCAGCGCCGAGCACCCGCGGGGGAGGTTACACCGGGGCCCGGCTCCGCCGCCCCCCGGCAGGCCCCGCCTGGACCCGGCCCGTCCCTCCCGCGGCGGGTACCTGCCTGCGAGCCCGGCCGCAGCGGAGCGCCCCTGCCGGGACGGGAGGCAGCGCCCCGCCGCTTCCTTCCTGGCGTCCCCCGCAGAGGGACCCGGCGAGGGCAGCGGGAGCGGTGCCGGGGAGCGGCGAGGCCGTGGCGCCTCGGGAGGGGGAGCTCTGAGCCCGCCGGAGAGCCGAGGGGGCCGCGCAGAGGACGTAAAACCCTGGGAAAAGGCGACGCGAAGTTGTTTTAGGGGCGTTGTTGCGTCATGTGCGCGCCCGAAATGGAAGCGGCGCGGCGCCTGTCCGCGGCACTGGCCCCTCTCAGCCCAGCCCGGCCGGGCTCTCGGGCCCGCGGGCTGCCCCGGCACGAGTGAGCCGCCGCAGCCCCGCGCGGCCCGGCTGGACGCTGGGAATTGCCGCCGCAGCGAGCTCCGCGCCCCCGCAAGAGCCGCGATGGGCCCCGGTGGGCCCGGCAGTGGGGCCGTGGCCGCGGGCGGGGGCAGAGCATCGCTCCCTGCGAGAGCTGCTGCCGGCGCCGGGTGCACTCTCGGGTCAAAATGGAGATGGGAACCTGCTGGGCAATTCGGTCGGGATCGTTAGCAGGGTACAGAAATCGTTCAGCCGCCTTCTCGTATGTTTTCGCTAAGACAACGATGCCGCCTACGCCTTCGGGCAGGGGAATCGGAAAGGGTAGAGAGAAAGACAGGAGTAGCCCTTTTTCCTTACCCATGAAAAAGTGCAGAGTAAAAGAAGCAGAATAAATTTAAAATGCTATTTTTTCCCCCTTTTGAGCAAGTTGGAATGTTATCAATAATTAAAATGGGAGGAATTTCTATTAAAAGGAAATATTTATGTTCACATTAATCTCTTAGCTGCATAAATTAATCTGTGTTTATTTCTTTATTCTTAACAAAGGGAAATGTAATCTACGGCTTTAGCAAAATGAATGCCAAATGGTAGATAAAAGCTATTTCATACTTTTAACTTTTCCCTCAAGCTACCTCATAAAAGCTATTTCAAGCTTTCGGTGTCTCTAATTTAGCACATTTTATAGTCCATGCTAACCCACCAGAGGCTGTAAGTATTTCATTATCTTGGAGCCAGCATTTGATTAATATGACCAGAATTGTTTCACAAATTGTTCTTAACTAAAAATTAGATGTGCTGTATCAATTATTAAAATAAGAGAAATCAATAAGGTTGTGTGGAAATCAGAATTATTTCTAAATATTTACATTATCTTGCTATAAAACAAGGAAATAATTAAATATATGCTGCAGTATTTATAAACAACTTGTATTACGGTTCCTATCAACATAGCTCTCTACAAAGTCAATACTGAAAGCTTTACTAAATCTTCTGGAGATGAAAAATTTCCAAAATAGACACTCTTAATTAAGAAGTTACTTTTTCTTCATGCACCTCTCTGTTACTCGGAGTTTGGGTTTAATTTAGAAGGGGAGGTGAAAATAAACCTGGCAGCCTGCTGCTTTCTCAAGAAACTTCCACTCCTCTGCACTCCACGGCAGCTTTCACAGGCCACGGTTCCACGAATCGCCGACACAAAGCTAGAGCTGTCCTCCCCCAGACAAGTTCTCTCAGCAGCCATCGCAGGCTGGTGATCCCACAGGTGACTCAGGAAGACCTGGCACGTCCCTTGGGCACTGGGGGTGCAGCAGAGCGTGCCCACCCCAATTTTTGTGGCTGTCACCTCAGTCACTTGGTGAGTTGCCTCTGGAGTCAGTAAGAGCAGAAGCAGCTGGCGAACTCAAGTCTTCAGTGAAGAAAACCAGAGCCCAAACACGGTCCACAGTACAGATGCAGAACAAATTTTAGTGAATTCTTACAATTTCTGGCTATTTGTTAAAATATGCAGATTATACATTTATTTTATAATAGTAGATTCTTTGAAGTGCCACAGTGCCAAGTACTGAGCAGTAGAGAGTTTCAGAGAGACTGCAACAACCCCCTCCGTACCCCTCCGTGTCTGGTTTTGAAAGGGAACATCTGAGGGCAGTGTTTGTTTATGCCAAGATACATGAAGTGTTCTGTTTGCTCCTGGTCAAACTGCCAGGTTTGTCTCAGCTTGAGAGCTTCCAAATTCTCCTTGTAAAGTACAACCCTCTTCCCTGAACAAGGAAACAGAGCGGTTGCAGCTGCCCAAACGAACCAGCAGGCAAATGTAATGTGCAGTCACGCTGCCCTAGACTGGAAAATTAAGCACCTGCATAAATGTGACAGGTCAATGTCTTACGCAGCTTTTTCAAGAACAGATTAAGTCTCATCTGTGTAATACTGTGCCCAGAACTAGCTGTTCCTTTCTCCAGCACATCACCTATAATATCTTTGCTGAGTGCAAACTCCGTAAGAAAGGTCTTTAGTAAACTTGGGCAGTTTGATCATTGAAATTAAACTGCAGCACCAGCTAGAACGGCATTTATTTGTTTTCCATAATATCATAAACGCAGAAAGTGAGCCACCTCCTGCTTAGTCACCGCTCTCCACACACGGAGCTTTCTTAGGTAAAGAATATCATCTTAGGAAGAATATCATCCTCATCCAGAATTTCGGCACAGGTTTTTTCATTATAAATGCCAGGAACAAGCCAGTACTTCACTGCAGGTGAGACAGAGGCCTGACAGGTACTTCAAACTGGTCTTGGTCTGGGTGCCTGCTAAGGGACCCTTTGGTTTCCATCTCCCCCCTGCAAATGCTGTTTCTGACTCCTCAGAGTGAAGAGAAACACTTTCCAGAAACACTAACAAGCACAAATGACAAAGCAATTAAGTAAGTTTTGTGGAGAACCGTGGGACTTTGCTAAGAGATTATAAGAACTTTATCCGCTATCACATCATTTCTTTTATCCACCGCTGATACATTCTAATAAGCTTTTTGGAACGCTGCTGCTCTTGGTGGTTTAGTGAGAACTAAATATAAACCGAGGGAGCCCTGGAACTGACCTGGCACTTACTCACCTCTCCTAAGGGCAGCACTAAGAGCCCTGCAGAGCTCCAGCAGGAAAGACATCTGGATTCCTGGTACTGCACGTGGAACACCCTGGTGACATCTATCCCAGTTTGATCTAAACATAGCTGTGTCAGCACGGTTACGTACTGATTAAGCTATAAAAGTAGTAGATTTAAATCAAGACAGTAGTCCGTATCAATGGTTTTATTCGGTAAAAATGCCAATTCTGTAAAACCAACTTTTAAGTTTTAAGTGGTCTAGCAAAAACTTCATCCGCAGAAATATAGACAAATGTGAAGGAAGTAACAAAATAAGTAATAAACTTGCATGGTTTCCTTTCATTCTGAAAAGGTTTAACCAAAAAAAAAAAAAAAAAAAAAAGAAAAGAGAGATAAGAATTATTTCTTCAGCTTCTGAAATGGATCCAACTCTTAAGTGCATTGTAATAACCATTTACCTCTGCACCCGAGTGCCATAAAACAGATGATTATTGCAGCACCAAGGATTTTCATTGTCCTAGTCATTCATCCAAACTTCTGTCCAGCCCAGAGTTGTTTGGGAATCAGAGTAGCTGAGGTTGATGGGCACATCTGGTGCCTTGAGAGGTCATCTACTCCACCCCCTCTGCTCAAAGCAGGGTCAGCTAGAGTTCAAGACTCTCTCTCTCTCTCTCTCTTGGGATTTTGAATATGTCCAAGGATGGAGACTGCATCACCCCCTGGGCAACATGTTCCTGTGTTCAATCACACATTAAAAAAAAAAAAAAAAACAAAAAAACCCAACAAAAGTTATGTTTAAAACGAATGAACACTTGTAGTCTTGCAGCCCAGCGAAAATGTGGTCCATATGAGCTCCTGCCTCCCCGTCAAAATTCCAGTCTGTCTTAGTGGGCTTTATGTCTATCTTAGGGGTTAGAAGAGACCTATTTTTCAGCTTGTGTTTTTCAGCTTCCCTGTTAAGGTGGATGGTGAATGATTCTCGGTTTTGCCATCACCACAAATTGCTTCCACATGTATATATAGGACTGTTAGACAAACATTTTAATCTTTTGTCACAGTATGTTCCAAGTATCACAGTTTTCTTTTTCCTGAGCTGGTGGTTGTAATGAATAGTACTATAAAACAGGAGATGGGATGGAACATTGAAATGATAGGGAATCCTGCAATTACAGTCAATACAACGGAGATATCCTGAGGCTCTTTTTAGCTGCATTTTCCAGATTAGCACTATTAGCAGTTGCTCTTCAGGAGACAGAATGCATTGACACAGGTGGATTCGGTAGAAGTAAGAAGTAACAAAAAATTCTGTGGTCTCTAGAATGAAAGATTTTATTTTCTTTACTTCTGAAGAATTGAAAAATAATGGATGAGCAGGAGAATATTCAAATTCTTCTTCTATACTTAGGGTGCTTTCAATCCAGTATTAAAGGTATACTGCTTAGCAGATTTCAGTCACACAAAGGTCATGCTTCTGTCCTCAGATGGCTTAACTGCACTGCTCACTAAGCAATCAAGTCTCTGTAGCTCGTATTCCTGGAAGGATAAATTAAAAATAATTTTCTGCGTACTCTGAAGACCGTAGTGTTTCCGTTCCTGTATTTCACATAAATGTCGGGAGAGCTTATGCAAATTTAGATGGTGATCCTTACATTTAAAAAGTTATGTAATTTTGTTATTCTCTTTAAGCATGTGGAAAAGGCTGTTATTCCAATACATCCCGGAGAAAAAATATTTCCCTTTAATCTCCTAATGAAAAATCTGTCTGATTCCTCCTTTTTCTTTCTCTATCATTTTATTTCCACCAAGGAACATAAAGACCTAAGCAAACCAATAGAGTGAACTTTAGTAACTCACTGGTAGGAAAGAAAATGAACAGCAGCACTGTTTTTTGTGGATCATTTGTATTTGCCACAGGCCAAAACACTGTAAGTTTTGTGAAGCACAGTGGTGGTGGGTGGCATTCAGGTCTCAGCCTGGTGCTCTGAGGAAGCAGCAGCGCTTGCTGTCGTACTGCAGCGAGGTTTTACGGATTGTTACATAAGGAGTATATCGTGGTCATCTCAGTGAAAGGAGGTTTTAATGTGGGTGTGTATTTACACACCGTGTGTGCCTCTCCCTCAGGTGTAACTCCTTCGTGTCAGGTGCGTGCACATATGTGGGTACATCCTTAGTTTATGCTGTGATACAGTGCAGGCAATGAAGAGGATTTCTAATGTTTCCAACTGGCAGTGCTTGATAAAAATGTACAAGGCTATAACTTCTACCCCTTTAGGAGAATCTATATTTTTAATATAAACTTGGCAAGGCAAGCAGTGTAAAAGCCTGAATTTGGAAAAGTCTCCTGGCAAAAGAATTGTGGGTGGGGTTTTATTCAGGTGTATTGTCTCATTTGGTGGGTTGAAGGTATCTGAGTACTCACTCTACATAAAAAACTTCCAGGAATGTGCCTTTTTTTTTTTTTTTTTTTTTTTTTTTTTTTTTTTTTTTTTTTTTTTTTTTTTTTTTTTTTTTTACAAGCTAGAGGAATATGGATTCACTGTAGCACAGGAACTCTTACAATTCCAGTTGTTTATTGGAGCCATTTATGCAGTGAATGCAACCTTGGCATGTTCCCTTTCCCTCACTGCATTTCCTGATGTGTCAGTACTATTTGGAGTTATGAGTTGAGCCATAAAACTGAGAAAAGCTCTGTTCTCTTTGAATAGGTTGTGGCTCATAGAGATTAAGATCAGTCAGTGTATACATGATGCACAGTGGGAGGGGAAAAAAAAAAAAAGGAAAATACAAGAAACTTTAAAAGGAATCCGGAAAAAAAAAAATCAAAAAATTTTGTGATTATTAAAAAGAAGAAATGAGCATGTTAAGATTTATGTATGCACTGCCCTGGGTAGGTGCTCCTTCTGGTAAGCATCTCTTCTTGGTTGTTGCTTAAATTTAGATCTTTCCAAAATACAGTGCTTTATTTTGAAATATCTGAATTTGGTGATTCAACAGTGTCCTGAATATATTTTTAATTTAAAATTCGTTCCCAAATCTATCCCAGTTCCTGGATCTTTAAAATAAGCACATTTGGAAATTTTGATAACTTTTCTTGGTTTTTTTCTACCTCTCCCTTGGAAATCTTGGAAATAATCTTTCCTGTTATTTAGTTGCCGCTATTCATAACTGAAATTTATATAAAAGCTTGATAAACACAGCTCCTAAAGCTAAAGGTCTTGAAAGAGGGAAGGGCAAATATGATTTGAAACACAGATAGAAAAAACAGGAGTGAGCAAAAGGTTATCAGTTACCATTCTGCAACCTGCTTGAATAGAAATGATGTAATCATTAAATACAAACTCCTTCTAAGTTACTAGGAGAATGAGCAGCAGACAAGAAAGAGTATTCCTTTCTTCTTTATAGCACACAGCACCATGGAGAGGAAAAAAAAAAAAAGAGAGAGAGAAATAAAATATTATGTAACTTTAAAGTTGGTGGTGGTGACTTTCCAGAGATTTCTTTTCTGGCAGGCAGTACAGGACAAAAATCAGAGAAGAGAAGTACAGCTTGGATGCCATTGAGGGTCAGAGCTCCCAAGGAGGAGTGGAGGAAAGTGCAAATAGCTCATAGTTGCCACTTTTGCTTGTCTTATTTTGTTCTGTTCCATAATGCCCTTTGTGGCTGTGAAAAGAAGATAATTTGTTCAATTATATTTTGTCACTGTCACTTTAACTGACTTTTTACAGCTGTAGAAATGGCTGAATGTATAGTTTCTCTTTGTGGAAAGGGAGAGAACTATTTCAATCAGCTGCATTTCTTGGCACTCGCACAGTGTGTTTCCTATTCTGTAAGCTATCTGCCTGGGGCTGCTCTGCAGGGCAAGAAGGGGGAAGCTTCCTTTCTTGCCACTCCTATGAATTATTAATCAATTGTGTATATTCCTTACTTGAAGAAGATTATTCTTCATTAGCTTCTACTTTTCCTCGAAAAATTACGTAAAATGTAAATAACCTTTTCACAGGTGATGGATCAATATTAGTGTATTGGGACTCTATAATACATTTTTATATTTGTATACATGTGAATGATTTATGATATTGTTACGCTGTTATATAAAGCATATTTCTGTTTGGTGTTTACATATAGACACATCATAAACATATGAAACAGTAACATGATTCAGCCTGTGCACCTCTCACCTTATTCCAACGAGAAACTCGCTCCTCTCAGTTTGCTTTACTGGTATGTTCAAAGGGGAGTGATCTGAAATGCAGCTCCAGTTTTTGTTAAGGAAAGAAAACCTTGCAACACAGGCTTTAAAGCCCTTTCCCTTTGTCAGAGTCAGAGACATAAGTGGGGATTTTTTTTTTTCCCCCATTATTTTTTAATTGAGTCAGTGCTCCTTCATTACCTCCAGGAGCCGCAATGCAGAAGAGCATTCCTCATTAGAGCAAAAAACCCTGCTGCTGCCTTGCATGAGGGATGTACCTATTCTAGGCATTTTGCTGTCCACAGGAAACCTCCTTAAGGCAAGAAGCAGAGTTTCTTTTCCTTTCTTGCTGGAGGCTGAGAGGGTACACTGGGAAATCACAGTGCTGTAATTCCCGTACTGTTGGGTTTTCTAATAAGCATCACTTCTGGCCAAGTAGGCAGGGCACTGGAGCACAGGAACCCAGGTCTAACTCCAAATGGTTATTTTTATGTCCCTGTAACCTCAGCTAGCTCAGATCCTGTGAACGGTGCCAGAGTGGCAGCCCCCTAGGAATGGGCTGACCAAGCTTTAGCGGCGTGTGCTGACCTCTGCAATCTGTTCCTGGCTCCCCAGCAAGCGGAGGCTAAGTGAGCTCGGGCTTGGTGACACACACGAGCTGAGTACTCCCTCTGAAACAGCAGCAAACTGGGGAACGTTCTGACACGCACGAGCTGGTGCCCTCGAGACCTTGCTGAGTGTCCTTGTCACTGGGAGGAACGCCTCTGGTCTGTGGCTGTACTTCAAGGGAATTGTTCCTGTTGAGGCATGATTGGAGCTCATTCCCCTCTCCAAGGCAGCTTCTGGAACAAGGAGGGCTCTAAGGCATTCTCAGGGAAGGAAGGGTCTTTGCAGTTTACTGGTTCAAGGGAGCTCTGGCTGTATAGAGTGATATTGCTCTGGCATAATTTATTTGTAATAGTCTTGCCAGGTGCCCATTGCAGTTTATATAATTCCTTTAACTGATTTTTTCGCAATTGTACTTAACTGCATTTATACAACTTTTAGATGAAGTCACAACCACGCTCACAGGATTTTTTGATAAGCAGTTGAAATTAGCTTCATTTTTGTCTTGCTCTTAGATCCTCTGATAGCGTCACTGCTCTCAAAATTATTTAACAGAAAATCTGAAATGAGTTGTAATATTGGAACAAACATTCATTTCCGATTTGGTTCAAGCTAATAAAATATGATTATCATAGTGCTGTTGTAGTTTGATACACTCCAGAACCCTGTATAAAAAAGCAGAGCTTTTCTAGCAGCCGCTAGATACCAGATATTTTTTCTTGGTCTCAGCCTTGAAGTGAGTTTAGTTTGAGGGACTCATTGTTATCTTAAATAATGCTAAGGAAAAGTTAAAGGTGGGATTTAAGACTGGACTTATGCCAGCGCATATGAATTATTTAGAAGCAGTGGATTTTTATTTGCGTTTGCAATCCATAATCCAGGTAGCTAATGCCTTCAAGTGTAAACATAAAAAGGATGTTCTCTTTTTAGCAGTTATCTGTATATCAGAAAATTTAGATATTCACATGTGCAGTTAAACTTTCTGTTCCAGATATATCCTTTTTCTTCCTTTTGTTTCACACTTTGGAGCAGCATATGTACGGTGCTTTTCCTGAATGGGCAGTATATTTATGTTATTATATATGAGAGACAAAAGAGACCAGGATAAGGGGTTCAAATTACAGTTATTTGGAAATTGTGACAATAGGAATTGTTTGTTTGTTTGTTCTTCCAAAATTGTTGATTTGTTCCTGTGGTTTAGAAGTTGCTCCCTCACAGGACAATACTATTACCTGCTTAATCATAAGGTACTTTGCTGCTAATATTCCTACAGCTCTAATATTCAAATCTTAATAATAAGCTTATAAAAATCTGAGTTCTGTTCTTCCCATGGGAATCTACTTCTGTCATTATTTACATAGCTGAAGCCAGCCTAAGTTGTGCAATTACATTCTCAAGTGCTTGCAAATTGTTTGCCAAAATTTATTATTTGTTGACATAATTTCAAGGAATTGTGTTGCTGGTATTTTACAGATTTTATCAACATTCACATTCTCAGTATTGTAAATGCTTCTGAATGGCTGTGTCATATGTACATCTTATTTATGTTGTTTTGTGGACCTCAGCAAAAAAGTTGAGCTAATTTCTGAGCACTATGTCTCAAGAACTGAAAATAGGAAATGCAACACTGGAGCACATTCATTATCCAGCTGCTTGGCTTTTCATCCAAAATGGTCACAGCCAGATGTTTCTGACAAGTGCAAAGACTCTCCTCTTCCCTAATAAAGAGCAATTTTGTTCAGTACTAAAGGAATAGAGTTAAAATTTTTATGTAATTTATCCATGTTTGACTTTCTGAATGTTGTATTATTGTACCCTATGTCACTGCTATGACAGTGAATGCCAGTTTCATTTGTGGGGGGAAGGTTATTTTGGTTTATGGCTTGGGGTTTGGTAATGTCAAGTGCCATCTTGTTCCACACCTTCAATGAATTTTTCCACATCTGAGTCCTTAATCACCCTGAAGAGTTTTTTGAGATGGCTACATTAGTACTGCATGCAGTATCTCAAATCAGGCAACAGCAGTGATTTGCCATGACATGCAGTGTTGTATTCTCCCTATGATCCTGCACATGTGGTAGCATTATTTGTTCTTTCTTGTTGCTGTATATTGAGATCAGTATCTTTCTGAGTTGTTCACAACAATGTCAAGTTGACTTTCTTTAGTGCTCATTTTAAATTTTGTGAGCATTTCTTTCCTATGAATAGTATTTTGCATTTCTGGACCCTCAGCTTCACTACTCAGCCTGTCCCACTTACTTAGTTACCTAATTTATCCTTAAATTTTACACTTCCATTTTCATTTATAATTTCAGATAAATGTGGAACTTACTGGTCTGAAATCCCACTGGTTATCCCGGTAACCTTAAAAAAATAGATATAATATTTGTTACTTCTAGTTCTTTTGCACAGAAATGGTTTTTAATGAAGGACTATGTATTCTTAGCGGATCAGCCTGTTTGTTCTGAAACTCTTTCAGCATTTTTGGATGCTCACCATCTGGGCAGGTTGACAACTTGCTAACATACTGCTGTCGCTATCCAGGCCTTCTAACAGGAAGTGAGAATAGGTCAGAAAGTCCTTTTTCAATTGAAATAATTCAGTAGGAAGAATTAAAGTAAGGCTGAGTTGAAAACAACTTTTGAGAATTCAGAAATTGATTTGATGAATGGCAGATTGGGAACAGTAACATAATTATTGCCATCTTCCACTTCAGTTTATTTGGAGTATAAATAAACAATTCTATTAATATAAATATGCATATTTAGGGGCAAATTGCTTTCTACCGCAACAAATTTGAAGACTGAAGTATTACACTACCATAACTAATTGGAGCGATTCAAGGTCTCAAAGCACAAATACAACACCACTTCTGTACAGCACACTGGAGTTCTTTGTAGCTACAGTTCATTTCAGGAAAATTCCTGAATAGAAATAGGGTTAGGTTTGCCTCTGAGCACTTTGTTTAAGTGAACTATAAACAGAGACATGCCTGTAACAGCAGCCATTAGAATTCAGAGTCATCAGTAAGGAAGGGAAGTTGCCATTAGCAGTAAGTCAGGCAGTGTACCGCAGGTCGGTCTGGAGGAATTGAACTCCCCAAGACCTCAACATTTATCGGTGGGTTCCCAGCCACAAAAACACATTCGGCCATTCTAATCAATAGGAGTCTAAATCACAGCTTTTCTGCCACGCTTAGCTCTCCGGATCAGCAGGAATGAGAGGGGAAGGCTGGCAGGCATATGGAAGGTAGCGGGAACTGTTGGCAATATGCGTAACAAATCAGAGAGAAGGAGGCACTGAAGAGAGGCGGTGGGGGAGGCATTAACAGCCGAGTGAATTGAGTGCTTGGGTTTGCATTTTCCATCTGCTGGACCTGGCTTAACTTCTGTCTGGCCCTGGCAGGGCCCTGGCCCTTTCTGTGGGCCACCACGGCTGAGGCTGAGGTAGCACAGAGGTGTCAAAAGGAAAAAAAATCCACATATTAGGATCATGGATGTAGTACTTTAAGTAAGCCTCTTGCTGTATTTTGCAAGAACTGGGTGATTATCTGGATTTTCAGGGGTCCCCACTGAGGAGAAACACATTATGTCTTTCACAGGAAGGAAAATGCTTCCTTGAAAAGGAAAACTTCCACTCTCTTGAGATTTGCTATGGGCTTTATATTATTTTCCTAATTGTAACATTTTGTTCATGATTACTTTTCTGCTTTCTCTAGGTGCTGTTTCAGTCCGAGGACTTTTTTTTTTTAATTCTATAGTTTAAATATTCTTTATTTTCTATTGAGTGCTAACATATTTTACTACTTATATACATAAATACAGCTGTTAGTGAGCTTCCCACTAGAACCTATCAAAGCATATCACACTAACTATGCAAATATTTTTTTCCCATCCTCAAGTGTACTTCAAGAGGCTGTTACAACTTCAAATAAAGTTAAAAAATTAAAATAATTAGGAGAAGTTATAATTAAAATTAAATACAAACCAATAATACATTTCTGTTTGTTTTGTTACCTTACACAAGAAGATATTTCCTTACTGAACTTCTTTCTTCATAGGAAGAGTGCATTTTGGAATATTTTTTTAATGGAAAATAAGTAGAAACAAAAAAACCCTGCAAGTTCTAGGCATTGCAATACACAAAATAAAAGAAGTTACACATGGTGTAGTATCAGGTATTCTGAATGTATTTTATATATCTCTTCCCAAGTAGAGAGGTGCATATTCATTTATATTTGTGCTCTATTAAAAATATAATGAAGCAGTTGTAGGAATACAATACTATTCCATTAATGTTCTTTTTTTCTGTCTTAGACATTAAGATGACTAAGCAGCGTCAAGGATCAGCAGTACCCATTAATAGCCTTCAATACTGTCTTCTGTAATACATTTAGTAACTTACATATTCTCTCAGTCATAAACAAAACAATTAGGGAGTTTAGAAAATCCATTACAACTACAGAAGCCAACCAGTCAGTCACAAGTAACATAGATTTGCTGAAAGAAATAGGGTTTTTTAAACGGCATTTTAAAAAAGTATCAATGTATATATGATAAAAGGTTCTATTCTAGATTTTTTCTGACTCTTCCACTGATATCAGGAGTACTGAGCAGAGAACCAGGACAGAATATGGCCTTAGCTTTATGCTCTGATGAGCTGTTAAAATGCCCAGTCTCTGAAATCAAGAAGCAGCAGCACAGGGAGCCACCTAATGAGCCTTTATGTTCTTCCACATTAAGGATTATGAGTTCTGTTCTAAAAATACCCCAATTCCTTGTGTGGTACAAAGAAGTGCTATGCTCGCACAATAAGAAACTGGCTGCTGTCCCTGGGAGTCTCCACCTGACATAAACTGACTAGAGAAAGGGATTTCCAAAAGAGAACAGGTTTCAATTCAGCATTTTCTAGTAAATAAAATACCTGACCTTCCAAAAATGACATAGGCATTATGAACTTCCCAAATCACTAGTGCTTGTCTACAGGAAAATTTTTTTCTGGAGGAACAACCAAACTGATACTGCAGTTGCGCTCTCCAGCAGATTGATCTCTTGCTACCCTCCACTGTACCATTGCTAGTTTTATACGTATCGTGAATGTAAAATTCTAGTGACTCACACCCTTGCAGGCATTTAAATTCCTCCTTTAAACCCAGGAGTAACAGTGAATTCCTGTAAGTCTGTCACATTATTTCAGAATGAACAATCATAGCACTACGATAGCACAGGTCTTAGCCAGCATAGCTGGCTGGCTCTGAAATGCATTTCCACGAAACGTAACTTTTTCAAGGTACACTGTGAGACAATATGTTGTTCGTAAATTAATGTTGGTAGCAGATTCGCAGGTTTCTCCAACTCCACTTAAAATCAGCCAGATGTTTATAATATGTTCGTAGCAAGACGGATGCATAGCCATTATCTTTATAATTTGAATGAGAGCGCTACATGCAAGTATAATGGGAAAAATCAGATCAAAACCGGTGCACATAATTCAGTAGGACCTTAAGAAAAAGACTGAAACAGAAGACAAGAAGAAATAGAAAACACTTAATGGTTTGCTGGTAGATTGGAGATGGGTTCATGACTTTGTATTTGATTCCTTTCCCATGCAAAGGGCACTGAAGAAGAAATGGACAAACTGAGGAGGCAATCACAGATGTAGAGCCAACATTGAGAAGTGATAAAAAATATTATTTGGGTTCATCTGGGGTTTAAAATCACGCTCACGTAACACCTAAAACTATATAAAGGAAATATGGTTTGACATATAAAGGAAACTGCCAAAAAGAGATTATTTATTAAGATGATTTTTGGAAATGTATTTATTAAGAAAAAAATTGGATCTTTCAGCTGTGAAACATAGTTTAAAATCTTTCTAATCACATTGTAAATACTTATAGAATAGGTAGTTATTAAGCCAAATGCTTAGCAGAGCATATGCCGCTATAAATAAAAAGGCATCAGAAAAATTAACTTATAGAGTAGTATTGTTCAGGTGAGATTTTTTTTGTCTTTTCAAATAGCATTAAATATAAAAAAACCTCCATTCTTTATTACAGAAGCATACTGTTTAGGACTGGATTCCTAAATATACATTAATCAGCTTGTGATCAGCTGACATGCACAGTGCAATTTGTTTTATTCACTAATTAACATCTCTGAATGGTAGAAATGTCTAGAAATGAACACAGCATTCATGTTTATATTTTAAAGACGGCACTGGAGCAAAATGCTTGACAACTTAAGTGAATGCAAGGTGTCTAAAATAAACTTGAGCTTTCTTCCTGAGCTGCACCGAATCATCCTCAGCATCCGTGTAGGTTTCTCTCACGTGGTGCACTAGATGTATGTAAACAAAAGACTATTTTAACTCTGAGCTTGTAATAGATTTTGATGCCACATTCAGATTTGGCACAATTTAACAGATATAGTTAGCTTCTCTGGAGTTGCATACACTAGACAAACTGACTTTATCCTGCCACATTCAAAGTTCTCTGAATTTCAGAAGTACCTGGAACTAAGATTCATTGCTGTGTAGTGGAAAAATATTACTTCCCATTCACTAGTTTAATTCAGAATAAGGAATAAATTCATTGAAGACTAAATAATTGCAATTACAGTGGAAAGACTTGACAAGGACAGAATTCATGCAAGTGATGTGTGACAGTTCAACTATAGAAATAACACCAGCTAAAAAATAAGCTTTGCTTCTAGTTCTCAGCACAGTAACAGTCCAAGTGCTGTACAAGAGATTTGTTTTGCGCTGCTTCAGCATCAGGTGAAGAAACACAGACTTTTACCTTGTCTTTCATTCTGCCAAGTTCTTTGTAAATTTTAAGAAAATCACATCCAGCTATACACAGTACAGAGGCCTATCCTACAATTAGATCTGTGTAACTGAACCCTTCATCCTACAAGCACATCTAGATAACTGAATTCTTTTTTCTAGTTAGAGTTCTGTTTAAGTCAGTGAAGCTTTACATAAGTGCAAGGATTGTCCAGGTGATAATTTATAGGCTTGTGTGTGTCAATGCAGTGTTTTTATCAAGAACTTCTTGTTATTAGTAAAACCCACCTGATCTTGAATATTGTGCATCTTCTATGCAGTACAACACTGCATTGGGCAATATGCCTTCTTGGCTTTATTTTATATGTGTATAATATATACACAAATAAAAGGTATCACCTGCAAATAATATTTGGAATGTGAAAGACACAAAATGTAAACATTTTATTTGGCAGTTGTTTCAAACAGGTGAATAAATAAATGGAAAAGTACATCTTAATATTCTTTATAGCAACAGATGCAGTTGCACATGTATTTACATATTGTGGATGCAAAGAACAGTTAATTTAATTTCTTTTGTTAAAAAATGCAACTTCCAACACCACTAGACAATTAAAGATGAAGATACTAGTAATACTTTGTTCTAGCAATCTCAACTTTTAAAGGCATTCATTTGGAAGTAAGATAAGAGAGTCATCATGCATTTAGTTCATTTTGTCCACTTACGGTAGAAAGTCTGATGTAATCTCAGAATTATGAGTGTCATGCGCTTAAGTCAACTATGACATGTTTATAAATCAATGTAGTTCCCTTAAAACTTGAAGCAAAGAGAAAATCTCGTTTATCGATGGAGACATGTATGAAAGATCTTGGTGCCTGTACGTTTAATTCTTGAAACTTCACAAATTTTGCCTTTTCCGCATCCCAATAATAGACTTGAGTGAAAGAATAATCGCTTCCAAGAATGGCATATTGATAATTATTTATCTGAAGTGGTTGGAATACCATTGACCCTCGGGATGGCATCCTTTGTAAATCCAGAAATGCTGAACCACCCCATTTCATTACTTTAGAGTCCCCAATAAATCTTGTTAAGCAAATGTATACATCCTCTTTCACTTTGAAATGCTTCACAGCATATGCATCTTCCATATCTTGAATATCAAACCGCTTAACAAATTCATTTGTTCCTTTGTTCCATTGATATATTACAGGTCTTTGCGAACTACTTGACAGAATTAAATGTGGTTTGCCAGATATTTCAAGATACTCCACATCAGTATCTCTGTACCAGGCGTGCAGAGACTGATGGGAATAAAATCCATTCCCATTCCACTTGTAAACCGTGGTGAAACCAGCCTTTGAACTGTCTGCAACAACAAAATACCAGTCTTCAGCAATCCTGAAAGTTTCAATGTCATTGGGTTTTCGGATTTTAAGGATTTCAATATCTTGAATTTTTATAAACTTATTAGCAAAAATATCTCTTTTATATATGTGGGAGCCTCCAAACAGCTGTGCGACAATGACATACAGCTGACTCTCAATAACTATAGGTTTACACACAACAGTTGAAGTACCTATAAAAGGAAAAGTAAAAGACAGGGTTAGTACCACTTCTTGGATAATTCGTTGTAATGTTATCGGTCAAGCAGTGTTCATACCTGTAATGTTGTCGTAATTCCTGAACATCACTTCCACATGGTCCCATTCAAGAAAGATGCATTTTCCAGTAAAAGGCTGAGCAATAACCACGTGTTCATCATTCATATATGTGAAAGTATCTACTGACAGAGATTGGTATGGCAGGGACTGATAAACTTCAAATTCTGCAAAAGTGCGCACAACAGATGATAATTATTGAGAAATTTTACATACTATACTGAAAAAACCAACTGCTTATCAGATACAAATTTATAACAAATTACAGTATTTCATCATTAGTCCAATTTTTCTGTTGATAAAGGAGCACTGCAACTTGGTTTTCAATCTTTCTCAATAAAAAGGGGTACTGTTTTATGTCCCACTTTTCCAAATCATTATGTAACATATTAAAGTTTGAGTAGATACTGAAATATAGGACCCTGCTCCCAAATGATTCCCATGTCAGACTTAAACCAGCAGAGTTCATACTGATTTTAGTAGAAATTCAATCCAGAATGCAGCATTCCTGCAAAAACGGGCTCTAGAAGGAAAAACTATAGCTTTGACTTTAACAAGATTAAATAATTTGAGGCACTTTACCTGTAATAATGCAATCAAACTCTTTTGGAGAGAGGCTATTGATTTTGCGCTTCTTATATTCTGGTGGGCTTTCACAGTAAATGTCTTCAACAGTTGCATTGGTGCTGCCCAGCCACTCCACTAACCACTTCAGTTTGCAGTCACAATTAAATGCATTGCCTCTAAGATCTCTACAACAAATAAATCACGCATTGAAAATAAGTAGTCAGCTACTGTACTTCTCCTCGAGAACAACAAAACAGGCTTTTGTTAAATATGCGCCCTTTTGCATATTCTCACTTAAGGCCTTCCTAGTTTAATTTGTCCTGACCCATACTTTGCCCTACATACCAGAACCCACACAGATTTAATTATATTAAGGTAATCAAGGAGACCTTAACTTGGTGATCAGTCAGAAATTTTTATCAATTTCCCCAAGTTTACAGGTTTTTTACACAAAAGCCTCCCAAACTAATGATCCCATTTCCTTTGAATTACCCTTTCTCAGTAAGAGCATTCTAGATAACAAAATAGGAATTAATGTAACCTGATGGTCAGCCAGTCAGTATTCACTATCTCCTTTAGATACACTCATTTGGGGCTTCAGGAGACACAAGCCAAGGAGCTCTGCTCAAATCTTTTACAGCTGTCTTCAATCAGATTTCCGATGGTATGTACAGGAACAGGCAAGCGCCAGGACCAGACTGTGAGACCACCTGGCCACAGTCAGCCGTGCCAAGTAATGCTCCAGCCACGCTGGCCACGGCCACATCTTACTACTGCAGCTCTGCTCCAGGGATTCAGCCTGCCTTGTTCACCCTGGGAGCAGGCAAAGGACTTTCTGAGCTTGTTATCCCAGGTCAGATGGAACAGGATTTGGTATATTGAAAACAGGATCTGTTTCACTAAAGCAATTATAGGATTTATATGTTTATCTATATTTTGTATTTTTTTACTGGTATTTTGCATATATTTATATATTTAAACAAGCTGATGTTTTGAACTGGTTGCAGTTAGATTTAGTATGGGATACTTACTTAGATACATGCTTTACTGATAAAAGCTAGCTTTCCCAGGACTTGCTTGCACATTAAAATGTTACTCCATTAAATATCTTCCACCTTCCCTGCATGCCTTGCTCTCTCATGCATCCCTAAGGATCCTCCCTTCTTATTCACAAAATCTTAATGAACATGCAGCTTTATTACATAACTACTAATGATATTACTGATCTTCATAACTGATGGATTATTCAAAACTATCACAAATTTTCCACAACAGGAGACAAAAAAACCCCAAGCCTACCCACACTGTGTAGTCTCTACCCAGTAATAAGATCCATTACTGGCTACTGATTTGAATGGTTACTCAGATTGTCCTCTAAAATAATCTCTTTATACTTCTAGTATAATTAAAATATTAATTAATTGCTTTCTTACACATTTGTTAAAGAATCCAAGCCTTTAAAGATGTCTTTTGGAAGTGACTGGAGGTTATTATTTGCGAGACTCCTGTAAAAGAAAACACTTCAGTGTTAGTGCTAGTGGTTCGTGAAACTATTCATTTTTGCAAGTTGTGATATACTGTGTGGGGTTTTTTACTTACAGCAAAGAACATTGGTATTTTCCAGCACTTAGTTCTAAAATATTGCATTTTAGAATAGCTCATTTACTTTGTGACTTTTCCTTCCACTAAAATGCCGTGCCTCCTTCTGCTTTCTCACTCTTCAGCAGCCTTGCAGCATTTACAATACTTCACTTAGCAGAGTAAAAAGTTCTCACCTTTGGTGTTTTGCCAACACCATTTAACGTTTGAAAACAATTAGTCATGATTGGATCTACTGATGTTTTCCCTATGAGATCCCAATACATGGTGCTCATATCTGCAATTTTCCCACTTTCTTGTGCCTCTTCTGGAAGGAAAATCTTACCAATATGGGCTGATGGGCTCAGGTTTAGGTCATAGTTTTGGAAAATATGCAGTAATAGGCAATAAATTGCTGATTGGCATGAATTGCTTTCCTGGCATATGTGTGTGTGTGTAAATGTGTATTAGACCAGCAAAAAATGTTACTAATTCCCAGTTTTCAATGTTGGGAAAACTTGTTTAAATTCAGTGAGTATTCCAGCTGGTAGAAGTGACAAGGAAATGTGAGCAGGCTTTGAACACACAGTATATTATATTTCAGTCTGACTGTCTCTGTGAGTCTGCCAAAGGTCTCAGATGTCACAGAGGGCATGACAGAAGAAAAATAATGTTGTAGGGTATAGTTTATGCCCCTTCCAATTAACAGAGTTATTTATTACTTATGAGAAGAAACAAAAATGGAAAGAAAACATTTTAGATTAAGATCCCAGTTAAAATCTGTAGCTAGTAAGACTTAGAACCTCTTCTGTTTTAACTTGTAAACATAAATGTCATTTATTAACCACAATTTCTCTAGGCAGGCAAAGACACTTAGGCACATACTTAAATAGAAGAACAAGCCCAGATGTACTAGGCCTGCTGCCTCATTTAAAAGCAAGTGTTTCTCTGATCAGTAATAGTAAATATGGGATGCCTCCATTAGTCCATTCTGACTTCACTACTTTAAAAGTACACCTGAATGTAACACTGTACGTGAATGTATCAGGTGCTTCACTTGTGTGCAATTTTATGCTCCAGAGCAATTCTTTAAAAGTCAGGTAACTCACATGGAGAAAGCTGTGTGGATTTGCAAGCTGAGACAAGTTTAATGCCCTGTATTGTTTTTATATGTTATTATATAGCAAACTAAAAGGGAGGATGTACTTGGAAGTAGGAGTGGCTCACTGCTGCCATAGGTACCTGACTGACAGAAAAATCTAAGCAAGGTTTATGCATCTGCCAATTTTTGAATGAAAATTATGCATTTTATATCCACTGTTAAAAAGTATACTTATAAATGAGAAAACACTGTTTTGCCTAGATGGTGCTGTACAGGGTATTTGTGTTATAATAAGAGAGTAAAGGTTGACTCAAACATGCAGTTAAACTAATGATGACAGTTGATGACAATGCTAACTGTAAGATTTTGACATTAGATTAGCAAATTAGTAAAAAAATGCAATATTTTTAAAATTTTCCTGTTCTTAAGTGTACTCTGGCCAGAAAATAAATCCTGTTGCACAAAATAAATTCTAGATGGCTCTCTTTTACATTAAGGACATATGTAATTATTGAAGTTAATTGCATTATAAAAGTAAAAATGATTGGATAGCTTACTGCATTCCAAAATTTGTGTTGCAGAAAGGAAGTAAATAGAATAAATAGGACAAAGTTCATCTTATCTAACTTCATGGAACTTATTTGCATGCTCATTTGCTATGATTCTTTTTAATATATTTAATGTACACAAGTTCTCTCCTGTTTCTTAAATGAAAAGTACCTCAGGATGCCAAATGATCATTCTTAATGTGTATGTGCAATTTTCCCCAAAAGATGGGGAGTGGTTCTTCAAGGAGATTAAACTAGTGGTGCCTTTGCAGTTATTTTCCACAAATTTCTCATTGTCTTTGTGAATAGTGCTCCATGGACAATAGCAGCATGACACACAAATCTATGTCCCCAAAATGTGCATGAAATGGCAGTTGTGCCTCAAATGTGGTTCTGTCTTTTGCATATGTTTTCTCATGAAACTCCGAAGCATCCTCAGAAACCAAAGTCACAGACAAGACAAGATGTTAGCCTTGAACTATATGCTCTGTGGAGAAGAAACTGTGCCTTCCTCTGTTTCAGAAAAGCAATTTGTTCACTAGCAGCTGCAGCTACTAAATAAGTAAATGAATATGATAAATAATGTACTGGACCCATTTGTGAATATAAAGCTATTCATGTGCGCAAGTATTTTGAAGATAGGGTCCCAGTTACCAGCCTTATACAGCTATCTTTTTTTTCTAACAACAGTATAATTCTGCCTCTACCTCCAATATGGATTGTTATGGGATGTGCACAACCTTTTTATGTACCTCTTTCCCTCTCCTCTTTCCTCTTCCTCAGACCTAGAGCCATTCTGTAAGTAACTTTATCTACACGAGTAGTCACAGTAGGCTTGGTTTCAGCCAGCTGTAAATCTTGTCCTGACCAAAAGGGAAAGCATAAAGTGTTTTATGGTACATTTACTAGGTGGTGAAGATGTGGTGAATTGCAATTGGACTATTATATTTATGCATTAACGGTTTAAAATAGAACCTTTGTTTCTTCTCCTCTGTCAAAATATATGAAAGAAAAAAGTTAAACCACCCTGTTTCAAAACCCTCTTGGAGGTTTTATCATGTTAAGGCCAAAAGTTCAGAATCCACTCCCCTGCCTATGACATGCACATGACAAGCTTCAGAATGTAGATGCTCGGAACTGGGTATAAACCCATGTCAGGCACACTACAGATATTGTAGCCTCATTTTTTTTTTTTTTTTTCCTTTTCTTCTTTTGTATTTTTTCTCTGTTTTCTTATAGTGTGTATTTGTTGTTTGATTTTTTTTTTTTTAATATTCCTCATTAAATTAAAGCATTGCTTAAAGATAAACTTGCTGTAAGAAGAGAGACAAAAGCCTGTATAAAAACTGTCTCCCTAGCTCAGAGACAAGGAAGCTACTCTTGTTTGCAGTGAAATGTTGCAGGTATTTGTTGCCAATGTGTGTCTCACCTTCTGAGCACAGTGTGAGAAATGCTCCTGCTGGTGGGGGTATGGGGAGCGCTGTTCCTACTTCACATTGGCATCCACAGTGCCTTGGACTAACTCTCCCTCCCAGCTAACGCAGCAAGGGGCTGCAGCAGGTCAGAGGGCAAGAGCTGGCCGTGTTTCCAAGATAGCCAAAGGGCTGAGCGGCACACAAGGAATGCTGAGCAGATCCCAGTGTCAGCATGTGACTGATCCTGACTGTCGGAAGCTCCTGCTTGCATGCAGGAGAGGACACGGCGCAGAGTAGGGTAGGTGCAGAATAGAAGAAGTAGATCAGTAAGCCATAAAAAATACATCTTGTTGCAACTCTTCAATTTAAAATTGCGCTGGGTAGAGATTTCAAGTTTGCTTTCGTCAAATTCTTCTGTATACTATTACTGTCTTAAGAGGACACGGGCACAGACAGTGATGGCCTGTCCTAAAATGGCTGTAATATTCTCCTGGATCCATGTCAGACTGGGGTATCTGGGAAGAGGTGTGGGTCCATCCCTCAAGCCTCTCACATTCCTAACCACAGCTCCCACCTTCCTCCTTTCCGAGTCCCAAACTGGGACTCAACTCATCAGTGCCAAGATTCCCAATTCATACTCCTCCCTGCTCCTACGTGCTCAGCTGGAAATCCCCTGTGCTCCAAGCAGAGAAAGTCAGGGAATTACTGCCAAACATGTACTGCTTGGAAGCTGTTTGTGTCTTTGCCTTCTACACATACCACAGTTTGGAAGCCTTTGGTGGAAACACAAAGATTAACATTCTAGTTAAATTACTATTAATACCACTTAAATAACCATAAACAGTCATATATGGAAATCAGAAATTAAACAACACAGTGGTTCAGTTACTGTATGAAATATACCAAGTAATATATTCAATCACTTTACTTACAGGTGAATTAAAGATTTCAGTCCTCTGAAAGTATTTCTTGAAATTGACTTAATGTTGTTGTTCTCTATGAACCTGCAATGGATCGCAAAGGGATTCTGGTCAAAGCAATGCCTGGAACTTGGAAGCCCACCCACTCTATTTAATAATACCAGGAAATATACTTTTGTCCACTCACAAATATTCTAGATGAGGAAGGCCCATGAAAGCATCATCACTAATAACATCAAAAGTGTTGGATGTAAACAACCTGCATAAAGAAATTTTAAAAAATAATAAAAAAATAATAAAAAAAAAAATTTAAAAAAAAAAAAAAAAAAAAAAAAAAAAAAAAAAAAAAAAAAAGACCATTAGGTTATCAGCAGCTTTGGAAAATGGTTCAGCAAGCCATGGCAGGCCAAAATTCCACTGCCTGCTTTCATGCTTTTTCTGTGAAAGCACTATAGGACTGTAAGGCTGATATATTGCACTATAGTGTGGTGCAAAGGGAAGGATCCAACAATTGTCTATGGGGGCCATCTGATAAAATTCCTTTGACTTCTGTGGGATGTTAACGTGGGTTTATCATGCCAGCAAAACAATGGGATTGTACAAGTGCCTCTGGAAATATACTAGGACAACAATGAAATCTTCAAGTACTACAGAGGTTTAAATTGTCTTGGTTTAAATTTCTCGTTAGCCAGACATCAGGTTCAATTTGAAACACTGACAAGAAGGAAAATTCTTTAAGTTAAACTTCTGAATGTATTTAACCCGAGGGAATAGAAAGTTATTGGGGGGAAAAAAAAAAGAAAAGAAAAATCTCGTAAATTCAAAATCCAGTCAGTGTTCAAGTCAGAAGTATTTTTAAAACCTCATTATACCTCTTGGAGATAATCTCAGCATATACATCTAATGGTAAAAATACCAGCAACACATTCAATTTTATGTAATTTTGTAAGCATTAAAAGTGGACAAGCATTGATTTTTCCAGCATTATTTATGCTTATCAGCCATGTTTGCATTTGTCCATTATAATCTAGCCATGGACTGCCACACTTTTAATGTGGTGAGACATCATAAAGTACGATGAACTTTACCCCAGTGGAATACTACATGCACATCTATATTTCAATCAATTGACTTGATGGATAAATAGACTCATATTATGGCATCCTTAGACATTCAGGTATGCAAGATTTCCAATTACTAATTAATCCATTTAATGAGTTAATCTCTTTTTTTGACGTTTACATTCAGAATAAATTGCAGGTAATTTATTTTCTCAGTTGGCTGTTGCAGATTATGCTTTTTCCACTTTCAGTATGTTCCTATATGAAGTGTATGAAAAATATGAGCAGGAAATTCTTCCTTTTTGTCAAAATCAAGAAATACTTCAATTTTAGACAAAACAAGTATTTTTATAGAATTCTTGAACCAGAAGACCAATTTATTAAATCCTGCAACTAATTTTACTTTTCTGATGTGATTTTATTGGGTAATTTTTCCTTTTCTGCACTCTATAATTTAGAGAACAGAGTGGTATCTCTTTAAATAGTATTGCTATTTTAGAGATTGCCAGGCTTACAGCATAGGTCTTGCACTCGGTGAGCTCATTTGCCTTCCAACTCATACCTCTCCCCAACTGGCTATATCATAGGCATTTGATGCACAAAGTGTTTTTTCCCCCAGTTTGTCCTCAAACACCATAGTTGCTGCTTCCAGGGATAGAGGCTGTAGGTATGGCGCTGTAGCTGGGGACTGTATCACTTGGCAGGCACAGTACAGTGCTAGCAGGTACAAATCCTGATGCCATGATTACCTCCCTTCTTTCTGTGGGCTTTCATGTCATCAGTTTATAAGGGCGCCCTCAGCACGTTGCTGATACCCAGAGATAAAAGTGCTGAAGATGAGAGCTGGGAGGTTTTCTTTACATTTAGGGAACACTCCTGCTGGCATGTCACCGTAGTTGTGCAGGTTCTTTGTATTTTTGTTGTCAAATGAGGAGCATAGAGCTTACCATCCAAACTACACAAGAAAAGCTCTCCTGGACTGGGAGTTACGAGCAGTGTTTAGCTCAAGACCATGATTTTTTCCAGAGACCATTGGTGTTACTACATTAAACATAGTAGTAAATAATAATAGAGACAGAATTACACCATATTTAGAAATCTGTGGCTCGTGTATTGGAGATATCCAATTAAATTTAGACTTCAAAAATGTAATGCTAGAGACTATTTCTGTATGTATTTCTATAATAATAGAAATATATATAAGCTGCTAAATCTTGCTGTTGGCTAAATTAAACCTACCAATACAGCTATAATATAATAAATAGCATAAACATGCAAAGCTAAACTTCCTATAATGTTTATTTAACGTAAGTTTTCCATATTCTTATTTCCCGTACTATCTTTTGCCAAAGATGAATTTTTTTCTTTCCCACGTACAAACTGGAGTGTTGTCCCCACATATACAATCCTGCTCCTATGGTTTGTGTTTAAGGAGTCATTTACCTTAGATCAGCAGCCTGACATTCCAAGGAAGGCAAGCAGTTCAACTACCATGTTAAAAATATATCTGGAAAACAGATCACCGATCAAAGCCCACACTGGAACAAACCCTGATTTTCTGGGGTCATAGTTTTTGTTGCAGGATTTATGAACAGCAGCGTAGAATGTGCATTTCATTGTACAGTAGAAATGGAAATTATTATCGTTACCAAAATGCCATAAGACATTGCCCAAGCCCACTGTGCCAGGCACTATATTAACTCAAAATAAGATGACTGTGTCTGTCCTACTCTACCATGCCCAATTCTGCCTGCTTTGCAGTGGGATTGCTAAGTGTAGGTGGTGTATCGTAGCCAAGAGAGATGATGTCCTACTCACTCTCTTCAGATACAAGCCCCACCAGTGCTGCTGCTTTTTTTTCCCCTCTCTTTTGAAAGGCCCATTGCAGAAATTATGTGAAATGTGTCCCTTTTGTGATCTATGACCACCTGGGAAAAGCTCCTCTGGAATGAAGCACCAGGGAGAAGCATTTAGGTTTCCATAGTAACTGCATTTACCTATTTACCCTGTATCCAAAATTGTACAGTATGTCTGCACCTCCTTATCAGCTCCACTTGAGGTAGCAGAGTACAGCCAGGGTCAGAGCTTCAGCTATCGGTACGCCACCAGTTTAATTTAACAGCCAGAGAGCTCCAGTAAATCAGCATTACACCTCTGACCACATCCAGAGTGCACGGGAAGTCGCTTTGGGACAGACATCCGATTTTGGTTTTGATCACACTGGGAAGTCTGTCTTGCCGGGTTTCTGAGACAAATCTGGGTGTGTGTCAGGCTGGCAGCACAGCCACTATAAACAGTTCAGGTTACACCCCCTCTACCTCTGTATAGCTCACAATTATATAATCGTATGCCCACATTTCTAGGAAAGCCTGTGAGCCTGTAAAAATCCTATGTTGAAATGCAGCTAATAGTTAAACATCCCAAAATATTCTTTCTGTGTATACCTCATGGCAGCATTTGATTTTGAAATAATGACTTCGGTTTTTAATTGGAAGAAAATCGTCGTTACTTTTAAGACCGTGAAATAACAAACAGGGTCAAATCCAGGTACTATGAAGGCAAAACTCCCACTGAAGTGACAAAACTTCCACAGAAGTCAATGGCAATTTTGCATGGAAAAGGACTTCAGGACCTGTCCCACTGCAGTGACGGGCCTGATCTGAGGGGTTCTGAGCTCACAGCCGATGGGAGTTGCAAATGGACAGTTTTATACTGGGATCAGGTCCCAGGAATGCAGAAAACAAACAAGAATAGTTGTTCCAATACTTAAGTCCTTACTGTAACGTTAATTAAAGTATAATGAAGATAACATGCATTCTGTCACCAAAAGCTTCAGCATGTCAGCATTCAAAGTAGTACTGACAACAGACAGCCTTGCAAAATATGAAGTAAAAATTAAACATGCACCATCTTTCAAATTGCTAAAATTTCAAATTGCTAAAAAGTCTTGTATTTTATAATCTCATAAATCTGCTGCTGCTGTTTCTTATAAAATTAATACTAAGACCCTTTATGAAATATTTATGAATACATATACATAACAAAAATTGTATCATTTAAATATTTCTCACAGAAGCTGCAGAGATGGTGTGAGCAAAAAACTCCCTTCTGGGATTTTAGTAAAAGCAGATCTCACAAAGGATCTGTAAAGAAGAAAAAAACAACCATACATTAATGTAGCCTCATATATCCACAGTTATAATACTGATCTGGTGATCACAGAGAAATTTATTTATATAAGTAAAAAAAATAACCTACCCCCCCCCCCCCCATATAATGTGACAGGTTTCATGTACTATACTAGAAGGTATAAAATGAGATGTGTGCACATTCACAGACAGACAGACAGACAGACATATGAAAGAGATATAAAATCAGGATTCAAGGATGCAGCACAATTTTAACACATTAGCTGATGATTCTGAATGCTGGAGGTACTCCCTGCAGCAAGCATCCTTCTGTATGCACTGAAAACACCACACATCCTAGTTCATTTTAAATCATAAATTAAATAACCAAATGCTTACAGCCCTTACAGTGAGATAACATCAGGCGGAACGCTGCGAGGAATAGATCTGGCATTTTCACATAAAGCATTATCTTTGGTACAAGTACACCAGGCAGGACATTTTGGCTTCACTGGTTTCTTCCCTTCAGTCAGCAAAAGCACAGATAAAAGGCATAAGAAATAAGCAATTCTTCTAAAGGGTCTGCTGGCATTTCCCATTCTTTTGATCCGCTCTCGTTCCAGCCAGTTGAAAGAATATCCCAAAACATGAACAGGGTTCTTTATTCAGCCATTGGATGTCTTTCTCTAAGTCCAGGTCAATATTTGTCTCTGCTTTCCCAACCCTTTTCTTTCTCTTTCACTCTGTTTTTGTAGATAGAAACCTGCAGCTGATCTGTATGTTTCCACTCACTCAGGCAACGTACTGCTCAGAGAAGAACCTGCGAGGTGCTGTAAGATGGGGAAAATCCAACCGGCTGAAGGGAGAAAAAAAAAAAGGGAAAAAAAAAAAAAAAAAAAGACTTGCATCACCACAAAAACACTGAGCACAACACAGCATTAGATTGCAAAGTGATGTAACTGAGAAATACACTGCTTTCTGTTTTCACAGGGAGGCCCTTTCCCTGTTTCCAAAAATAGTACAGCATTATGTTTTCCTGGTGGGTGGGTGAGTGGGTGTGGGGTGGAGTGTATGTGTGTGGGGGGAGAAATCAGTCATCTCTTACTGGATCCCTACAACCTCATGAACCTTTCAGAATTATGCTTCACATACTGCAAGCAGCAGAACTAATGGCAGTATCCACAGGAAAATGAAATCAAATGAAACCATCAAAAGCATTGCTGCAAAAACTGTTAGATTTTTATCCTCGGCCTTTATTGCACATATTTGTACCACTGAAAAACAAACTGCCACACATGGAAAATATTACAATGTATGAGAGAATGCCTTTGACTGTCATTCCTAAACAAAATATTTTCTCATGCAAAATAGACCCCAAATACAGCTTTTTTTTTTTTTTTTTCCCTTTTTTTTCCCCATTTTTTTTTCCTCAGAAAAAGAATGCTTCTCATTTGTTTCATGTTTACTGAGCTGGTTAAATAAGGGCATAGGTGGATCAAGCACAGTTCTATATGGACAACATTAATTTAAAGTTCAAGTTAAAAAATGTATTTTCTTGGAACTGGTTTGATCATTTTAGATAGAAAAAAATTTATCATTTGAAAACCAGCTGTGTTAAACACATAGTTAAGAATGGACCTCCTTTGAAGAGTGACAGGATAAGGGCAGATCTTGGTGGTAATAATGAACCTTTACAATACTGCCTGGAGGCTGCAATCAAAATGAGTGCTAGGTGTGGTATGAGTGCTCTGTCAGATACATCCTCAGCCTGAAGACTTTACAGTAAACTACATTCAATATTTTACAGGAAACTGAAGCAGCACCTAAGTATTACTTTCTTAATAATGGTAAGATAAAACTAACAAATGCCAAATGGCTAGTAAGCCATACAGGATGATTTTTTGTTCAATATACTATTGCTATTAGATGAGTTTTGCAAACTTTACCAGGTCTTAACACTTCCCCGTTGGACTGTTTCCATTAGACAAACACTACTGAGGTCAGCCTAGTGGTACAGACATTTAATACAGTCAGGCTCACTATTAGCTCCTTCACATGGATGCTGTCTCCTCACCAGGAGACACCTGATCTCCTGATGAGATCTCTTTTGACTTCTGGTCACCCCTCCTTTGATTTCACATGGCCACATGACTCTGACCCATTACTCTTGCTCTGCAAGTCACAAAATAATATGATCAACATCAGGCCATGTCTATCTTCCTCAGGAACAATCCCAGCAAGGCCTTGGTCCATATCCAGGTGCCCACCAGGGATTTGATAGCCTGCAAAACTGCAAGAAATTCAGTCTACGGCTACAAGGCAGGACTCCAGTGCTGCTGAATCCTTGACTGGGTGGTGGCTGAGGTCACACAGGGTGGTGGGACTGCATCCTCTGGGGGACTGGGTGCAGCCAGAAATATCCAGAAAGCTTTCAGAGACAGATGGTCACCTTCAAAGGCCCTGCTGGGAAAGGACACACTTCCCGCCAGGCATCTGAGCCCATGGAAAAAAAGGGCAGCTCATCCTTTCTTAGCTCCCTTGCCCTCTCCACTGTTTTTTTTAAAGGTCTTTATTAATTTAAGTCTGGGGCCATGTTTCTGCTCTTAAGAAAACCTTCCCTGTCAGCAGTCTCTCCCTGAAGCAGCACCAGCTAAGAGTGACAGAAACCTGGGTTATTTCTGAGCCCATCCACCTCCTCTAAGAAAACAGAACAGAATTACAGTAGCCAAGGCACTGAAATCATTATTAAGTAAATGTTGATGCCTTCCCATGCCCCAGTATAAAGGTGACTTCTTGGTCCGGAAATGATCTAATTGTACCTACTGAGAAGGAAGCTGGATTTGTAGGACTTGCATAAGTAGGCTACACCATCTTCTCCCCTCCAAGATGTCCAGTGGCACAGACATGGTGAGGTGAGAACAGAAAATTCTCTTTTTTTTCTGAAAGAGGCCTGTTGTTGTTTGTTTATTCCTGGCAAAGCTACCCATTGCCATGGCAATATTTTACCACTGATGGTGAAACCCCGTGTTTCATTTCCTTTGGCTCATTCACTGAAATCCACCATCAATTACCTAGGCATTTCTCTTTAATTAATACTCCAACCACATTGTGAACCTCCTGAAAACTTTGCAGTGTAGTGTTTTCTTCAGTAACAAAAGCACATTCTGCAGCAGAGCAGTAACCTGACTCCAGTTTTGTCCATGCAGAGAACCGCCTGGAAGTTAGTTTTCTATTCCAACCCGCATGCCAAAACAACAGCTTTTTCCCAAAATTGCAATATTATTAATATTTATAACAGCCCCATCAAAAGATAGGCATATTCCCATTTTCCAAGGCCCTTTTCTGCCAAGCTCAGCATCTCATTTCCTGCCATGTAGCAGTTTAAAAACAAAGCGGTTCATGGATTTTCATGGGCACAGCTTCTCTCCGGCCCGGCGACACTTGGCTCCCCCTCTGCCGATGCCACGGCCGTTTGTTTGCGGGCCAGCGGAGCAGGCAGCGGCCCGCTGCGCCCACGGACCAGCGCCCGCCTCTCGGTCCCTGCTCGTTTCAGGTACTGAGTAGGCACAATGGGATTCAAAATTCAGCTCTTTTTCTTTCCGCCAGGTTCCAGCAGGGGGGATGAGGGAGTTGCGGACGCGTTCCTCGGTCTGCTTCCCAGCACTCGACGTTCCGGCCGAAAACCCCGCACCTTGCCGCGCCGCGGAGGGGGCCGGCGGTCAGGCGCGTTCCGGGCCGGGCAGCGGGACGCTGCGGGGGGCCGCTGCCCGGGGCTCACCGCCGGAGGGTCGCCGTTCGGGGCCCCGCGCCGCCGCCTCGCCGCGGGCCCGTATCCCGGCAACGCGGCGGCCTCGGCCGGGCGGGGGCGAGGCCGGGCCCGCGGGAGCCCCGGGGCCGCGCCCGCCCTCCGGCGGAGCCCGCGCTCGCTGTGGCGGCGGGAAGGAGCCGGGCGGGCCCGGGCCTGCGGCTGCGGCTGCGGGCTTTCCTGCACGAATGTGCCGTCACAGCTCACCTCTCCCGCCTTTACCAGAGCCAACTACGCCTTAGGGACCGATGGTTTCCCACGCAGTGGCTCTGCGTGGTACGAGACAAATCGCTGTTTCTTCCAATGGATCCAAATTGTTCGGCAACAGCAATTTTTGATGATAATCAGCCATCTAGTAAAAACCTGGGTGCGAGTATATGACAGTCAAAATTAAAGCTACTTTTGCTTGCTGCCACTAGAGGTATTCACCACCCACCGCTGCTTGTGTTCTTTGGTCAGACTTAGCACAACTTCCATGGCTTCATTGCTAGAGCAAACATTTATTTTATTTTTTTTATTATTATTATTACTATTATTATCTAAGCATACATTTTTAGCACATATTCTCCAATATCTGGTTAAAATATTAATACTTCTACAAGTGAACCTGTTTGCTAAAATATTAGAGGACAGCAAGCACAAATGGTCAGAACATAGAACAAAAAACATTTTAAAAAATATTTAATATTTTTCAAGATGTTAACTCCATGCCAGTGACTATATTTGCATATTTGCATTAGACTAGAATGTTTTTATTACCAATGTATGATAAAATTTGAATAAACTTCCTGTGAGTTCATGCTCAGTATATTGCCCTTTGCAGATCCATATCCTGTCACAGTTACCCTTAATTTCATCCTGCTTTTACAAAACTGTTGCCTTTTCTCTGTTCAGGATGAGCTGCCTGCACATATATAGCCTAATCCAAAATCCACTGATGGTGATGAAGAGACTTTACTGTGCTTGGTGTTAAGCCCGTAATATTACACCACACAGATGGGCAATAGCTCGAAGCACACCCAGTATTCACGGGTCTCCTAAAGAACAAAACATTGTCATTGCTGTTACCACTGTATTTGGAGCAGAAGGATTTTGAGATCAAAGACTTCTACAAATATTTTGAGTCCGAGTTCCTGCTCTCTTGGCTCCACCCTTTTAAGAATTCCTGTAGCAAATGGCAAATTTAAAGCAGCTGAGAGTGAGGCTGTATTTTCAATAAACAAAACTAAGTCTTGTGAATTCTAAACAGTTCTGAGAAGACTGTGCTTCCTGGTGGATCTGGCAATAAGAGTCATTGCAAGGAAGAGGCCTTCTGCAGGTTAAGTATAATAAAACTTGAAATGCCTTTACAACGGCTTATAGCACAGACAAGCTTGGGAATGATCTCAACTCTGCCGAAACTTTTTATTTGGAAAGTTCTGCTGACTTTGCCCTATCCGGACTATACAGGTTCGTATTATGGGTATCCTTCTTTATTGTACCAGTTTCATTAAAAGCAGAACCAGGCTAGTCCCTGTGTCAAAAAGCTGAGGAAATGGCTGCTTAACTGCTGCCAGCTTTGGAGAAAGACGGACTTGGAGGGTGCTCTCCTTTCCCTTATGTAGTCAGTTCACCAGTTCACAGTTCACTATGGACTTAGAAGCGATCACCTCTGAAGTAAGCTCTCAAAATTTTACAGTGATGTACAACACCTGCTCCACTGAGCATATCCTGATGAATGTGGAGGTGTCTCTGGAACTGCTTGCTGGTTTAGGTACACCAGAATTTGAACAATGACAAAAAATATGTCAGAAGAGATGTGCTGATATATGAATGATCTCTCTTTAAGAAAAACAGATGCACTGTATATTTCTTTCAAAGGGAAGCCAGGAAAAATTAATCTTTTTCTAGGTTTTATTTTGTTGCAAGTAAGAATTTTTGACCTCCTTATGATTCTTGATGCTCCATTTGCTTCTAAGCTCTGTTATAAACCAGTGTGCTTTGCCACACCCAACCCAGCAGCATCACGTTAACTGCTCCCCTGATAACCAGCCACTTTTCCCCAGACCTACACAAACAGTTCTTGCTTTGCTTCTGTTGTTTGTGTTTTGCCTTGAAAATGCTAACAATGGATATTTAAAGTTGTGGGGGGAAATGAAAGAGCAAACATACAAGCTCAAGAGCAAACCAGAGCCCAAATCAAAGGTGTATGAAGCTATGCTACTTCATGGTTCACAGCAGGAACTGATACCACACCTAATACAGGGGGAAGTGTAAGAAAGGAAACATTATAAAAGAACATGAGGTTTCCACCTGCTGCAGAAATCTGGATTTTTTTCAATTTTTCAACAACTCTCAAGAAAATTTGCCTGTTGTTTTCTCAGGGGAGATCAACTTCTACGTTGGAAATGGGGACACTTCTGAGACAGTCAACATGCCCATTCATTTCACTGGAACTGACATCACACTCATCACCTAGCATACATCTTACTGTAAGGTTAAGTGCCCTCATTATGAACCTCTCAGCAAGGAGAAGTCTTGTTCAAATATGCAAGTTACTTTTTGCCTTTTTTCCCCCCTACATAGCTCTATCAGACATTAAAACCATGATACTAGTGAGAGAATCTATGCTTAATTTGTAATTGCCAGCTTCTTCAGAACTGGCATGGCCATTTTAAGAACATATTTCTGTGCAATGCTTTCCTTAATAGGGTGGTTTCTCTCTTCCCAACTCTTGCAAGTACTATTGATTCTGCTCTCTTCCACAGATCACTGCTGGTGTTTCTGTTTTAATGCTATTCTCTAAACTGGATTAAATAAATTAGCTGGTAGAAGAACCATAAAACAAACAAAACCCCAAACAAACCCAGATCTTTCAAACCCCTCCCCCCCCCTCCCCGAAAACTGCTAGAGCCAGAACAAGCAGCTGAGGACAGGAGTGGGCAGAGAGCATTGGTTTCACTGCTAGAGAAAATGGGTAAGGAGCTGCACACTTAAGGGGCAGTTTCATGTTACAAATGCTCATATTTAAATGAACAATAGGACAGAACTGGTGACAAAGTACCTCAGTCTTCACCAAACAGGACAAAATATGAACCTTATAAAACACCCCAGTATTTACCTACCACTGTTTAAAAATTATCATCTAACTGGAGGACAGAAGTTCAACAGGTGTATACAAACTGACACTTCATAATTATCATCTGCTTTCTGCTAGCTCCTTGCACTCTTTGGTATTTATTCATAGAAGGTATCCTTCATGCCTACATTCAAAATATGAGGGATAGAAAATCCAGTCCACTAAGAACTCTGCATACAAAACAAAATGTCCCAGATTTTCTAGCATGAGCAAGTGCTTTCTGCAGACCCAAAACAACATTCTACTCTCAGTGTAGCTAAATGCCATTTAATTGGCAGCTAGAAAAGTCTATAATACATTTCTTCATGGAAAAATGTCTGAGCTCTTCCAGTGTGCCAAGATGCTAATTAAAAACAGACGGCGTGTTATAAAATCCTTTCCTTGACCTGTGCTATCTTACATGGCCTTCTGTACTTTTTCATGGCATTGGTTCCCTGAAGAATTATTCTAATCTTTATAAACTTGTCTTTGATTTTCCTTGTAATTTTGAAGTAACTTTGAAAAGAAGTAACAAAATATTATTTATTTAAATGTACATAGGAAATTTATTTGTTACATGGCAGAGACAACAAGCTTTTGAGGAGAAAGTCTTTGTTTGTTAAAAACAGGTTTCTATGAATTCTGAATAATTTACAATTAAGGAAATCTTAGCGCCACTAAAGTCACTGAAGTACTTCAAGTAGAAGCCTTGCTGGAGTGCCCTGGACATAATGAGCTGCACAATAGGAAGGATGTGCCTCATCAAACACATATTGTTTCATCATTGCTAATTGACATGCTTTACAAAACAGAGATTTGGATCAGCACTTTTGGATCAGCATTTTAAGGGGGTGTTGGTGATAGCACCACCAGTGTATTTTACTGATGTTTTTATTGTTCTCAGCAACTCAAGAAATTTGGAAAAATACCGTATTTCAGTAAGAGTTAATCCTTTTTACCTTAAGCAAATGTCAAATCTGCCTGACATCCCGCCTTGCATTATGGCAGGCATGCTGCCACTGCACAGATTCTCCATCAAGTGAAGTACTGCACCAAGCTGAACTCCAAGGTCCCTTTTTCTTACAAACCACATTCATCCTGCAGAGGAGACTTCAGAGTGCTGAAAATTTCATTACATCTGTTTGTTCATATGCCAATATGCTACATATTTAGTACAGCCTTAAGAAGAGATTTGCTCTTTTGGCTGCTGGCCCTTTCCCTCTACAGTGGGAGAACAAAACCAACACAGCATCTTTATCTAAAAACTGACTGTAGTTTAGTTTTAAATATAATTTTCATAGCAACAGAGAAATACACATTTTAGTTATGACTGCTCAGAAATGGAAGTATTTTCCCTGCCTTGAACATGGTAACATTCATATTTTAAGTTCAAAATGAGTCCTAATTACCACTTTTCTAAGACAATAATCCAAATACTATACAGCTGACTTTCTTCGTGACACCAATCACATGTAGGCATCTGTAAGTTTCCACTGTTGCTGCCTTTGTGATTTGGGCAGAGTCATTAAAACTGGAGGGCCTAATTCTCAGGCTCAATATAACACATCAGTAAGAAGTAATAAGCTTCTTCATGAAGCAATATAGCTCCCCAGCTAAATAAATGGCACACAGTACTGATTAAACAAAGGCACATGTGGCCTTTTTTCCCCAGATTTTTTTTAGATGCAAATGGATGAATATATATGAGAAAAAGACAAGGACAAAAAAAAAAAAAAGACTGGTTTTGGAACTCAAGAGAACAGTTAACATCACAGAAACTGAGATGTTGGCTCCTAGGCATGGAAAGGGGGACCTGAGAAATTCACTAGAGAATTTCTTGGAGCAAGTAATGGCTGAAAAGAGCTTGAAACTGCAAATAGTCTCCTGCTGTTCAATTTTCTCTTCACTCAGGGAAATGAAGGCTATACATTCATTGCAAATAAAGACTGGATCAAAGAGACCCAACTGCATTAACAATTTATTTTCTTAAACAGAACAATTGGAAATAATGACTTTTTAGATAACTGCTCAGATCACAAATAGTAATAATGCTCTACTCTATGTTTCTGACACTCCTGCTTCCCCCTCAGGGAGACAGATATCCCTTCATATGCACATTATATATATACATATATATTAAGATCTCTCTCAAGAGCTATATATAGCTTCTATTCACAGGCAAGCACCACAAGCACTTATTCATTCTTTCCATGCTTTACCTGCTGTTTTCAAGGCTGCCCTGATGCTAAAAATAGCTCTGCATATTAGAGGAGGGTTGCTATAGATTCAGAATGGGTGATGTTCCAAAGCCAGCTAAATCCCTCCTTGCCGAGGATCCGTGTGGATGCATGTGATGGGCATCTGTGGCCAGGGCTGTGATGCCTTTTCATAAAGACTCTTAGGCTCCAAGGATGGGGTATTTGTGTTGTTCTTAAGGCTACAGTGAACTGAAATCAATACAAATCATGGATGCCATCGTAAGTTTAAAGCTTTGTTTTCCATACCGTGGTGTCAGATCACAATACAACAGTACCTTCATATATTAACGAAGCTAATGTTCACATATCTTTTTAACTGGGAGAAAAAATTAGTATTCTGTTGCATGGGTATATTTTTCTGCAGGTACTGATGTCTTCAAGTAAGAAAATATCAAAATGCTTCACTAGTCTTCTTACTTTTTCTAGTTGTTTAACATTTGTGGCTAGATTATGACCTAGGCTGAGCTTCAAATAAAAGTTTTACAGGAAAAGAGTGGAATGGATTCACTAAACCAAGATTGATAAAAAACATTAAAATAGATCCTAATACAAATCTAAATAACACAATCCATTTTTTATGAGCAATATATTTAAGGCCAGTGTAATGCAAACTTGAGAGAATATTTTATGAAATGCTAAAGGAAATGTTTTTTCATTCAAATCTCACTTCACATCCTGACCCTTATCTTCTATGCGGTTATGGTTTGTTTCCATTCAAGAAAGTCATCTAGATATGCAACTGTTAACATTTTGACTTACCACTTGCAAACTGAATGTGGTTTCAGCAAGTAGCAGCATCTCCCCCAGGGTACAATCTGCAGTATTTCTTTTTAGTTGCAGTAGATTACTTTCCTCAGTGTTTTATTGAGTCTGCCATTTTTATTTCTAGAGCTGTGGATATTGCACAGCTCAGTATTGCTGGCTATAAATATTATAACTTGATATTTGTAACTAAGTTAGACTAATGGTTGCAATTTAGGATAGTTATCTTTCCCATTCTACTTAGGTGCCACGGAATGAATAGTGTTCTGGAAATACTTTCAATAGAAAGGTTGATAGTATTTCAGCACTTCATGTCTTAATGATATTGGTGATTAAATAACATAGAATCGTATTTAATTTGAAATATAATCCCTATTCTTTCTAAACCCTGGCAAACAGCAGTATACTTTTACTAATAAAAGGTCCGTTCTAACAGAATGGCTCATGGTATTATTAATTAAATGAGGTCTCACAGCAGTACTCTAAGAATGTTCATTAAAAACTGTGGAACAGGAATTTTTAACTGATTCTTCCTACTTCAGTGCTTGAAGCAGCTTTTTTATATCCCTGCATCCTCCTGTTTTCATTGAAGGGTAAGTTACTGATTACCTCAACCTGAATACTAACAGCCTCTACATGCAGCTACTGTACTACTTTACTATGGAACCCCACTGAAATAGTAAGATAAAGTGAGGGTTGATTGTGTCATCATTGTTATAACAATCATTACATTTTATTATGCTCTTATAACTTAGTTTATTAAAATCTGACTGTGAGATTCCAAACAACTGACTGCAGCACTGTATATTGCAAGTAATCTCTGATATATTTTCTCTGCTTACAGACAACCAGTGGAAAACACTGTGATGAACTCATCTTACCAGCCCCACAGTACATCTCTATTAACATGGCATCTGAGACTTGGACTTTGAGGCAACTTTATTTTCCAGGTTCTGTGGAACGCTGGGAACACCAACAGTGTGTAACTGCTTGATTCAGATGACAGTGACTTGTCTGCCAACTTTTTATACAGAAGACTTCAGATTCCAAACATACCCTGTCAGTGATTTGTACCTTTCCTCAATTCTCATAAGTGAATATTATGTATATATACACATGGTAGACATTATGCACAAAAATGCATGTCAGGAAAAGAGGGAATGCTTTTCTTGTCCACTATGGTTTAAAAATACAATGGACTGTAACTTTGCTCAGGTATTCTTTTTTCCCCCCTTCAAAAAAATCCAGTGGAAAACAATGTAATTTAAAGAAAATAAGTACATTGCTTGTCAGTTGTTTTATTTATTTCAACATTACTAGATTTACCTTCTCTAATTATTTTCTATGATTTTTTTTCATCTTTCATAATAACTCTAATATCAAACGAAAAACAAATTTGCCTTTCTCTTGTATTTATGTAATTGGATGCCATCAGTCACTTTCCACCAAAGCAGATCTAGCCATAAAAGTAAGATTAGGCATTCTTTGCTCTCTTAGGAAACAGCTCATACTTCAGGGAAATTAAGCATAATGAACTTCTAAAATCTCCTCAAAGGAAAACTGGAACATGGTGGTGGAGTTAGTTTCTGTATTCCACTTACTTAAATGCAGGTTGATAAAACTAAGAAGTAGTATTTGTACATACTGGTAATTACTCTTAAATTAAATTCCTGATAGGCTCAAGTCACTATTCAAGTTCATGCATGCCTACATGCATGTGTAATCTTGTAGTGAGCTTTTTCTGAGCAGAACTGCCAGACTAAGCTCTGGAGAACATAATCACCTGCCACAAAACAAATGTGGGACTAGCAGTGACAATTAAAGGACACTAGATAGGAGTCTACATAATATAACTCTAGGGGATTTATTTAGTAAAATTCTGTACATTGTGCAAAAAGAAGCCCAAACTTCAGAGATAATACAGGGAGTTGATTCTAAGAATTATTTTTTATCAAAGTCTGATTTATTATTTCCATAACTGAATCAGTTGTTTTCACAGGATCATACTGTTATTATATACAGGATACATCTTAGCAAGGACTTACATAGAACTTAATTTTAATGATTTTTTTTTTTAAGTACACAGAAGTTTTAGGATCAAGGTTAATGCTTTGAGTGTTCCCTTAATTACAACAAAAAGAATGAAAGAAGCAGTCTGGTTTTCAAGTTATAAGATTCTTTCTTTCTTTCCTATGTTATGTAATAACTCTGTAGTCATAGGCAAGAAAACTAAAATAGATGTTAGAAATTAAAACAGTTATAGTTTTTCTATATAAAGAAAAGTAACTGTGATTCTTTAACATGTTAAGAGTGGAAGTAATGCTACCGTCAAATAAACTGTGGAGCAGGACTTCAACTACTTCAGTCCGTAATAATGAAGACTAAGGCTGCTCTTCTATCAACAGTAATAAAAAAATCTTGTCAATTGTGTATGAAGTTGAGAGGCCTTATATGCATCATAGGAGGTGGAGCCAAGGGAATAAATCAGATTATTTAGCCTAGTATTTAGCTTAGTATTTTCTAACATTGTGGCCTAAACTGGGATATTGTTTACCAAATTGATCAGCTGAGAAAAAGGATGCAATTTCCACATCTTTGAAATCCTGGGAGATTTTCAGATCACCAGGAAATTTCAACTTTATTTTTAATAAGAGCCTTTGACATTTGTTTTTATCCTAACAGCAGAACAAGCTTAATGTGAATTCAGGATGTGCACCGTTGTCTTCTTCAGCTTTCCATGACTGTTTATTAAACCAGTTTCCAAACTTTGGTCTCCAAATAAATGCTCTGTAGACAGACAATAGAACCAGCACCTTCAGTGCACTTGGCAGTAAGTAGTTGTGGAGATGGCAGTGATTTGTTCACTCTAGAGGTAGAGGAGCCAGGAATAAGAAAGGTCCATGGATCAAATTCTACCTCGTACGTCCTTCTAAAATGCCATTATCTGTCGGATCTGCCTTCAGATATACGAATTTTCAAAAGAACTGTTTTCCAAATTGCCTATCATATTGGAAGTCTTCATGTTCTAGAAATTCTACCTCCACACAATGTACATGACATGGATATCCAGTGGTGTTAAACAGGAATAATTGAGAGAAAATGTCCGCAGATAACTGGAATTTAGGAAATTCAATACTCTTATAATAGGATTAGATATTATATTATTAGCTTAACTTTATCTTATTAACAAGTGAAATGCAATAAAACTATTGTGGCTACTTATACAAAGGCCTGGGATTTTAGAACAAAGAAGGAAACTGATGATCAACCAGATGCTATTTTTTCAAAGGCACTTTTCTAACAATGATTATGCACTGAAATGGTAATTGCAACTTCAAAATATCAAAAAACTGCACAGCTGCTCTTCAGATAATGGAAACAGCATGGGCTTGTCTATGATTTTTTTTGTAACTGACTCTATACTGGAAATATCTTTAAATACAGAAGTTCTTGAGGAAATTACTTTATCAGCCAAACAAATAAAACAGTATTTGCCTTATAGCACAGCAACATTGACATCTAGTGGCTAATTAAGATTCACGTTTAATATTCCCTGCATGGCAAAAAACTGTGGAACACAGCATTCATTGAATTTGACAAACCAGATATGCACTGCCAGCTACATCCACATAGCCTCTAGATGATTACAGAATATCATTAGTCTTTAATGACTAGTTTGGAGTGACCAGTACCTGTGATGGGAACTGGTGAGCGTGAGCCACTGCCCCTCACGTATACCCCGACTGTCAGGAAGTCTTAAGCTTGGGAATCAGCTTCCTGATTGCAGTGTATACCTTCCTCAGGGCTTGTTGGAAGGCACAGTGCATCCCTAAAATTGCACACGGGTACAGCTAAATGAAAAAGAGGTACAGTTACTGAATGTGATGTTACTGGCATATGTGAACGTACATTTTTAGCTTTACTTGCTTTTTCTACAAATTACTAGGGGGCTTCAAATAGGAGGAGATAAAAATCAGGATCATGACAGATGCCAAAGTACTGTTCGTACAATGAAGAAACAAAAATAAATTATTTGGCAACTTACTTCATAGACATGTAGGAGATAGGAAGGTGCCAATATCAAATAGCACCAGAAAATAATGTCTTCATTTGTCAACAAAAGAACTGACTTAATGGAGAAAGAGGAAAGATTAAACAAGAAAAATCTCAGTTTTACTAGCATTCTTGATGCTTCCGCATTACTGTTGCATAATCAAACTCAAATGTAGTCTCCAGCAACAGCTCACAATGAATGTAGTTGTCAGTGACTGCTCTGCCCTTGCTCTCCATACCAGTGGTAGCTGCCTCCTTGGGCCTACTGGCAAAGCCTTCTGATTTGCTTCATTAAAAATTGGAACAATTATTTTAACTGGCTAACCAAACTGATTTTGATTCAACAGATCAGAATCTGTTGAGTTTAAACAACTTTACCAGAAGATCTTAGGAGGCAATCATCTTCTACAGGAAGGCTGATGTGTTTCTTCCTGGCTAAATACTGTTAAGGAATAAACATCTACTCTTCATATTTCTTAAAAATACATAGAGAGATCTGAGTCAGAAAAAGAGCAATAAAATGTAGTTCTCCAATACGTAACCTATATAGAAAGGTTAAAGTACTTTCTCAGGCTGCAAAAAAAATTTGTGGGGATATATGTCTTCCAGTACTTAAAAATGTTATTCAAATGATGACGGCTTCTTGCTTTCTGTACAAACTAGTGCAAGGCATTAAATAGCAACAAGGAAGATTTTTCTTAGATAGTAGGAAAAACCCCTTTATACCTAAGAGATTAATAGATTAAGGTATTTAGCTGTGAAATCTCCTATACTAGAATCTTTTAGGAACAGCTCAAAAAGTATGTCAGGTATAATACTTTGAATTCTGCATCTCTATGATGTATGTACCATGTCTGACTTAAAGTTTTTGGATGCACGAGTTCTCATACTTTAGCCCATTCTAGATTTAGGGCAGAACTAAAGTTAAAGCTACAGTGATGTTTTCTCCTTTATGGACCACGAAGTTCAGGACTACTGTAATTTGAGACAATTGTTTCACATTACTGCTGACCTGGCCTAAAAGAGAGCTGCTGCTGAAAGGACAGCCCCTGTTTTTCACCTCCCACTTCCCTCCTGTCCCATCCCTCCATCCCTAACATTTTTCTGCCCCACCAAGGTTACTCACACAGATACCACATCAGGACAGTCACAGGAGCTAGAGTGGCAGAAAATTAAATTCTGCAGTTCAGCAGGAGTGGTCAGATGAGCACTAAGGCAAATTCAAGAAGAATGCTCTCTTCAGTGGCAGCTTGACTTACTTGTAAAGATTGGCATAGGCTGACTTACTTGTAAAAGGAAAGCTGTGCCTCTAAGGTTTGGCTGTACAGTCATTGAAATCCAACTTAAAATGTAGCACCTCCTGCCTTGTAAAGAGTTAAGCCCATCTTGTCTGGTTTTTTTTCCCCTTCCAGTCCTGTGGGACTCATATGAGAGAAGTGCCTTTTTGGTGTCAAAATATGCTGTTGCTAGAATTAAACTATGGAGCAAAGTATAATGTATATACCAAGGGCTAAGGGCACGTTCAGATTCAACTCCCAGTTTATTTGGGAGGCCATTCCTGAACCCATTCTCCAGCTGTAGCTTACTCTAGCCCACATATAAAATGCAGTCAGGTGATGTTCTAAAGCAACTCAGTTAGACATCAGAAAAGCATAGCATAGCAAGATGAAATTATCTATCTGCTATTCTCAGAAAAGCTGTTTATAACATAACTTCAGCATCTACAGCAGCTGCTATAGTTGGACTCACTGCAGAATCTTCCTGTCCCAGAAACTGTATTTTTTCTATATGCAGGCTTTTGTGGCCACAACACAATGCCAAGAGATTCAAGAATTGTAAATCTTTCCTCTACCTTTCCCACTCTTCTTCAAAGTGCATAATCAATGATACGCTGGCCCAGTTTCCAGAATCATGTCAGGATTCATTCATACTAAAATAGTCTGTCATTGCCATAAGTCAGGAACAACAAAAAGATGCCTGCTATTACAGCTTTGAGAGTATACATTATTTATTTTGATATATTTAAATTATTAATTAGGATAATTCCATTTTTGCAACAGAGTCTCTGCCCTTTAGAGGAAATGGGCCGCATTCAATAGGACTTCAGCAGAATACTGCATGCACTCACACACGCAGAGTGCCACTCAGCTCCTTTCCGTGGGACACTTCAGCATCATCTTTGTATCCCTTCACAGCAGTAATGACATAAGAAGTAACACAAACACTAGGTCAGGAGAAAAAAAAAATCTGAAAACAGAGACTGAGGAGCCAAGGTAAGGAGATACACTGTCAGCTGTGGTGTGTGATTGCCCTACTGCAGAAAAACAACTACCTACAACTTTTATTTTACAACTTGCATATTACAAGGGCAGCAGCAGTATTTAAATTTTTAATATTTCCCTGTATTAAGTGTATTTGTGGTTTAACTATCCAGGAATCAATAACACAACTGGAAACTCTAACACAGTCCAGAAGAAAGTACCTGTGATGGATTACAGCATTTCAGACCTCAGCAGTTCAGGTTGTGTTTGAGGGGAAACTATCAATTCATTGACAGCTAACTGCTCTATCTGATGGCTTAATGCCAAAGATTGGTGCTTCCCAGCTACTTGATCAGCAAATACTTTTGGCTTATAAAGCTCCTTTTTATGATGCAACCCACAGGCTCCCAAACTCTTATCGCCCAGTTGCCGTCGGTCCTCACAGGGAAACTGAGTCACATACTGCCTTTCGTTCTTCTGCCTGCGAGATGCGACTGAACAGAAGAGAAGCCGCTGGCACAGGCAGAAATCAGTGTTCCAGATCGCCGTGCCGAGGCCGCGATCGCGGTCTGTGCCGCGCCGAGGGCAGCGCGCACCTCCCGGGCACGCCTGGCAGCTGCTGCCCACCGCAGAGCGCCTCCCGGGGCCTCCCTCCCTGAGGGGTCCTTGTCCCCTTGTCCTCCTCCCGAACAACGACCCCCGCCTCCCCGATCCTCCCGAGGGACCCTTTCCGCCGAGCCCCGACTCCCGCAGCGGGGTCTAAGCCCTTGCTCCCGCAACAGGGACTGCGCTGCCCGAAAGCGCCGGGGACGGTGCGGGACCGACCCGGGCCGGGGAGAGGGGCGCACTCCGGCCTCTCTGAGCCCCTGCGGCGGAGTCCTACCTTCCCAGAGGCGGAGACCGCGGCAGCCGGGGCCGCTGACCGGGTTCCCGGGCAGAGAGTCTCCCCTCGCCCCTAAACATGATGAGCGTCTTTCCCCTCCCCTCCCGTGCCGCTCGCCCTCCCCCGCGCCCCGCTGCCCCGCGCCGCCCGCCCGCGGCGGAGGAAGGGAGGGAGGGAGGAAGGGAGCCCGCGGTGCGGCCCTGCTCCGCCTCTGCCCCGCTTTCCGGGAGGGGCCCGCACAGCAGCGCCGGGGCCGGGAGCGGGGCCGGGCGACCGAGGAGGGCCTCGCCGCGGCCATGGAGCCCAACCAGCTGCGCCTTTCCGCGGCCGTGAGTGGGGCGGGCGGGGAGGGATGGAGGGGGCCCGGCAGAGGCGGGCGGGGACGGGCCCGGCGGAGGCCGCGGCCTCCATGGCGGAGGGGCCCGGCCGTGCCCGTGGGGGAAGGGCCGAGCCGCCGTCCCCGGGCGGCGGGCGGGCAGCCGGGGGCCGTGCCTGTGCCCCGCTCCGGCGGCGGAGGAAGGGTCGGGTGGGCAGGGACAGCGCTGCGCCACTTGCGGGAAAGCAAGCGAGAAAGAACGGCTTCGGAAGCTGCGTCCGACCCACGCGGCCCGGTGTTCGGTTTCTCCGTGGAGCTCCACAAAGCTTCGATCCTCGATGTCATTGTCTGCTGTCACCTACCTTTTACTCGAACTTGTTCTTTCATAGCTGTAATAAAGGGGCAGTATCTTGCGAATGCTTTTTCTCTTTGTTAGGGCCGTTCACTGTACAGTATATGCAGGCAGTCCTTGTAATAGGTTTTACTAGGAAGAATAGATTTGAAGCTAGTTTTACTAGGAAGAATAGATTTGAAACTAGTTTCACTACTATCAGTTTTTTTTCCCCAAGTCGCAGTGGCAAAGCTTCATGGACAGCGTCAGGGTGGGAAGAGCACGTTGCAGTGAAGCATTCTGACCTTCCACACAGTATCCTTTATCCATCAAGGATGGCTTCTCAAGTTCTCTTATAGATTCAGTGTGTCCTTCAGACCCTCCCCGAATAGTTTGTACTAAAACGAGCACTCGGATCTGCTCTGGGCCACTTGTGGGCTGTGAGCAGACACGGCCGCAGGTCTGCGTGCTGGGCAGAAAAAGGGAAGGACGGGAGCAATGCTTAGGAGGGCAAGACTGGGCCCGAGGTCAGGAGCCACCAGTTGGGAATATTCTATAGGATTGTTTGGCCTTTTTTTCTTCTTTTTGAAAGTTGTTTCGTGTTCAGTCGCATGTTGTGGTTGGGAGTCAACACGAACTGCGATGTGTCCATTTCACGAGTGTGTGTTCTCCCCATTGAAGAGGCTTAAAGGAGGTGCCTTCTCTGGATGCAAATACCTGCTGTAAATGCAGTACTGGGCAGTTTGCAGTGTCCTGTATTGACATCAAGTGTTGGTATCTCAGTCGGACATCGGTTGTGTACAACGTTCATGCATTTACTATGTTTTTTGTGTGTTTTAGGAGCTGAGAGTTTAGTGGGCCCTGTTCTGTCTCCACTTGTTTCATTATTAAATAATCAAAGATGTTTGGTTTACTTAAATGTGAGCTAAATGTACCCCAAAGCATATTTGTGCTTATTTTAATTTTGTGGTTTCAGTTAGTTTTATTGTTTGGGAATAAAAATTTCAAAGTTGGTGCAGCAAAATACACTCTACCATTTAAGTTACATAGCTTTCAGGTTTGTGTTTTGATAAAACACTTGGTATTTGTATTAATAATTTACTAGAATCATTCTGAGTCTGACAATTTCCATCAAAGCAAATTTTATATTTAAGGATGTATTAAATAGTGAAAGTAGTTACTCTAAATTTTGTTGATGATTATGCATGGCCATGTCTACATCTGCTAGACTGGGCACAAAGCTTTGGTATCTGCTCCTCTATTTCTACAGTTAAATATTAAACATATTTTCCTTATCTGGGACTTTTGTCTGGCTTTTTTCTTTCTTTCTTTTTTATTTTCTTTTGGTGGGTTTTGTTTGTTTGTTTGTTTGTTTTTGTGCAGAAGGGGAGAAATCTGTTATAAAATTTTGCAGTATTAAGTAGATGTCTGTTTACATTGTCCTACTGAAATGGCAAGATTCATTTATGAATGAGGTTCCTTGATGGAATTCGTGAAATGAACTAGGTGTGTTTTACCAAAAGTCAGGTCATCTTGGAATCATCCCAAGGTGTCAGGTTCAGTCCCAGTCTCTGCAAGATTGGTCCAGCTCTGCTGGAGCTGCTGCTGTCAAACCCAGCGCCAATGCAGTACCTGTCGGTCCTGCTGTTACCTTCAACAGAGGAGTGATCCAGAAGTGTCATGTCAGTCATGGGTTGTTCTTTTCCACCCTGAATTTATCTGTGAGCTATTGGAGTGATTCAGAGGAATATCTGAAGCTGTGAAGAGCTTTCCTGTTGGAAGAGCAGCCTAGTCCTTAGCCAAACCTGCCCCTCAGGTATTCTCAGTCAGCTTTACAAAAGGCATTCATTAACTTCTGAGAGCTCTACAGTATGACTCTGTTGGAGCAGCTTTTCTGCATCTTTTTTTTCTATTATTTGAATCATTCCTGGAATGATTCAGATTGAGAGCTAATTAGTGAGGATGGCCATTTCTTTCCTGGGGTGCATCATCCAAGGGCAACTGCTTTGTGAAAATCTCCTTTCATTTGCACTTTCCTTTCCTTGCCTCTTTCAGTACTTCATCTCTCTTCCATGCTCATGGTGTTGTCTGGGACTTTCTTCCATTTTGAGTATGAAGGAAGCTCTCGATGTTAATTTGGGAAGCTTTACTAATGCCATTTAGAATATTCCCAGATTAGCATGATAATTTTTAAATTTAGAGGCCAAGTATAAATATATTTGCTGCTTACTCATGGAGTGCTCAGACTTTTCTAAAGGCCATATAAACTTCATTAACAAAAGTAGTGACAGGCTGGCTACTAAAACCACTTAGCTATGAGACTACATCGTTGCTGCTTTTTTGCCAGTGCATGAGGATCGTTTACAGCAGACATCTGCTACACTTGTTTATTTGGTTTGGGGTTCTGTTTGTTTTGTTTGGGGGGGTTTGCTTTTTGGTTTGTGTCTGTTTTGTTTGGTAATGGACAATTTTTTTGTCCCTTGGGAAATAGAAAACAGTTCAGAAAAAGTTTTTATTTAGCTTTTGTTGAAATATATATGTGTAGAAGAGTTAGTTATGTGTTCTTCAGAAGCATCCAGAAGAGTGGGAGGAACATTACAGTATTTGTTTATCATCAATAATAATGATAATAATAGTAGTAAAGAATTTTTTAAAATCTTAAAAAGAGTTCTTCACTGTCAGTTTGAGAACATGCTTTGAGAACAGTTTGAGAACAATGCTTTACATACTGTGCACAATACAAACCAGTTATTGGTGTCAGTAGAGGATACAGCTGACTCTTCAGCATGGCATTTCTGCAAGGCATTTGCATCAAGAGAAGGTACCTCATCAAAATCATCCTGAGGAGTTGTGTCTTTTTTTCAGATTTTGTTTTTCTCAGCTTTTTGGCTGAGGAGGAATATAACAACTGTAGGTAGTGTAAGAATCAGCTGAATCAAACACGCTTGTTTTCTAACCCCATGTCTTTTCTTATCCAGTCTCACATACCAAGACGCTTTGGTAGTGTGTGTGGAATCTTTCCACATGCAGCTATATTAATAACCATCCCTCTTGTTTTTACCTCAGTTGTGTAAAAGCTGGTTTGGAGTCGATGCTGGTTTACACAACTGGTGGCCAGCCCTGCTCTGGCTGCGCTCTCCCTGTGTTGCCCCTTCAGCTGGCTGGTGTAGGTTGTGGGGGCTCAGGACAAACTGTAAGGAAACTTATCTGGGTTAAAATAATCTTTTTTTGCATTCCTTTGTAACTTGGGTGGGTTTGATCTGGTTTATGTGTACTTTCACAACTGTAACTGGAAGAAAGGTACCAGGGTAGGAATGAGGGAGAGGAGATGGGTTCTGCTTAAGCCATTGCATCTCCTGAAGGAATAGAACATGGAACTGTGCCTTGAAAAATGGAGGTGGTAGATCTGGGCATCAGTCAGTGTTTGGTCATTTGAAAGCGTTACAATATGGATTTTTTTGTTTTCTTATATGTATTAATTTGACATTGTAGTCCCAAAGTGTGTGGAAAAGGTTTCATTTTTTAGTAGGAATGTTGTGCTGATGAGGCGATTCATTTTTGCAAGCATATTGTTGTTTTGTACTTTCGTTAATATTTCAATCAGATTTCCAGCTTCCAGTATAAGATCCAATGATCTAAAATGCTGTATCACAGCCCAAAAAATTTTATTGCCATTATCCTGCATTTATAATGTTGGGGTATCACTTTCTGTCCTCCAGCTCCCTGGAGGACTAGCTCCTGGGGAAGATACTCAACTTTGCCTTACATAAGGAACATTGTTTAGAAAATAAAAACCCAAGGAATTTATCATACTTTTAGTTTCCTATATATATGTGAAGATTAAATATGAGGACTTACGCTTATAAATTATTTAAAAAGTGATCTATTTTACAAAGTGATCTTTCTTTGTCCTGTATTACCCGGAGTATACTCTGCATTGTCTGTGGAATTTTGTTTGGCTTAGACATGTGAGAATTTGCACTTGTTTGCTTGCTCTCTGTCTTTCTGTCTTCTATTTATGCATGATGGACAGTACTGATTTGTAATTATGCTCTATCCATATTACATTAGTAGATATATTGACTGGTCTATTATTTTCAGGCACGTGGCCATGGAGGCTATGACTCTGATTTTAGTGATGAGGAGAGTGGAGAGAAGTCTCTGCAAAAGACTAAAAGGTAATGTACAGAATTAACACTTTACATTATGTATTTTCTACAAATGGCCTCTTAGTGTGCATAGAAGATGATGCTGGTGCATGTAAGGTCTGGTGTTGAAATGGGTTTTGAAAAAATCAGTCTCTTTGATTTCTGCATCTCCTCATCTCAAGCTTGCCAAAGCTTGTCATCTCCTAGGGACAGCTGATAAAGATCTGTTCTGCCATCTCCATCTGGTGTATATTTGCCCCTCAGTTCTTGGAGCAGAGTGTTTTGTTTTTCCAAGCATTAGTATCCACTGCTGGGTTTTGGCAGCGCTGTTTGCTGCGCTGTGATCCATCAGGACAAATGGAAGTGCTAGGAGAGCAAGGCAAAAAAGGCCAAGTGGTAGCAGGCTTTGTAGATATAAAACACAAAGAGCTCTGAAGTGAAGAAGAACTGATGCTGCTTCTTTATTATTTAATTTGGGGAGAGACCTGGGAATTGGTAAATTGTGTTGTGATCAATCCTTGATACGTACCTGCACATCTCTTATTTGAGATGACCTTGGCCAATACTTTCAGTGGTTTGCACAGTTTCAGTGACCTGGAATTTTGTAGTCTGATCTGACTGTATTGTAAATATTTTTATTTAATTATGTATTTATTTTGCTTTTTTACTGTAGTTCCTTGACACTTTCTGCACCATACTGAACATTTGGCCTACATTTTGCATATACTTTTCTTACTTTTTCCTGTCTCTCCCTTGCTCTTTTATTGGTCTTTATTTCAGAAGGCTTTCTGGAAACTTTCCTAGGACTCTTGCATATTTTTCCTCTATAGAAGAATTGAAAGAATGGATTTTGTAGTGTCTGATTGCATTCTGGAAAAAAAAAATCATATTTTAAACTTTGGAATAATAGCAGGCACTGTGCCATTTAGTTTATTTTATAAATATAGCTGTTCTCCATTAAAATAGTGACTGGTTTTGTTCAGATTTCATTTTCTTTAGATGCCATTGCATATTCTACCATTCCACTTTCTAGGTGGAATATTAACTAACTATCAGGAGCCTTTCAAAAATGCCATCATTATCTTTCTTCTGGCACACCACTGCTGATTTCCCAGTAGGGCTCTTATGTTAAAGTTCCTTTTCTTGCTCTATTATAGTATTTATTTCCACTTTAAGGAAAATAGTAGTCTTAAATTCTCTCCAAATTGCTGGTTTATAGATCCTTCTTATGAGAATTTTGTGCTTACAGATCCTTTTGAGTAAATGATGCCTTAAGTTTTGAGAGTCCTATATTCCATCGCTAGAAACAAATTCCCTAGCTTGCTGTCTTCAGGTTTCAGATTTCCAGCCCTTCTGTGCACTGATAATTATGGGAAAAAAATCTTTTCTTCACTTCAGTTTATGAATGAAATTAATTAAATGTAGCATTTACTAGCTAAAATGTATATATCTAACTTTTTATCACTTTGTTGAACTCTGCAAGTAATTTTAGCTGCCTACTGACAAGTATGGTTCGTTACATGGTGACTGACTTTTAAATTTGTGATTCTGGTGATTGCACTACAAGAGGCCAAGCTGTTTAATGAGGTGTTGAGACACTGGCCTGAAAGGGTGGAATAGGGTTACTGCCAGTCACTCTCTTGCAGTGAATGCACTGTCCTTCCTGTTCCTACTTTGTTGTTTAGCTGAGATTTGTAAAGGACTTTAAATGTCAGAGTGAAACTGAGATTCTTCCAAGTTTTATCATTGTGGTTCTATAGTGACAATATTAATGAAAATAAATTACAAATTGCTTTCTTAAGCAATCGACTTCAAATGCCAGCTGGAAGCAAATGCCTTTCTGGTTTTCTGTAAATGAGGTGAAGTCCAAGCTGATGTTGGTTCTGAAGTTTCATTTTATTCTTGTAGAAAATAGCAATATAATAGAATAGGTTTTGTTACTCAGGATAGTGCAGTGTTTAGCACGTGAGAATTTAATTGCTTATGAAAAGTTCTTGACTAACTTTTCTTCCTTTTCCCCACCTTTAGAACACAGGAAGATGCCCTTCTGATAAAGCCATTCCAAAAACAAAAACAAGGGAGTGTGGTTCATAAACAATTTGCAGCTGAAGAATGTGATAGGTATCTTTTATATATTGCTTTTGTGAGACATTTTACTCTTCATGGAAAGATGATTTTCACTGGAACATGTTTGTTATTAACAGGGAAGAAGCAAGAAAAAGAAGATTTCACTTGATATCGATGGATGCTGTATCCTTCTGTTTCATTTTTCAAGTTTGAAGATGGGGCACAGGTTATGCAAAATACTGGGATTTCTCAGTTATCACATTAGTGACAGTGCAGCACCAGATACTGAGCCATTCTTCAGAGGAGCTTCTTTTTGCTGTTAAGATAAAAGTTAATTGAAAATCTTTTTAAGAAGCCATGTATAAAGTTTTTGCTTTATAAGCGAAGACACTTATTTTCTGAATAAGTAGTTACATATTTTGCTCAAATTATGGTACAAATGTGTTTCAAATTATGTTTCTATTTTGGCCTCACACTGAGGCCAAAGTGTTCTAAGAAGCATTACATGTTTTTCCATGATTTTCATTTCCAAACTGAAACGTACAACTTTTATTTGTATGTTGGTGGTAAAAATGTAACAAATTATTCCATTTTAGTAGCCAGACTGTTTTTATAATACAAAAATACGAACTTGTTTTAAACCAAAACTGCAGTACAGAGAAGCTGTTGTCTAAATCACAGCTGAAAAAATGAACCAAATTTCTGTGTATATGCATACAGTACATCTTTGATAGAGGAAGACAGTTTTATATATGATGAATGAGGTTTTAAAGATGAAATTGCCTTGAATTCCTGTATTTGGAAATTAGCTTCTATGAGAGGTTATTAAGCTCCTAATTAATTCCTTTTTTTTTTTTTTTTTTTTTTTTTTTTTTGAAAATTGCTGAACTGTTTGTGAGAAGAGTAGTCTTTCTTTTAAATATTTAAAAATATTTTGGTTGGGTTTTTTTGGTTTTAAACTGTGGTAAAAGGAAGCAAGTTCTGAAACAATCCTTAATTGCCTTATTCAGTACGAAAGACACAAAAAGTTTGTGCATGACTACATTTTATACTATGGCGGCAAAATAGAGGATTTCCGAAGATCTGGGTGAGAACTGTTTGCAACCTTTCCCCTTCTGACTTCAAAGCTCCCCTGTTATGTAAAGCTGTTAAATATATATTATAGCTTTGGGGGCAGAGATGGATGTGGCTGTATATCAAATTACTAATTATTTTGGTCACAAATGGTAACTACAGTAATTGGAAATACCCAAACACAAAAGTGCCTTGTTTCATTTTGTTTTCGTATTTTTAGATAAGAACTTAACCATGAGCTGAATTATTCTTGTTTTATTATGTAAAAAGGAAGAATGACAGGTGATCATTAATAAAGGGTACATTGAGAAATATCTGTCAGTATCTTCAAAATAACAGTCTGAAATACTTCTGAATGTGCAGAATTGCTATCCATTGTCCAGAATAATAACTTCTTTAGAGCTATCTATAACTGCCTTTTAACATCACTGTCTTCAATAAAGAGTATAAAAAGTCATCACAATTTCAGTGGCCATTTTCCACCAGGAATTTTTTTATTTGGGAACAGGTATGCCAAGGAATACATTTTTGATAGTTTTATTTCATAGAAATGTATTTCTTTGTGCTGTGAGGTAGAGATCAGAACTGTAAAATATTGATGCTTACCAAATTATTATTTGATGGATTTTCATTTTAATGTTACATTGTACTAAAAAAGTGTGTCCTTTTATAGAGCAAATGACAAGACGGATCTTGATGTTATTAGAGAAAACCATAGATTCCTGTGGAATGAAGAAGATGAGGCAGACATGAATTGGTACCTGAAACTATTATTATTATAGGATATGTTATTTTTAGATCACTTGTACTAAATTTGTGGCTTCTCATACTACTTAAGAATTACTGTGCATACTTGGTGATCATTCTTTGATGCATTTGAAAATGAAAGATCATTAGGAGGTCTCTCATATTGAAATATTGCTCAAATGCCAACATGAATTGATGACAGAAAGAACTAATAAATAATAGTGATTCTCTAAGATCCAAATGATTGTTCAAAAACTCTGAAGAAAGCAGAGTTTGAAAAAGCACAGTTTAGTATGTATAGTGGATTTATTTTATATATATTTTTCCAGTTTTATGGAAATTACTCTAGTTTAGTGACTGTGGATCTGTTGCATTTCTAGGTCTACAACTTATGTTCTTTCACTGAAACAATGTGTCTGTCTTGCTAATGCCATTACAATGTAAAGTGAATTATGTTGTCTTCTATATTTAATAAAAAATAATACTTTTCATTTTAGGGAGAAGAGGCTTGCAAAGAAGTATTATGACAAATTGTTCAAAGAATACTGTATAGCAGATCTCAGCAGATACAAAGAGAATAAGGTATCTTTCCTTACTGTAAATCATTTTGGGTTTTGAAGTATAGCCTTTTTAAAAATTGCTTTATGATTGTGGATATGTTGTAAAACCAGAATGCTAGTACCCCTTCCATAGAAAGAGAGTTGTGAGAATTTGTCAAGTTACTTAATAAGCAGCAGTTTGAATCCAAGCATTGTCACTGCCTCAAAAATGTGCTTCTGTGGGAATAGGAACACTTCTGTCAAATGATGTTTTATGAAGAAGTACATTGTGTGTGAAAGGCAGAAAATGCAAAGGGGTTAAAGAAGGAAGGCTGGAGAGCTTGCTAGGAGAGGAGTAGTAGATGAGGCCTGAAAACCCATGGAATGTTACTGTTAAAAAAAAAGTCTAAAAAGAGTTTTGTACTTGAATGCTGGCAGAAACAATTTTGGAAAAGTCTATTCTAAAGCAGCATCTTTTGCTGGTTGTTCTTTTCTGTTTGTGGAAACAGGATTTGTATGTGCCTTGTAAATAAATAGAATTTCTTAAGAGAAGCAGCCCAATTCCAGCACCAGGTTTTCTTCTTAACTGGAACAGCCTTTATTTTTTCTAAGTTTTTGGCTGACTAAGTTCTTAGTCAAAGAGTATACATGAATTTCCTATTGTGATTTTCCAAAGACTGGTGCTGAACTCAGATGTGTCTCGGTGTTTCGAGCGCACAGTAACCCAGCCTATCCAGTTATTTTCAACTACTTGTAGTATTGAAAATTACATTCACTGGTAAATATTTGCAAGGACTGGGCTTAGCTGTATTAGGAAGATGACAGACATCTAAAGACAATTGGGACATTAAAATGCAAAAATTAAAACCAACAAAAACTAAAATGCTGAAGATGCCTTCCCTCCTTTTTTGAGTAAATTGGATTTGATTTTCCTGTAGCTATTTCATATCCCTCAATGTCTGCTCCATCCCCCCATCCCCCCAGCTTATTTCCCTTGAGCATGCTTACAGACTTTTGTTTCTCTCACTACTGTGCCAAGTTTCCATATGTTTGCTGTCTTTTGTGGGAAACTTCTGTTCTGGCCCAGATTTTTGTGTGTGTGTGTTTTGTTGTGTGAACAGTATTTCCCTGTCAGACTTCAACTGTGTCTATCCTAACTTTGAGGTCGCTCTCTGTTCCCATTTAAGCTCCTAAGTCATTACCTGGATATTTGGAATTGCCATGTCAGCATAAGTGCTGCATAATGCAATTTGTAAAATATATATGCTTTCTGTTCTCAAATATGTTCTGATCATATGAAAGTCCTTTCTTAGAAATTCTTAGAAAAATAGAAAAAAATAAGAGATTTTTCTCAGTGACTGATCTGTCCATGCCCATGTTTGGTACAGAAGGATTTCAAAGCAGGCTTTTTACTTGGAAGTCTTAAATAAGCTGCTCATCCCATTTGCACTGATGGAATACAGTCTGTGCTTTCAGATTTTTTCTGCCGTATTTTTTTTTCTGCATTTCCAGAAACTGGAAGCTGGATATCTTTAGCCCCCTGTGCCTTCTATTTTGCAGTGCTGGTGCTGTGAGAGGTAGATAACAGCTTCTCAGCTAGTCGGCCGTTTGCATGCATGATACATATTGCTGCTTCACCTTGATATAAGAAAGAAATTCTTTTATAGTGAGAACATTCAGTTGCTGGAAAACCTCCCCAGTGGCATAGTGGAATCCCCATTGCTGGAGTTTTTCAAATGCAATTGCCCAGGGTGATAGATAATCTCATCTGGGCTCCCTTTCCCGTGGGAGGTTGAAGCTGGTGGTCTGTTGAGGTGCCTTCCAACCTTAGCTGATCTTTGATCTGTGGTTCTATATTGTGCTACTTGGTGTCAAAGCAAAAGTTGGAGGTCCGTTTTCTGTTATGTTTTAAATATATATATTGCACAGATTGAGTCTTGCACATATGTGCTTATCTGTCTTTTCACAGCTGTAATTGTTCTGCTCCTGGCCAAAATCTTCTAGTCAGATAATTTTTCTAAAGGTTTCTGCCTAGAGATTGTAGCTCAGGTCGCTTTAGGAACTTTTCATTTGAAGTAAACCACTGTTTTACAAAGGACTGGATAATGGTAAGGACCAGTTTCATGGGAGCATCTCCTTTGAGAATCTGAAAAATAAGCAGAACTGCCTTCTCAAAGACCAAAGCTCAGAAGAAAACAATAAGAAGCCCCAAGACATAGGCACCCCTGAGGCCACAGGCAGATTCCAGTTGCTGGTCCAAACTGTTTTACTCCCTCACACACACATGCGTGGCTGGGACTCCCCTGCGCTCATCCCTAGAGATTCACAGGTGCTCTCACAGCCAGAGCTGGAGACCCACTCACTCTTCTTGCTCCCAGGCTGCTTCACCTGCTGATGACCAGTCTGTCTTGGTCTTCACTGATGTGTCCTTTTAATCAGAAATGCCAGTGGGAACCTCTGGTGTGAGGCTATGTAGAGACAGTGGAAGAGTGTTCTGACAGCGCTTGTTTGTGCTGGGTCTGTTACTCCTGACATTTTCCCTAGATAAGAATTTTCTAGGTCAAGGTTGTCTTTGAACCTTCAGTGCATCTTGTCTGCAAACTCTGAGGCTGGTAAATGACCGTCTGTATTGTCAGATAGTTCAGTTCTATTGTCAGCTTTGCAGTGCAGCACGGGAGGGTGTTCTGCATTTAAGTTTTACTTTGATATGCACTGGACTGGAAATGTTCCCTTTGTTGTCTTATTTTCCTAGAGAATTTCTTATTTGCTGTCTCCGTACTTTGTTTTGTAGCTTAACAGATTGGAAGTGTCTCCTATTTACTAAGAAATGAGATCTGTTTGACACCTGGTCATTAAATAAAATACATTTTATTATTTTGTTTTTATTTCCAGTTTTCTAGGCCAACTTGTCTTCTACTTGGAAATGTTAGTGTATTTGCTTTTGTAATTGTTTTTCAGCATGGAGGACTTCCTATAAAAATAAAAATATTTGAAGTATTTTATTAAAAAAATACCATGCCTCAGCAGAGGCAGAGAGATATTTTTAATTAAAAGAGAAAAAAATTAAATTTTCTGGATAAGAATTAAATGGATGAGCCATGTGCAGGACATCAGTCAACTGAAATTAGTCTTTACAGTGCTTAATATGTTGACTATTCACAACTCAATTTTGGTTCTAATCTTAACAGTTTGGATTTAGATGGCGACATGAGAAAGAAGTAATTTCAGGAAAAGGTAACGCTGTCTTTCATTTTACATTACATTTCTTCTTGATGCTCCTTTTGCTGCTTTTTGATAGATAAATCATTTTGTTAGATAATAATTGGTGGTACTGGTAAGTTCATCAGATAATAATGTACAATAAATCGACTTGTCTTCCAGCTTTGCTGTTTTATTCCACATAGGTTCAGATTGCACACCGATCTGCACAAATTACAATTAAAAGAGAATATAGTTTATTTTCACTAGGTCAGTTTTGTAATGAACACCACCTTAATGTGTTTGATAATATAGAATTTCATGGGTGGGCTTTTTAGCTGCTTTTTTCCAGTAGTTCTGCTACCTCATTAGCCTTTGATACCTGTAATTGAAGTCTCTCAGTAGTTTTCCTCAGGAAATAATTTATTGATTAACAGTTTCTCCACTGCTGTTCTGCAAAATGTTAACTTTTAATTAAAGTTTCTTGTGTGATACCTATTTTAAGCTAAATTGGTTTTGAAAACTTCAGTGGGAATGATTATCATGTCTCCCAATCCCATCTCTAAATCAGTACCTTAATTCTGGGTGTGAAGTCTTACCAGTGTGTTACTGGGACTTTGTACAGTGGTCCTCGTTCCACGGCTGAGGTGCTTGGGCTTTTTCAACTTGCTGAAGAAGCAAGAAAATCAGGTGAATGAGGTATTGCTGTTCCTGGAGTGGATTCTCATACACATGTGGTTTTCAGAAGTCATGGATGCACATGCCAGAAAATTGCATGGCATTGTACTGCTGATCAGTTTCACTCAATTACAGTTCTTTAAACAGCTGTATTCTGTAAACACCTGTATTGTAATGTATTTCAGAAAGTTAGAAATGCATTTATGATTTTTTTCAAAAAAATAAGTATTTCAGACTAGAAAGCATGAACATTAATGGTGGGGATTTTTAAACTGTAAATAAAGCCTCCAAAGGTAGTTGTAGTCATATGTTGCTTTCATCACAACACATTATATTAATAGATAGTTACATTTGACAAAATTACATGCTTTATTGAATGCTTTAACAAGATAATTAAAATTAAATGAGAAGTAAATTATTATATGTCTTATGGGGGAAAATTATAGCTTTGTAAGTTTAATATGTGGTACTCCATATTTTAAAATGTGGGAAAAAGTGCGGAATTACATATTTCAAGCTTTTTGATGGAACCCCAATGAAAAGCGAACATTAGAATGTAAGAGTGGATAAATCCTCTCTTTCACCACTGGGAGGTGCGAGAACCCAACCCTCTCACGGGTGTGGGACGCGCTCTCCAAGTGCGGTTCCAAACAATCCTTTAAAAAAAGCCGTGGGTCTTTTACACAATTTTTAAATATAAACCAGCCATATCAAATGCTTTATTTAAATGTAACGACACATCAATACCTACCTGTCTGATAATTAGCATTAGCATTGGATGTACTTTTGGTGTGTACTGATGTAGCTGTGTCAGTACAGTGGTGATAAGAACCACTGCCGGTGCGCTGTTACTAAGGTTTGGGGGTGGCAGCGAGGGAATGCAGGAATGGAGTACTCACATTTGGTTGCTTTGCATTTGCTGGCTGTCTTTGCATGGTCACAAAGATAAGTGAAAGAAGAGGTGACACATATTACTAATTGTAAGTGCCAAATTTTGTCTTTGGCTTCTTTTCTTTCTAGTCTTTGCAATAAGTGTTTTGAAAGGAGGTCATATTACAGATTGCTATGACACAGGGTACTGATAGCCATATCTTATATAGGCTTAAACATACTTAATGTATATTAATTTGAAACTTGCTTTTTTATGAGAGTTCTGGGTTTTGGGTTTTTTTATTTCAAATGTGTTCATTGCAAGTGGTGTTTCATTACAGAACTAAAGTATCTGAGGACACTGCCAATCCACTAGTTAGCTGCTTAAGCAGAATTTTCTGAGGTTAATCGTTCACCAACAGTCCTGTTTGTGAGCCTATTAATACACATCCTTTCTGCTGCTCTGCATTCAAATCAGTCTTCTGCAAAGAGAATGCATATATCTTTATTACTCCAATATTGGGACTTCAGTGGTGTAAACAAAATTGATTATGTGCAGATCTGTTTTAAAATCAGTGTTGCTTTCATGTGATAAACCAAAGGAAGCTTTTAAAGCTGACATAGCATTTTCACTAAGTTGATTTCCTTTTCTTAAAAGAAAGGTATTTATGGATAGTCACTAGAAGAAAAATTGTATGTATCAGGTAGACTAGTTATGTATAAAAAATGTGGGCATCTTCATATTGTATAAACGTGATACTTTGAATAGTTTGATGTCATTAAAGATGCATGTCAGAATCACAACTTCTGATCCATCATCCTCTGCTAAGAAAGTAATTATTTAGAGTACAGGATGTAGCCTAGTGACATTCATTTTTTCAGAGTTCACATTAGGCTTATTATTTCATAATGTACACCATCATTCATATATTTCAAAACACAGTTATGATTTTTCTTTTGCAAATAGTCAGTATTGGACAAGTATGATTGATTGCTTTGTTGTTCCCTGTTGTTCCCTTAATCTAGATGTTATTTTTAGATTTGTGGGGTTTTTTATTGGAAAGAAATGGAAAATGAAAAGCAAAAACCGAGCAGAACTGGAAATAACAACCCCATATCTATTCATGTTAATCATTGAAGCACAGTTTGCTGGTTTCGACTCTTTACAGGTCAGTTTTCCTGTGGAAATAAACACTGTGATGAGAAGGAAGGCCTGAAAAGCTGGGAGGTGAATTTTGGTTACGTTGAACATGGTGAAAAGAGGAATGCACTTGTGAAATTGAGTAAGTCAGCCCTTCTTGGATATGTACACTTAAAAGAAGACAAGTATCTTGTACTTTGAATGGTATCAAGTGAGACCCAATGATAATAATATGAGTTCATGACACATGCAGAGTAGGAGATCATTTTGTTGAATTAATCACAGGTGGTAGTATGGTGCTCTTGATTTAGAGAGAACTGCTGTTACCATTATATATGACAAAGTTGTTAAAGATTAAAATGTTATTCTTTATAATTAGCATTCATAGAATTAGAATAATTGGGTATAAGTTGTTTCATATAGAAACTTTTCTAGTTTTAATGGACAATACTGCATTGCAAGGAGAATTTCAGCATTGTCATTGCTCATTCACTTACTTGGCTTAGAAGTCCTTCAGTCTTTGGACCAGACAACTTCTTGCACATCTTCAGCTCTACTGATTTTATTTCCAATATTTGTGTTTTCTTACAAAAGTTCTGTCTTTAAACAATTTTCCATTCTTCCATCTTGACTGGGATTTTCCGATTCAGTATTGAGTACGTGATGATATGTTTATCAGATAATTAAACTTGTTGCAGTTTATACAGTTACTTTGTGTAAAATGACTGAGTAGTGGGGTTTTTTTCCTTTTGTGCACAACACATTCCATGTGGGAGCACTTGGTCTCTGACAAAGCTCTAATAGACTTAACACGCCTTCAGTATAATTGGAGAAGAATTTGATCTGTCCACAAGGATCCATAAATAGAATGTCTGTACATGAGAAGCACTGATATTACTTTAATGAAGACTTGCCAGTGCTGAACTTATGATCATCCTTCACATTTAGTAAAATCTGGGTTTGTACTGGAGATTTTCATCATGTATTTTTTCAGTCCTGACGCAATTGTAACTAGTGTTTTGAAGGAAAAGCTTGAAAGATCTAGTTCTACCTCATTTTGTAGTTTGGTTAATTATCCTTATGAGATTCTTGGCTGCAATGTTCTCATTTTTTCTTTTTCAGGACTATGTCCAGAATGTTCCCACAAACTAAACTTCCATCACCGGTAATGAAATACTTTGAAAATAATAGGGACTGAATTATTGATAAGTTACAATTATGATGAACAGTACACAGGGACAAAACATCAGTGAGGTGATTAGGAACTTCATTCATCCTGAAATAGCATAAATATTCTGGAGTTCTTATAAAGCCACTGACTTGTCACTGTTGAGGGTTAAGATGCTGTGCTAGTGACAGCACAGAACCCCTCAGACTGGAAGAATTCCATCCCTACCACCACAGAAGTTTCGTGAGCTTAATTTCAGCCCAGTGAATATTTTTCTTCTGCTTCTAATAGCATTATTTTTTAACTGAATCATTTTTTTTTCACTTTAACTACTGATAGGTGTCTGAAAAAATGACACATTTGACTGAATTAAATACTTCAGATTTACTGTTGCGTAAAAAGTACATATAATAGAGGAGGTGTACATTCATCTTTTTTAAAGGAGGAAAGAAGTCAAAACATGCAAGAAAAGAGGCAGAGCTGCACAGGACTCTGAAGAGCCAAAAAATAAGAAGACAAAAGTATCCCATTCGGCAAAAAAGAAGTCCAAAAAAAAGACTCGTAAAGGTAAATTTAAACTTTAAAACTTCAGTTCTTAAAATACTCATGTTAGTTGAACCTTAATTTTGCTATAGCTGCATAAATAGAGACATATAATTGTGTATAAATACTTTTAGTTATACATACTGATATGTAACTTTCTTGACTGCAACACAGGTAGTCAAAAAGGTAAATTTCTTAGGTAAAATTTCCTAGATGCAGAAAAGAGATAAATTTCTTATATTTAATATAACAGAGAGGGGCAGCCTTTTAAAAAGTATGCACTGCAAGGGGAAATTTGTGCTAGCATTGGATGTTGCATACTAGAAAGGGTTGTGAAGTATTTAATTCTCTGAGGCTTTGGGGTTGAAAGCCTTTTGGAAATGTTAGATAACCTTTTTACACCAGAGATCTTGGGTTGACATGATTAGGTTCAAATTGATGACCTTTGCACTCATGCAAAAAAAATCTTTTTATTTCAGTGTTTGCTTGCTTTCTTTGAATGTGGTATGTGCATGTATTTGCACATGTTTAGTGTAAGAAATTGTGATAGAAATATCTTTGTAAACAATTTAAGATAACAGATAAAACCAAGAGAACCTTATTGGTTTTTTTTCTATTTTGTTGTTTTTTTACAGATCGGGTTTCTTCAGATGATTCAGATAATTCTGATAAAGGTAAAAGTATTTTAATAACCTTTATGTTTTGGTAATAAGTTGCATAATATCATAGACAGTTGTGATTGATCTTAGTTTATTAGCTGTCTGGTTTAATACTTTATATTATGAGAAAGCTGTCTGAAACAAGTACAAAGGTTTGAATGAATGACTTACATATCTTGCAGAAAAAGTTTAGGGAATTTTAAGGAAGAAATTGTTTAATCAAAAAATTAAAAATGTGGGCGGATAACAGAATGGAAATAACCAGAAAAATGAGATGTCAGGTTGTTCCAAAAAAGAGTAGAGTGCAAAAATAGGTACATTGTTAATAATTTCATGCTGTGTAGTCTGCACTGTGTAAAGATAGTACTTTTCTGATGTAATAACTGCTACATTTTCCTTCAGGGAGTTATACTGATATGTACTCCACTCAAAAAAAAAAAAAAAAAAAAAAAAAAAAAAAAAAAAAAAAAAAAAAACCACCCAAAAAAACCCACCAAAAAACCCCCCTACTTTAAATAAATCCTAGGCTTTAATTAATGTCTTTTCCAACTACCACCTGTAGTACCTCAGAGACCTACTTGTTGCAAGTGGATGCATTCAGTGACTCTGTAGTCACTGCTTGTGTCTCAGTGATTCCAGTCTGCAGTTTCTTTTTTTGTGAAACAGACCCCATCTCCTGGTCATGCCAATTCTTGTTGCAAACTGTCTAAAAGCGGTTGACTGTTTTCACTGATTGCTCTGCTCTGCTTTACATTTTTTGGAAGGTCCTCACCCCCTAGGCTTTCCCAGGTAGATACAGGAAGACCTGAAGCAGTTTTCTTATTATTTGGACCATGCCCAAAGTATTTGTTTTGTCAGGCAGCTTATTGGAAGATTCAAGGGAAGGGGGGGGTGCTTCTGAAATGAGATTCTAATATGCTTGCAATAATATGCAATAATCCATGTTTTCTTAAAATTTCACTGATAAGTCACAAGTGGTAAGAACTATCATTTAAGTAAGGTAATTGATTAATCTAATATCATAAATTGAAACTGTCTTGTAATTCTGTGTTTGCAATTATTTAGCATTAGAAAAAAAAATGCTATGTTGCTGTTATATCAAGATCATTGTTTTGGCATGATTGTTGTTATGTTTGACCAAAACATTGGTGTGTGATACCTAAGAATCTTCTTGATACTACACTAATTAATATTGCAGAACATTTTCATTTTCACTTTGTGCAAAGTGTTCAGTTTATTCTCATGCCTGCAATTAAACGTTGCTTCTAGCAATGTATCATCTAATTAAAAAAAAGATAAATTATTTTTAAATTTATTTAATAAACATTTTAAAATTTTCAACAGATTTAGGTAACAGCAATGCAGAAGATGGTCCTTCAAAAGCTGACTTTTGGAGAGGTCCTTCACGAGAAGCAGATGAAAAATCACGGTTAGTTTGATGTAGTGAACTTGCAGCTATTGAAGCGTACAGGGTCCATTCAGAATTGCAAAGACAGAGTTGTCCTGAGTGTTTCAATGAGTTTTCACACATAAGAGGTTATGTCAAATCTCTTTCCATGCAGTGAACCAAAAAATGTGTTTTTAAAGAGAAGACATCCGCAGCTCTTGAGGAGAACCTTTGTTAAGCCACTACCGCTCCACTGCTGCTTTGCCCCCTACTATACCATTAATTACCTTAGTGGTAGGTCCTAAGAGTCAGCTCACACAGGGACATGTGAAGGGTATTGGAATGTAGTGAGTAAGTCAGAATTATCTATTCCTTCTACAATTCTAAGCAGAAGTTTTTCATACAAAAACTGTCCCCTAGGTACAAATCCAAAGCAGAACTCTCTGACTTTTATTTTTTGTTGTTGTTACAGGGAGGAGGAGTTTAATGAGTATTTTCAAGACTTATTTCTGTAAAACTTGTAATTGATGTAGGCTGATTTTCTTCATGATTTGTCAAGATGGAAGTCTGGAAATCAAGTCATAATTTTCCAGAGACCTCTACCTGCCAGCATACCTTTTCTACAGTCAACTCATATGGACCATTTGGGTGGATTGTCTTTGTAACAGGCTCCAAATCTAAAAACTTTCTGTTTCTTGTAGTAGGCTGCATACTCTTGAAACAAGAAAAACAATTTTTTCAGCTCAGTGCAAAATATATATGGCACCCAAACTTAAACAAACAAGAATATAGTTTATTAACATTACAACAAGGAAGTTCACTGCGTTTATTTTATCCCAAAATTCAGTTGCTGCCAGATTTTTGTAAAGAAACATTTTGTAAAATTGTGTGAGTAGTTTAAAGCCGTACATTTTAATATATTTATATTTTTAATTTATTAAGCAAGAATTAATAGCCTTAAATTTATTGGATACTTAGCCTTCAATAATTGTCTCTGTAAATATTTTCAAATGCTATTGGAGAAGTTCAAATTTTGTCAAATATGTGTTCTACTTGAATTAAGTAAACTATATCTGAAATCTCTCCTACTCCTTTAAAAAGTTCCGTTTATTGTGGCTTTCTTTTAAATTTTAGTTGTAAAGTGATATGTCTTACAAATCCACCTATAAAAATTTGGTTTGATGTGTGGCTCTCTACTGGAGATGTACGTGACTTTTTATGTTATCTGTGCCTTCTGATCTCCTTTCTGTTGATTGAACGTTAATCCTTCTTTCACGTGTAATCCTAAATACACAAATAAAGCATGTATATTGCTTGAGAAACTTACTGGGTTCATTTTCTTCTTTGAGTTGCAACACATCTTTAAACATTCATTCAGTCATGTTTCCAAAGAAATGCGAATAGGTACCATGCCTATATTTTTTTTTGTCTGGTGAAAATTACTGTGGATACAAAGGTCAGACTTTTTAAAGTTAACTTTCCATGTTAATCTGTGGAAGTTAATGTTGTATAAAATATATTTTTGATGAGTACTTCTCACTGTAGGTAGAGAAAGTATTTCTAGTAAGTATTTGACATGGACAATGTAACAGCAGAGATGGTTTTAGTGCATTTATGAACATTTCACATACACTCATATAAAGCAGTTGAGAACTCTATTTACAAGTATTACTTAACATAATTACATTTTAAACATTTTGTACTTACATAATAAATGACAGTACAAGGACATATTTAGGGTGTCCTTGAGTGAGAAATAAACGTATCCTTGCATGAAGGCTTCTTTAGGTAAGAAGGTGGATTTAAAGGTTAATTCTCTGTCATCTTGCGTCTTGCAAGCTTGGCTGAGAGTCAAATCCAATCTGCAGCAATCTGCTTAAACATGTGCACCTTGCCCAGAGGGGTTTTTGTCGACTGTGTTGCTATATTTGTTGCTTCAAGTATTGTATATTAACTATGTGTTCTGATTAACTAGTTTCTCTTTGGGTCTTTAAAATACAGTTATAAAAAGTTACACTATACATATGAAATACATCATTTAGTACAGTTAAAATAAAATTACATTATCAAACAACCTTGAAATGGTTTTCTTTAGTAGCGGCATTTAATACAGAAAATAACATGATACCCAGTTTTACGTCATAACTGTTTGCAAAAAATATTTGGCCTTTCTAAGTTTTGGAGCCTTTGGAGTTTTTTTGTGGATTCCTTTAATTTTGAGTGGTAAGTGTACACAGTATCTCTCTTCATATAGCATTCTTAGAAGGGTTTGTAAAGAGCAAATGGCTCATTCTCCCTTCCATGTGGATGTGGAGGGTCCTTCAGAGGAAAAAAAAATTGTGGGTCTGCTTTGTTTAAAGGGGCAGGAAAAGTGGCAGGATTCAGTCTGAATGTTGAATTTCTCTATTGCGGGAGTTGCATTTGACATCGATCCCCTTAGATTTGAAGCTGGTTCCACTGAATACTCAGGTCTGTGCCAAACAGAGTGGCCATTTGCCTTCCTCCATCTGCAGGAGGAGCTGGCTTCCTGAGTGGAAGGTATGGAGTGGACTTGTTCTGAAGGTTTGGGGAGGAAAATCAATCTTCATGAAGAGCTAATTTACGTGCAGTCTGTCTGCTTGGTTGTAGAAAGACAGGTAATGGCAATTTTGATGTGCTTTACTTCTGCTTTGTTCTCCCTCAGGAGATTAAATTGGTGCCAGTTAATTGGTTTTCAAATACTTTAATTTATCGCATTTTGGAAGAGATGCCCTGGGAATATGTGAGCCTTTTAAAAAGCCCTTTAATGCAGATCCTGCTGTAGATACGCTGGTGTATCTTAGCAAACTTTTACTTGTCTGTAAAGTATGATGTTTGTGGTCTGCTATTTTAGATTTTTACAATGAAAGCTGGTCAGTTTAGGAACTGTGGGAGAGCCATTTGCATACGATCAGAAGGCTATAATGGCTATAATTTACAGGTTTATCATTGGTAATTTTGGAAAAAATACAGTGTGCCATGGGCTTGCTTTTTATAGATAAGAGCTAGGGTATTGTGTTGTGCATTCCTAAAGTGAAAGAAATGTTTTACTCTAGGACTTTATATAGTATTGAAAATAAAGGAAAATGACAGAATTACAGGTTAGGGAAATACACATAATATAAAAATCTAAATATTCAAGTTAAAAATATTGTTTGGACTTTACATCTTAGATTTCATTCAGTAATTTCATATAACATCTGTCAAAATAATTTATATTTTTTCTGGACAGTGTGTAGAAGTTACATATTTTAATAAAAGTACTATATGTAAATTGAGTGACACGAAAAAGTACCTAGAGCACACAGTTAACTCATTTTGCACCATTATTTTTTCCAGTTTTTAATTTTAACAGGTTTTTTAATCCATTAAAAATTATTTCCAACAAATGGCAAGTGTTTAAGAGGATTAAGAGGTTGAGCTATACTATTCTATGCAAAGCAGAAATCCACTGGGGCTCATTGAAGTTCTTTCTAGATGTCTTTTCTTGTAGCAGGAGCAGTGTCTGAGCCAAAGAATTACAAAACTACACATGTTTTGGATTTTACTTCTTCACCACCACCACCACCACCACCACCTGCAGCTGCAGCAGCACTTTCTGTTAAAAAACAAGGAAGGAAAGTAAAATGAGTATTTTCTGTTAAGCTTTTTAACTGCTCTAATTCCTTATTATGGAGTGCTGCTTTTATTTCATGCATATTATGTTTGTTTGGCTGTCTGAAATTTCAGTGCTTTTCTGCAATATTGGAATAAGAAACAATGACACGTTATATATACATTTGTGTAAATAGTGTAGGAGTTGATACCAACATTTCTCAAGGGACCAAACACACACTGAACCACTCTTACTGGAAAGTTTCAGTATTTAAATATATGACTCTGTCCCACACATACAAAACTGAGGTATGCAAGCCATGCAAAAGAAAGAAACTCTTGAATCAGTAAAATCTGTGAATCTATTTTTGAAGCAGATGATACAAAAACTTTAATTTGACCTAACTGCATAAACTTTTTTCCAACCCTGCATGAATCCCTTTGTAATTACTAATTAAGAGAGAGAGACACTTTTCATGTTTTTATTTATAGCTACTGATTCTGTTACACTCTCTCAAATGATGCCACAGATGTTCATTGGTCATAGTTAAGATTCTTTCAATGTAATAAATTACATTTCCAGATTCACTTAAGGTAAGATACCAATATTAGAATTAAAACTTACATTTGAAAGCTGTGGATCACCATGTTACTAGGTCATTTTCGACCCTTTCCACCTGCATTGAAACATGTCACACAATCAGTGTCCTACCCTCTGTAATTTGTGGATATAATCAACACTATGTTACTAACTATGTATTTGATTTTCTCAGTTTAATACGGTATTTTGCTTTAGTTGAGTTCTGAACTTTCCACTGTAGTGGTTCAGCAAATATGTTTATTTTGTGTCTACTGAATGGCTAAGAATAGCCAGGTCAGTATGTTCTAGAGAAACTACCATGTATCAAATCTTTGTCTATATGAACTGACTTAAAAAACCCGTATATTTACATGGCCTTGATTAGACAGTGTCAGATCTGTTCTTCACAAATGTTCATGGCCTCATTCCATGTTTGTTTTTAAAGGATGCAGAATAATTCCCTTTTGTTTTGTGTTGCTGATTATGATATGCAAAGGCCAGATCCTCAGCTTCTGCAAATCAGTCTGTTCCTGCTTGCCTGTGAAAAGGTTTCCTATTTTCCTATAAGGAAAATATTTCTTAATTCAATGACTTAAATGATTCCAAAATACCAGTCATGTAGGATGGTCATAACTTCCAAGTGATTGACCTGATTCTTCCTAAATTGATTATTTAATTTCTATTTTAAAAGAAAATAGGATGCTCATGCTTAGGAGCATTGGATCTGACTTTGCTAACTTTTTTTGGTAATATTCTTTGCTGAGAAAGCAAACGTATGAGGAGATTTGAAGTTGTGTAAGGAGGTTCCAGGTTTTCTTTTGCTTTGTTTTGTTTTGCTGGTATTTCTGTAAAGTTCAGATGGTTACATTCCAGTGTGAGGAAAAACATACTGACAACTAGCTAGTTCTCAGCAATAAATGAATCTTAAATAAAATTATATAATTTCTAAAAAATGAAAGTGTCATTGAAAATAAATTTGGGAGCAAGTAGGAGGGTGGAATTTCTGTGAAAATGTGTGTAGGTAGTATCACAGTGTGAGCAGGCCAAAATATTTGACTCAATCTATTAAACTCTCAAAAATCTGCTTTGATTACTGTCGCTTACAGTGCTTCTTAAACCACTTTGCCACATCTTTTTGATTTTTTGTTTTACATTTATTTTTATTGTAACCTAGTATCAATTTTGTAGGAGCCAATAACTAGTTCACACACTGACAGTAACTTGATGGGTGGCCTTGAATAGCTTCTTTTGTGTGAAATGTGAAGAATACTCACCTATTTCCCACAGATACTAATTAACAAATAAATATTCGGTACTGTTTTATATTTTAAAGATGCATGAAACACAGAGTAAACTAACTTTTCTTCTTCAAACTAGCTGACCACATATCACTGTTTTAATCAGGCATGGGTTTTTTTAATCTTTGAACCTTTTCAGTCATCTCAGTCAATTGGCAGAGATGTTGCTCTGCATGCAAAGAATAAAAGTAACTGACTCGTTTCATGCTTACACTTGAGTGACAGGTTTCAAGTTTCTATAAAATCAGATTCTCTTCTATGTTAAGCTGTGCAGAACCATGCTTCCAATTTTAGGACTTGATCTGTCTTTGGAAGATTAATGCTGAATTTGTTATATGGGAGAGTGTATTTCAGCCGAGAAATGAGTGGTAGGGAACTAGAGCCAAAAGCTTTATCTTAGACTTGGAAGAGAAGTGGGGATTGGCACTGGTTTTTTTATGTTCTCAATGCAGCGTCTCTGTTCCCTTATGTTTTTCATTTTCAACTGACAACAAAGCACCTGAATACATTTGGGGATGATGCTACACAGAATTTTGATGCATCTTTTGTATTTCACATAAGCAAGTGTTTAATTAAATTCAATTCTAAGTCTTTAGATAGAAGAAATGTTACATTCCCTTCACTTTTGCGGTGGTCATATTATATAATTCTGCAGTTCAGAAAATGAGGTCAGCGTTCTGGATTTGTGGAATCTTTAAAGGTTACTTCTCTTTCAAGTAAATACAAAGCTAATTTGGCTAATTCAGAACTTGCATACCATTAGTATAAGTTTAATATTGCAGCACAACTGCACTGCATGTTGAGAGAGAGAGAGAATGTTGACTGCCGTAAAAATATATGTAAATGAAAATCTAAGAAGTTACTTAACCTTTTTGGGCAGCTGCTGCTTCTTCTTCCTTTTTCTTTTGTTCCTCAATAGCTTTCATCTTCTCTTCATATTCATCAGCTCGTGTTTTCCATTCAACCCTGTTGTTTTGGAGACCATCAAACATAGGGGTAATTTCCTTGTGAAACCTCGAGAATTCCTGTACAAGCAATTGAAATTAGTAAATTAGAAATTTGTAAGCACTGATGAATTGTTAAGTCTGAAATTGTGGAAATACTGCTGAGAAAACATTTCATTGTTTTATTATATCTAATTCCAAGGCATATTGCTGGAAATACTGTCTTGGGATAATAATGCCCTATTGTGCACATAGTCTGTTAGGAAAATATTGGAATTATATACTACACATTTTAATATCTTCCCTAATCCCACATATGATAGCCTGACTCATATAATAGAACTATGATACATGATCTTTCATCATATGATTATCAGGATCAAATTAAAAAGTCTGTTATCCGGAAATATATTTCAAACAGATGAGGATATTTCTGATGTTAAAAAAATCACATCACATTTCTGGATAATATTAAAAACCAGACAGGGATTAAGAATGTGGACATTTCAGTGCCTTACAGAAGAAACAGCATATCCACATGCCCCAAATATTGCATATTCCTATTCCCTTTGCTGTGCTATTAACTGCTTTCTGTAACCATCCATGCTGCTTGCTTATGTTAAATGGGACTAGGAAGAATCAAGCTGGACTTTGTAACTCAGTCTTTCAAGGCAATAACAAAACCTCAGCACCCTGAAGTTTCACTGGGATCTTCCTCTTTTATGAAATTGCTTCACATCTCTTGAATTTCCTCTATGGGAACAATTATTTGATGTATCAAAATACTGAAAAATTATGGTGGTTGTGATAATTAACCCTGTGACCAAGGGTACTGCTACTGTCAAGAATGTTTTACTGCAACATCTTGTCACTAATTGTGCCATCAGAACTGCTGGAACGGGAAAACAAAACCAGTTATTCTTACCTTGTACACAAATGTACACACAAAGTCTATGAAACCAACTTGAAGCTTAGGTAGTTCATCTCCCTTGTTTCTGTCCATCATAGGCTGGAACAGAAGAGCAGTAATTTAGAATATCATGCTTATGAGCTCATGGTTTATTATTTATTCCATGTTTTAATAACAGTTAACATTGCTTAACACAGTTAAATTATTTAGTACTTACAATAGGTTGTTGCTGCAGCACGGTTCGTTCCAGGTCACCTTGCTCCCAGAATTCATTTGCAACCATGAGGGCAACCTGAACAGGTACAATGCAGTGGAATTGTCAGCAGAAAGTAGAACATTTAAATAAATAAAACAAGGCTTTCCAGAAAATATGAAAAAACAGACAGACACTGTCTGCTGTGCTTAAGGCTTTTCCCAGCAAATTATCACTAGCAATATTTTAATACATGCTGAGTAAATAACAGATTATTGACAACAAAAACAAGGCAATATTAGCAACATAAGAGTCTTGTAATACCTGTAATGAGTATAACTTAGAAGAACAAGTATTTGCAGTTGTATTTTTATTATGCTTTGTTAAAACATTTTCCTGTAAGGCTAAGTGATGACCTTCAGCAGGATGGTCAATAAATACTGGAGTACTTGAATACTTATGCACCACTCTGTATTACAGAATTTTAGTGTTTAAGCTGCTTTGCAATGGTGCCAAGATCTACAGAATAGACACAATTCACTGTTGTTAAATCTATGCCTTAAAAATAGCTGGAAAGTAGCAAAAATTGTCTAGCAAAGAAATAATTGAGTAATATTTAAGGGTAGCTAGAACAGCTGCCAGAATCAGTGGTGCCAGTTTTAGTGGAAGGACAAGTAGAGAAGGGTTGGCAACTGTAGAGTGATTGAGATGTCATTGACCACCTACACTCACAGTGACAGAAGGGTAGAGGTTCTTTTCTGGAAGCAACAGGTACTTAAATAGGTATCAAGTAATAATAAGTTGTTGGGGTGTGGTTTTTTTGTTTTTTTTTGTTTTTTTTTTTAATTGATCATGCACCAAATGGGCAACAAAACAGAGAGTAAATGCAGTATTGTCTCCTTCAAAAGTACATACCTTACTCTGCACTTCCCAGGGCTTGGTTATTGCTGACAGGTCACATCCAGTCATCATCATAGCCCTTTGAAAACAAAAAAAAATCCAAAAAATACTACAGTTTTGGGTGTCAGGAGGGTGGTACTAGACTCTTTCCAGTGCTGCCCGCCAACAGGGTGAGGAGCAATGGCAATAAACTAAACCACAAGAAGTTCCACCTCCCCATGAAGAAGAACAAATATCCATTAAGGGTAGAGGAGCACTGGAACAGTCTACCCAGGGATGTTGTGGAGTCTGTCTGGAGACATTCAAAACCTGCCTGGACCAGTTCCTGTGTAACCTGCTCTAGGTCACCCATCCTGGGAGATGAGTTGGACAGGATGATCTCCAAAGGTCCCTACCAACCTGAACTATCCAGTGCTAGGATGATTATAAAAAGTCTAGATTTTAAGGAATTTAAGATGCCAAATGAATTAATATTTTGTACATTTTAAGAAGATTATAGGCATCAGTTTCTAAATTAAAATCATGTTCATGCTCATCATTGGATAATATCACTAAGTCCAAATTTGCATGTTTAGGTGCTCAAATTCTTTTAAAATCTAGTTCTAGATAATCGATTGAATAAGGAGCAAAGTATTAACCACCTACATGATGACTTCTTTTTTCGTTGGGTCAATAGATATATACTTAATTGCCTGCTCTTCTGTTTCCATTTTTTCAATTGCATCCACAATCTTTTGAAACATAGTTCTTTTCCTGTTAAAACAAACCATTAAAGCATATATTACTGAATGTGAGTTCCTGCATTAAAAATGAAATATAAAATCACATTTATGATAGTTGTGCTTTTCCCAAGTACCATACTAGTCACAGTAGTATCAAAGTAATACTTTCCTGCTGTTGAATGCGAACTTTTTAGGTAACCTAGACACTTCAATTTTGCTACATACCACTGACATGTGAAGTAATATGTCAGAGTTTCTGACAGAGAAACAACCAATTTGCTGCCTCTTCAGATTAAACTCTTTGGGGCAACAATCTCGTTTTTTAGCATTACACGTTCATTACTTCCTGTAACTTACTGAATTGGGAAGAGTGAAGCAAACACTAATATATGGTCTGCCACTCCCTCCTGTCAAAAATCCTAAAAATTACTAGAACCTGACTGAAAAGAACTTTCAAAAACATAAGTCTGTCTTGCTGTTACTTCATAAATCTTCTAGTTCTTGCTTAGAATTAATGAAATAATGGAATTACTGTTCTCTAAATCTTAATAACTGCTATTAAACAATTTCCTGAATTTTTGCCTGTCTTCTGACTTGTCCTAGTCATAAAACAAAAGTCTCCACATATCTTTAAGGAAGATACCCCTTATTAAAGCACATTAATTCACTAACTTAGGAACAGAATTGATAGTTTGATATTTGAAGACTTTGGCATATTTAGCACTGGGATCAATGGATGTCTGCTGGGTTTTTTTCATTTTCAGCATGCTCCTGTTTACTCTGAGTCTTTTTTATGGTATGTTCAACATCACACGTGCACACAACCTTATGATTAGGCTACTGAATCCATACTTCTGGAATACAGTGCTTACTATAACTAAAAGCATATTGAAATGACCTACTAAATGTATTACCTAGGAAGTATTATATACATTTATGCTAATTTGAAAGCTTATAATCAAACTAAGAATGTCTTGGTTTTTGCAAGAGTTAAACTCAATGATAATGTTAAATAGAGCTCTGTTCTCTGCATATATACATCTTTGCTGCATATAAACAACTAAAAACTACAGCTATACATTCGATAGGATTTATCTTTTTCAATAGGAAGTTATACAGAATTTAGTACTTACTTGAAATACAAAGCCAAGTCAGTTGCTATTATTGCAACTTCAAATAAGTGTAGAACGGTTTCATACTGGCGCTTATTTAGGTTCTGGAAGATGTTTAAACTCTGCAAGGGGGAAAGTTTAGGATTTCAATTCCTTTTATAACACTGTATTTGGTTTGTACTATGCAGATTGTCTCACAGAATAGGGCTACAAAATTGGCCAAATATGGTCCTTAAATTAATGATAAAAATTAAAAATTCACATTCCATTACCCTCATTTTCCTGACTTTTTAAAGCTCCCCAGTTCCCCTTTTCTTCCTGTTAAACTGGGTTGGCAAAACTGCCTGCAGCAGTGTATGGGACCTACCATGGTATGTGCAATGTCCTTTTCCTCATGCAAAGGGAATGAGACCCTCATACAGCATTTTTCTATGTGGTTTTATTTTCTTCTTTAACAGAGATGCAAGGCCTGCGTGAGGCAGGGCACAGCGATGCTGCTGGTGAGAGCCTCCAGAGGTCCTGCCAGCTGCTCTGCCCGAGAGCAGGAGTCAGTCCCTGGCATCTCACGTTTGAAAAAGTACATCACCAGCAATAAAGGGGAAGGTCTTTGTTTTCATGTCATAAACCTTCTAAGGTTTTTTATTAACATAGTGCTACTGCTTAGTGTAAGGATTTATTCCGTGTCCTCATGAGGTCAGGTGACAGCATCACCACAGGGATTAGAAGTGGAAAATGAGGGTGAAATGGGCGCCTGCCCTGCTACTGCAAACAAGGGGTGGAAGGGGTGTATATGTACATGCCCTGCTGTTAAATTACCCTGCAAAATACACGGTAGAGAGTGCCAGTAGTGTCCTTGGCTGTGGCCGGGCCAGAGCCTGAGGCCACTGGGGGCAGAGCGGCCGGTGCCCAGAGGAGCAGGGCCCTGAGGGGCAGCTGAGCCTGGGGCTGCGGCGAGAGCATCAACCCCGCTGCTGGGACGGGCAGGAACAGAGCAGCCCCGCGCAGGAACAGCGGTAACGGGCCGCAGCACAGCCTGCCAAAACCCGCCCTCGGTAACGGGGCTGCAGCACAGCCTGCCAAAACCCGGCCTCGGTAACGGGGCTGCAGCACAGCCTGCCAAAACCCGGCCTCGGTAACGGGGCTGCAGCACAGTGTGCCAAAACCCGGCCCCGGTAACGGGGCTGCAGCACAGCCTGCCAAAACCCGGCCTCGGTAACGGGGCTGCAGCACAGCCTGCCAAAACCCGGCCTCGGTAACGGGGCCGCAGCACAGCCTGCCAAAACCCGGCCCCGGTAACGGGGCTGCAGCACAGCGTGCCAAAACCCGGCCCCGGTAACGGGGCCGCAGCACAGCCTGCCAAAACCCGGCCTCGGTAACGGGGCCGCAGCACAGCCTGCCAAAACCCGGCCTCGGTAACGGGGCCGCAGCACAGCCTGCCAAAACCCGGCCTCGGTAACGGGGCTGCAGCACAGCCTGCCAAAACCCGACCCCGGTAACGGGGCTGCAGCACAGTGTGCCAAAACCCGGCCTCGGTAACGGGGCTGCAGCACAGCCTGCCAAAACCCGGCCTCGGTAACGGGGCTGCAGCACAGCCTGCTAAAACCCGGCCTCGGTAACGGGGCTGCTGTACAGCCTGCCAAAACCCGGCCCCGGTAACGAGGCATGGTGTGCGGCGGGTCTGGCCTGAGGGCCAGGGGCCCTCCATGGACATCTCGTTTTGTTCCTCAGCTGCCAGAGTCCGCAGTGAATTCCGACCTCATAAATCGGCACAGCCTTTTAATGACAAGATTTTGTGTCTGTGTGTATATATATGTATGTATGTATGTATGTATGTATGTATGTATGTATAGTATTTTCAGCTTTGGTTTCTACATCAGCTGTTTTGTGCAAACAAAAAAACCCCTGAGGAGTGTGAGTGAGGCCCAGCAAGGCCCAGAGGAGAAGCTTTTCTATCTGTTCCAGACAGAATAACTGATGTGTCTCTAAAAGTGGAAAATGCATTTGTCTTAAAAAGACAAAAAGAAAAGAATTTGTCTTAAAGGTCTGAATTTTAGCATTTCTTATGTGGACCTAGAGACATGCATGAGACCCAGTGAAATTTGGAACATTATAACTTAATAGGATCTTCAGTGTTGATTGGTATGAGCAGAAGGTCCATGACGTACCTCATCTTGCAGCAGGGTTTTACTGTACTCTAGGTGATGCCTTTCTAAAATAGAAGAACCATGGAGTTTTGCCAGGGGAGCAGCTGACCTGTGGAAAAATAAGCAATTCATTAAAATATTATATATATATATCTATAATTTGAAGGCAATAGTTTTTAATCAGGTTTCATATTATTGGTATGATAGTGTAATATGTATACATTAGCTATTGGTATGATGCAGACAGAAAAAAACCCCAACTTGCTTCCCTTAATTTTTGTGACTGAGTAATGATGGAACTTGGAGAGCACTGGGTGATCAGTGCCCCCTAAAGTCAAAGTCATTGTTAGATGCCTCAAAACTCAAAAAGTTTGGTATTTAAAATATGCCTTTATTTTGTCTTACGTGTTCAGCTTTGCTGTTTGTTTAATCTATGCTCCTTTTATGTACCTTAAAGCAGCCTTTATCCATCTTTTAGTGTTTATTCTGTGGCATGGCTTTTGAACTCTTGTACGTCGGTAATGACTGGGCCATGTGCCCTGGGATTCTAGTTAAATGTAACTTAAATTAAAAGTAACAGTATAATGGAGTTTAATTCCTCTAATGCCATTGGGCTGCTTCACTCCCCCAAAAACTCTTGTTTTGTGAACAGCAAAAGTCCTGATAGCTCAGGTTTGTTCAGTTTTACCATAGGTCTTAAAGCATTCCCTGACACTGACTCTTCAAGAAGAGGAAATTCTGCATCAGATTATAGTTGTGAGATGAAGGGAAAAGCATCCTACCTACATGTTTAGAAGTGTATTTTCCTCCTTTTCCCTTTCTTTATAGCTCTCTCTCCCAGATAACCCAAGCTGGATTGCTACAAGGCACCATGTTTTCTGATGTGATTAGGACCGTTGTGGTAAATCCTGACGAGCTCTATAAATAGCATCAGTGCATAGGACCTCATGTAGAGGTCTTTCATCCAGGGAAGACCACTGTGGGAAGATTTAAATCCGACCTGCTACAACCCTTCTTAAACCTGTTTGGATGAGAGGCAGTCCATTGAATAAGAATCAGCATCTGTCATTCTCTTTCCTACGTCACCTGGAGAATCCCTGGGAATAATCAGAAAATCCTTTTGCGTCACTGCTCTAGCACACAGGCTGAAAAGGCTGAAATGTGAGGAGTGGATTCAGGGTCAGAGAGGCAGGATCAATCACTCCGGAGATACGGTTGGTGGAAACTAGCCAGAAAATTATAATCTTGTACACATGACATTCTGAGAAACGTGTGTTCTCTGCCTAGCACATGGAAACAAACCCTCACAGATCATGTAAAAAACTAAATGATAGGATGTTCACTCCTCAGGAGAAGAGTGGATCTCATCATGACACATAATGTTTCAATACAAAGGGAAATTTAAATGAATTCATATTGTTTCATAACAAACAAGGTAAAAATCACAAAGAAATCCTTTAGAATATTTTTTCAAAACATATTACAGCATGAATTGCAAAGCTTTAATCTCATGACACTTAATTTCTGGGCCTGTGGACCCAGCGGTGGAATTCAAGCTTGTTGACTCAGACTTTTATACAACATGAGGAGATTTACACCTCAGGAAAGTACCTATATCAAGAAACTGAGTGTGGTTTAGGAACAACTGAACTAGTCAAATTAGCCAGTGGAAAACAGAGGAAAAAAATCAGTCTCTCTCTAAACTGGCCCTTGTCTATGTCACATCTTGAATCCCTCTCCAGAAAAGTGCTTATGCCCTGTCTTGAAAAAGTAATCCCATTATGGATTTTAATTTCTTTTACTAATTTCTTTGTGCATGAGGCTCTGTCTGCTACAATCTAGATTCTAGATCAATCTAGATGATACAATCAAGCATTTCTAGAGTTTTAAAAAGCTAGAGTCTTCAAGAGATCCTTCTAAGATTCTGCCTTTGCACTTTGTCTTTGTGTTTTCAGCTGCCCGAAGCACCCTGGGGCAGTATTCATGCCAGATGAGTATGGAAAATATACCTTGTATTTTTGCAAGTTTTGACTTTTTAATGTTTGTTTTCCACTAAAAGTAGTACATTCCCCCATATTTTATCAATTATACTTACTTCATTTGGTACAAGTTATTGGTCCCTCTGTGATCAATGTCATGGCAGAAAGCAGCAGCAACCATGGCAAAGGCTTCTAAATCAGTGTAGTATTTCTTTATTTTTCCTGTCTGTAAAAGAAAACAGATACCTCTGAGCCTCTGTCTTCCTGAATTTTCCATCTGGAGCTGAAAGAATACCAATTAATGAATTTGGGGTTAATATTAGCAACATTACCATCAGCAGAGTAAACATTGTTTGTCCAACGTTGAATCCATGTCTCCAGTTATGGTAAGTGATATCCCGATAACCCTTCCTGACTGTGTACATCCATCTTGTAAGGACCTGTTGGGAATAAAAGTGAGTCAGACAGCTGTTAATTGAAACAGAACAAAGGAATTCCCATTAAATAACTAGAATATACTATGAAATTACTTAAATGTGCCAGTTCTTTGAAAACAAATGTTTTTAATTGAAACATCAAAATGGGAAATTTTTCTTACATAGATGCATGTAGATTTAATTCCTTACCTAGCTTACACAATTCAGAAATAATTTTATGTCTGTTATGACAAACAGGGAAACATTTCATGGAGAATGGAAGATTGCTAACCATGCCACTAATATTTTAGTATTTCCTACTTCTAGATTAAAGTATGTCAAATCAACTATTTTTCTTATATTTAAAAGTAAATATAAACAAGAAAAAGAAACCAGACCTCAGCTGGAACTTTGAATTTTTCAACAACATTTATCTCAAAGAACAGTCGTATTCCACAAGTTATCAGGCCGTGCTCTGAAACAGGGAAGTCACTGAAGCGGAATTCATACAGCTCTAAATCTTTTGGATCAGGTAATTCTTCTTTCTGTTAGGAAATATCAAAAACAAGGGGGTTTCCGTCAATAACGAAGTTGGAAAAGCTTTTTTAATTTTCTTCAGTAGAAATATTGCTCAAGGACTATATGCTTACTATGTCTTCAAAGGTCTCAGGTGTCAGTATGAACTAATGTGTATTAAATTATGAAATACAATCATGATACTGCTGGCTTTCTTCTCAAAATTAATAGATAAAAGCCTTGGGCAATCCCTACTCGAATTCCAACACAATGTGTTGTGACCATCTCAACATTACCTTAGTTTAGAAATCTTGGTCCTTAGAAATTCTCTTCCCTGGAATAAAATCCCATGATTCTCCCACTCCTCAAGGCTACATTCTCTGATCTTAAGGCTACATTCATCTTTTACTCAACCAATTAAATTGCCTATTTTGTATATATGATATAGATTTACACTGAATAGCTTAACTGATAACAGTGCTACTAGTGAACTGTTCTCTAACACTCTTCATCTCTCCCAATGCCTAGGGAGAACAGCATCTTATTTTAAAGAATGTGTTCCAAACAAGAATTCTTCGAGGAGGTCTGATGCAACACAAAAAATAGCTTGTACTATCACAATGACTCCCTTCCTCCTCAGTAGTCTATAAATGATCTTTACTTTGTGGAGAAAGAAAAAAGACAACTGAATGTATGTATATATTTCAACAAATAAGGCTGATCATCCTTTTCCTTCTCCCTGGGTTTTTCCTTTATATCTATGTGGATCTGAGATCAAGGACAAAGAAACCTAGACCAGTGTTGTTTTAAGACCCATTACTTGGTGAATCATCAGATCTAGAAACACTTGCTTTATCCTATTAGTTATCTAGGATTCCAGGTCTTATAATAGGATAAAGCACATGCATGTAGCCTTGGCAGTGCAAAAGATACTAGACCTTTGAATTTATGACTCCACAATGTTGAAAGAATAAATTGCTTTTTGTAGATTTAAAAATTCATACCAGTATTGTGTTTCTAAATAAGGGGCCTGTATCAGAATAATCAGATTTTGCTCTACCCATGGAGAAATTTTATGTCTGTTATTTTTTGAAGATTTTCATGCTGCTAAATTAAATTTTCTTTAAAAGGCATGTGAAGCTACACACTGTCTGTTGATGTTTTTTTATTTCACCATATGCAAGCTGTGTGAGCATCTGTTGCGTGAAAGCCAGTAAAACATTAACACCAATGCATTCCAACATGCACATATAGATAACTAAAAAGAGTTTAATGAGATCTTTTCCCTATGGCTATGTGTTCATTAGCAAATGTGGTGTAATAGGAGGAAATATGTGCAGTGGCTGGTACTGGAAGTCAACAGATTTCTGTGTATTTTGACCTTTTTACTTCAAACTAGCTCTGATTTGATCCATTAACAGTGGAAGTTCATTCAGTGTTTTCATTCAGAGCACGTCTTTGCTCTGAATTTGATATTTTTTTGGCTAAAGTAGGCTAATTCATCTGCTCCAGGACAGCTAAAGCACTCTAAATGGGCAAAAAAGGGAGCTTTCTTCCAAAGACACTGCCTTCCTAGATTGAAATACTAAGGCAGTCAGAGGGGACTGCACTACCAATTCGTTTTTGTTTTGGTAGCAGCAGAGTAGTAGAGCAGAGAACTCATTAGATCAAATCTGCTTTGTCACTGTAGAGTCATGGGTCACTGTCTTTAGACTTCTCTGCCTACGGAAATGCAGGAAAAATAATCTGAAAGTTTGTTCCACTGGATACTCCTACCTACCTTCTCTTACCGAGAATGAAAGTGGCCTCACCACAATATCCTTTCTTTTATTTTCAGAGTTAAATAAATTAAATTCAGTTATAGAGATAGCATTTGCCCTATGAATATTTTAGGAAATTTAACATTTTAAATGTTAATTAATATAAAAATGCCTATTTAACTCTGACTGTTTAAGTGTCTTGATGTACATTTGGGACAGAATGCTTCCCCTAGGTAGCAGTGGGGTCTGCACAAAGAAGGAGAGAAGAAGTTGAAGATGTGTTACTAAACCAACTCCATCTAGCCTGTGGAACTGATAGCTAACATTGATTGTATTAGTCAGGATTTCACCATACACAATCTTTTCTATGATGAGGACACATTACTGTCTGATATAAATACACCACCAGAATTTTCAGTTTAATGACTTACCAAAATCCTGATTAGATCCTTTTGATCACATTCATCTAAACTTTTTGCATTTAATTTCTCTTTGTATTTCTAAAAATGAAAAAGAATAAGAAAATTCAAGTTTTCTGTAGTAAGTTTCCCATTTTAATTTTGTAATTTTTCCCGATTTAATTTTTGTAAGACAGAAACTTACCAGGATAGATTCAACTTCAGCAGGGGTAGCCTTTGTCTGGTACATAAGCATTTCCTGAGCAATGTCTTTCCTGTTTTCAAGTTTGTTCATTTTGTCATAAGTGTCAGTATTCAAAACAGACCACCCCAGGAACTGCGTGAGAGCCTGCAACAAAGTCAAGTAAAGCAGAGATGATGCCGTGACAACAGAATGAACCTGACGATTGGAACTTGGTTTTTGTAAAGTCCCATTTCTCTTAGTGCCCTTTGAAAAGCAAGGTGCTACTCTGCTTGTTAGAGGCCTTTATCTTCCTTCAGCCAGTTCTGTTAGCACTCACAGCTTCTAATGACTTTTGGCTCTACCTGGTAGTTAAGTAATTAATATTCCTATTTTATATACAGGACTTTGAGGCTTATGAAGCTTAAGTCAGGTAGCTGGACTTGGGTACACTGTGTAGCATCTTATCTCGCCTGAGTGTGTGCGATTATGAATGCTCTGTGAACTCCCACGATCACAGGCTTGGCATCCATTGGCAAGCAGCACGCCAGGCCTGCTTGCCAACTGCTACTTAGGAGATGCTGACCATCATGAAAAAGTCAAAGGATTAAAAGTAAAATTATAAGCAACTTTTTTTCATCACTGGAATGTAAATGATCACTCAAAAATGTTCAGTTTTATAAAGGGAGATAAAATCTCAGATTCTTAAGAAACTGCATTTTGATGAAGATAGACACTTGGCTAGATGTAATTATGGCCTATTTGAAAAATTTTTGACATAGAAAAATGACTTTTAACTGCAATATTTCTTTAAACATCACATAGCTCCTCAAACACTCTAATCCTATTAAGCTTACTTCAGTGATCTGTTCATCATACTCGTCAAAAGGTTTTCCATCTTTCCTATTGTAAAATGTTGCAACTCCCACAATTTCTTCTTTTTTGTTGACAATAGGCAGTGACAAGACATTTTTGATAACCCATCCGGTTTCATCCACTGGTCCTTTCTGTAGGAAAACCAAAAACCATGAAATGTGTATTTCTTTGAAAGTAATAATACAGCTATGGACATAAGCAATGTAACAAAATTATTTTGTTTGTGAATCACAATCAATGAGAAATTATTTTTACAATCAACTGTATAACCAATTAATGGCAAGCACTAGAATATTTTTCTACAGTATTTTATAATTATTAAAATTACTGAATTTACCTGAAATGCGAAGTATTCATCTGCTGGTGCGTTCATCATGTTACAAATCTGCAGCATAAAGAAAATGACACATTGTTCAAATGGAATGTAATGTTCATCAAAATTTCATCTAATATTTTTAAGAGGAATATTTATTTTTTAAGCTAGAAATAGTTAGCATCCTAGCTAGCTACAGAAACTAGAACAGTTCCTCTTAAATTAGATGTGGTTATTCTAACAGACATCATTTTGGAAGGTTTGAAGCAAATTCCCTCAGTGTCTCACAGTGTAAAAGTATAATGGTTAAGAAAATCACTTTCAGTCTAAAATGGCATGGGGGTTTCTAGAAAGAAATAATTGAGTACTAAGGGCTCTGTTAAAAATGCCATGGGGTTATTCATAGCTGTCATATATCCTGACTTTGAAATACTATGTCTATGCAAGAAGACATAGGAAATTAAGAAATTTTTAAAACATTTGCATTGTGATGATTTTCTTACTTTGACATTATTGGTGACATTTAGCACACCTGGAAAATGACATCAGACACACACCATGTTCCCCTGATATCACCAAAATATGAGGGAAATTATCCTGCTCTTTCCACCATTTGTGCTGAGACCTTGTCTCCATCCAAAATACTGATTCAAATTATTTCACTGGGAACCAAAGACACTGGAAGCATCATGGTATTTTTGTAGAGGGTTTTGGTCATGGGGAGGTTTGGGGGGTTTTTTGTTCAATCAGAACAGCATGATTTAAAATGCTAGCTTTTAGTTTTGCTGTAAACTTACAAGACCATTTTCAGCAACATATGTTGGCAATCCACTGACAAGACACCAGTGATCTGCTGGAGGTGACCTTTTGAGAGACAATGAAATTAATTTATTTCTACAATGTAGACATGCTGTTCTATCCCAACAATATCTAATTACTACGCATTCACAAACTGCCAATGAATACTCACGGAATGACTTTGATTTCTTCTTGTCCATGTAACAGATAGTCAATAATCTTATAAAAGTTGACTGCCTAAATAAAAATATAAAAACATCTAGGTGACTTGCACAACTTCAATGTCAAACTTAAGATTCATAAAAAGAAAAATTAATATCCTCACTCGTCCATCGGGTGTCTTGGGGCCTTTGTAAGGCTCTTCCTCCCCTAGCCGGATTGGCCACTCATCATAGAACTCCTGAGAAAATGATACACAGGAAAAAAGGAAAAAAAAAAACAACTAATCAGTTCTGTGTTCGTAGATAACATCACATCTGTGTATTACTGTTTGATTTTTATTTCTACATAGCTTACTATGGTCATATTTCAGATTATATTAAGAAAACATTGGTAATTATATTCCAGACAAGAAATGTTTGCCAGCAAATTGCAGGCCAATCTTGTCCCTAAATAGTTGTACAACTTAGTAGGCTAATATTATTCCTAAATAGTTAGGGATACATCTTAGTCTTTCTTTTAGCAGGTAGATATTTCTAAAACAATAATCAGACCTGCACCTCTACCCTTTCTCATATGGAATTATGAATATGAAAAATTATTTCAGAATTGGCATTTATGTTTATTTTGGTTGTATCCTTTGCCATACTTATATTTTGCATGTAATCTTTGTAACATTGTTATATTTTATATAAACAATCCCAAAGAGTTAGAAAACATGGTAACTTTATGTTTTGGAGACTTCACCTTAGGATTTTCTAGCAAGTAGGAAAAATGGTTGTTACCTTCTCTTTAGTCATGTCCAGCAGACCAACAGAATATCTTTCACAATTCAAATACATTCGAATCGTATACAGTGCTTTATGAAACTGCCGTTCTATATCTGTTAGCTCTTCAAATACTTTGTTGGCAGACCACAAAAGCACCTATTTACAACAAAAGAGAAAGAGGATAATGTTCAGAACAGTAAGAAAACATAAACATATGAATCCTAGGCATTCCAGAATGAAATTATAAGGTGCATCACTGTTAACAAATTTAAAAAGAATAAGTAGATTTTATCCCTACTTCAATAAGATTGCAAGAATATAAAATAGTGGGAATGATAAGTGTTTCAGAGAAAAAAAATAAAGTATTTTTATTTAAAAAATGCTTCTATACCTGGCTTTTTCGTGATTCAACACTGTGGAGATACGACGTATGATTATTTCTTACCATCAAAGATATAAAGTTGATGTATTTTTTAAATACCTAAAAATGACAAAAATCAAAAATAAGACAAAAATATTAAATTAAGATATAGAGTCACTCAAACTATTTGTTGAACTTAGAGCTGTATTATTGTGTGACACTTTACCTCTTCATCCTCTTTTGAGAACTCAGGGGCATTTAATTTGTTGAGTGCCATCACAACAGCAAGCGCATCTTTACCCTGTGTAATTGCAGTTGCCAACATATTGACTGTTTTATAACCAGTTCTTTGGTCCATAAAGTCAGAAAAATGGCTGTTCTGAAAGAAAAGGGGAAAAAAAATCACAATTAAATGCACAATTACCGTGCCAAGAGCAAATGATCATTTCATTTGATTACTGATGTTTGGAATGCTGTGAACAGTTTCACCATGCAGTAGATTTATACTTGAAAAAAACCCACTGATTTCTTAACTCAGCCATGCAGAGTTATATGTACAAGTTCAACTGAGGAATTGGTTATGAAGATAACTTCGGAAACCAAGTTCTGTACAGGTCTTTATTATAATGGTGAGGAATTAAAAATACGGGAAATATAGTATAAATGAAATAACAATATGACCTTGTGACTACCTGTGAATCTAATGTATGTGGCTTGCATTTTAGAAAATTACTTCATAGCTAGGTTAATATTTATTATTATTTAATTATTTCAGTAAATAAAATTCATTATGCATTTCTCTCATATAGTATTTAAAAGTACCTCCTTTCCTGTATCAAAATACTTATGGCAGAGAAGCATCCCCAGCAAGTATTCATCAGGCTGACTTGTTTCATATTCCTTCCTGTCTGACACACTCCCATCCTTGTTGCCCCCAGCTCTACAGGATATTTTGGCGAAAGGAAAGGATATAGGCTATAGGCTATAGGATATAGGCTATAGGATATAGGATATAGGACCAGAGCTGCTTTTGTTGAGTGTGTGATCCTGTGGGAATAAGGCCATGTGACTAATGAATGAGCCACAACTCACTACTCCATATTTACATTTTCATCCTTTAAACCAAATGCTGAGGAGAGTTTAGCAAAAGCTTTTATTTTAATTTATTTTAATGCAAAAATACTGAGAAGCTAGTTCATGCTTTGCAGAGAACTGTTTTATTTCCTCATATCCTCAAAATTCTTGTTTTCTTCAAAGGCTTTAGTATTCTCTTTAATTTAATATGAAAGGGATTTAAACATTTTCAGGGAAATCTGTTTGTCAAGGGTTGTTATATTTTGTTATATTATTAAGAAAATGCATCTGAATGAGGTGAGTTATGAGTTGGAGGTTTGAAATCTGTTGATGTACTGAGAAATGCCATGGTTCTACTAAGCAGCTAAAATAGCCAGACTCTGTCTTCATGGAGCTTTTTCCTTCCCCTCACACTTCACTGCTAACGTGTCAGTACTCGAACTTCTTCAGAGATGAGCACTCAACCCAATTATAATGCATGTTTATCCCCAGAGCTGGCAAACATTGCTGTTATTCATTACTGCATTAACTTTGGCAGCTGAGATCTGTGTGGTGCATCCCAAGGTGCCTACCTTGCTGATAGGCTGGAGAACGCTGCAGGATGCCACATCATGGAACTTCAGCTTCCACAGATTATACACAAAGCCACTTAAGCCAAGCCCCAAACAAATAAGCATTTTCTAGGTTATAAAATCAAGCATGACAATGCTTGGAAATGCCAGAACTAAAATTGTTTGTCTATTATTTAGACTTTTCCTCTCTATTTCTTTTTGCCCCTCTTTCCTCAAGCAATTGTTTTTAGTATATGTTGAATTTTTAGCATATACAACTTTAACAAACAGAATTTTATTATGTCATCAAAGTATTAGGGTTTGGGCTTTTTTCTTGATTTTCATAGTCTATAGGCAGTCCCTCTTTTAAGTTTGCATTTTATATTTCCTTCTAAGGCTGCATTTCAGTGAAACAAATAAAATATCTGGAAGTAACTCTTAAATATTGTATTTATGCCCTGGGCTCTCTTACAGGGCATTGATTCCCTTAAGGACAGCCTGTATCATCCCCATAAATCTCATTCAATGTATCAGGCTCTATTTATGTTCCTAGAAAGTGTAGCCACTTTTGAATATATTGTCCATATGAAAAGGGAACACTTTTTCTGTTTCCATCAAATTCCCTGAGTCGTTATTTTCTGTTTTTCTCAGAGAAAGGTATAGGAGTATCTCATTTAACACACATCCAGAGAAAATGCCAGGCAATCTGTCTCTACTGTGCAAGAATCAAAAACTGTCCTGCAGCCTGCTGAACAAGTGTGTTATTTCATGGAAATATTTGGTTTTCTGTGGGATGTATTATCTACTGACACAACCATTCTGGACTTGGTTGTGGATTTGAGCTTCAGGTTTTGGGCTTCTGACTGTTTTAGCCATTGAAAACCCAGTAAATCAGACAGGTAACTTGATGCTCTTTTGTAGTCCCTCTGTGTCACTAAGAGCATCTAGTGTTCCTGGCAAGACCCACGTTCCTGGGTTTAGGGCACTGAATTGTGATGTGAGGGAATAAGTAAACATTTCAGACACTCCTGGATTTCTGAACACTTAAAAGGGATCTGTAGACACGAAATTGAATGAATCAGCCAGATTCAGCTACTGTATCCTTGTTTAATAACTCCAGAATGAAGGTACAAGCAGTGGTGATCAGGAGTGTTCAGAAGAAGCCCTTTGGACATGGAATTTTTGCAAAGGATAGAAACATTTTAATACAAGTCTCTGCTAATAAACAGAAAGTTCAGTAACCACAAACCATCCTGTGCCTAGATAGTGTGAAGTGGAAAGATAAAAATACCTTCTAATGCATTGGCAGCATTCCCACGGCACATACAAAGACTCCTTTCTCACATGATTTTCATATACAACCAAAACATTGCGCTTAGATTTAGGTTTTTCATTGTTGAATATTTTATACATAATTTCTAGGAGTTTTGAAGCCTTTATTTCCAACAGAGTTTTAAAAATACTTTCTCTTGGGAAGCTCTTTCTTTTTTCTAAAGAAAATCACTTTTCACAATGTCTAAGAAATCATATTCATAGACAAGCAAGAAATGTGATCTCCAGTACCAGAGCCAGAAGAACATCTTGGTGCTTCCATGACGACATTTAGTCTATTTGAGCCTGATCTTATGAATCAAATTATCTTTTAGAGCAATGTTTCAAACTTTCAGCTCTCAGTTAAATCACAAAATAGGCTTTAAAAGAATTATGGAAAAGAAATCTGCTGCTACCTCCCTAACTGTGGTACATTTGCAGACATTTTCTACTAGCTCCATTAAATGCTGAGATACCAAGCCATTTACTAGACAATGATCAGTTCTTTAAATAGGCTCTAAGATATGCAACATATCCTGGATTTGCAGGAAACCAGCACCGCACCTAGCTAGCACAACCAGCTAGCATAACCCTTTTGATGGAGGAATGTTTCCTAATATCCAATCTGAACCTCTCCAGGCTCAAGTTGAGGCCACTTCTTGTTATCCTGTTATTTGTTAGTTGGGAGAAGAGGCTGACCCCCACCTTTCAGGGATTTGTAGACATTGATAAGGTCTGTCTGGGCCTGCTTTTCTCCAGGCTCAACACCCTCAGTTACTTCAGCCACTCCTCACAGGACTTGTGTTCCAGATCCTCCTTCAGCTTTGTTGCCCTGCTGTGGAGATGCTCCAGCACCTCAACTTGTTTATTGTAGTGAGGGGCCCACCAGGATGCAGGATTCAATGCGTAGCCTCACCAGTGCATGATTCAGGGCAGCAATCTCTGCCCCAGTCCTGCTGGCCACACGGTTTCTGATCCAAGCCAGGATGCCCTTGGCCTCCTTGGCCTCCTTGCCCACCTGGGCACTGCTGGCTCCTGTTCAGCTGCTGTTGATCAGCCCCCCGGGTCCTTTTCTGCCAGGAAGCAGAAAAAAGCACTGCTTCCTGCAATGCTGCCTGTGGTTGAAGTGACCCAACACAACAAGGGATAAGACTTAATCCTGCAGGTGAGGTGATCGGGCTAAGACAGCAGATGCCTGTCTTCCTCCACCTCTTTCCCTTGTAAAGCACAGAAGAAGGGGTTATTGGGACCCCTTGCAGTTATTTTGCTCCTATTTGGTGGGAGGTTCTGTGTTGGATAGATGAGCTCAGATTGCACATATTTCTTTGCATTATCTCCACATGTTTCTGGTTTTCTTTCTGGTAGTTCTACACTATTTTCTTCTCTTCCTGATATTTGTTCTTCCACTGATTGTTTTGCATTGGCTCAGATTTCTCAAAAATTTAACCACTTGATAAAGTGGTATTAATGTGCTATAATGCGTCATCTCTTACTTCTACTTAGCCTAATTTTTCAACTCACAAATGTTTTTGTTTCATAATGATATAACTGAGTATGAAGAGAAAATAAAAAGTACACACTACCATCTACCTGGCCCTTTCTTAGGCCACACTCCAAAAATTACATATTGCCAGGGATGTAAATTTCATTTTAAGATGTAACTTACTAGAATTACAGAACAAATTGACTTTGTTATTGTCAACACTGAATCAAGGAGAAATGAATATATATTTAACAGCACTTGGGGGTTGAACTTTTCAATTATGTCACTGAAATGCCTGCTTGTTATTTGCCATGTATAGTGACTATCTTGCAACTTCTTGAAAATGGATCTGTATTATATTAAGTGTTCTTTTCACATGAAACAAGAAAATTAGATAAAAGAGAACTTTTAATTTTCATTTTTGATATACATTTTTTCTTCCGTTTTGGAAACTTTCCTCTTAGAACAGTAAATAAAGGAAGTTTTCTTCTGGAAGGCACAATTAATAGGAATTTGTTCCTTTGTTAAAATATTTTCTGGCAAATTGACTAAATCTTTGCATGTATTTTATAGACGATTGGAACGTCTCCATTTTTCCAGTTCATATTTGTTGAGTATGAGTTTCTGGCAATCTGGTATTTATTATCAAAATAAGATAAAATGGAGGAGCAGACATTAACATTTGCAGTGTACATTCTTTCCATGCAAAAAGCTACCTCAGACAGCCTGGAGTCTGAGGACCAGAACATCCACATTAACGTGAAACTCCCGTCAGGTTAGACAGGCCTGGAATGAAAGTCTCTCCCACTCTTGGGTTAAAAGTATAGAGCTGCTCTTCTGAAGCTGGATCAGCTTACAAAGGGATGATGCCAATGCTTGCAACTTGAACATGTATTTAAGTTGATTTCCAGTGGTTAAATTAGGTGCCACAACAATCACTCTTCTGGCTGCTTAATCTGAGTTGGAATTTCCAGTGGTCTTGTTTCTTCTCTTCACTGGGAGTTGTGAGTTCCAGTGCAAGACCTCTAAAAATGAGGGCTGGTTATTTCAGCATCAAAATGTTTCAGCTTCTTTACAGATCTAATCCAAAAGCCTTCACTTCTTTTGAAGCATTTTTTCACCGTTTTTATAATTTTATACTCAACTAAAACAAGAATATTTTTTCTTGAGTTTCCAGTCCTTAATTAAATCCTTCTTTTCAAATATCTCTGAATTGAAAGGAAAAATGCTATAATTTAAATAGGTTGTGGGTTAAAGCAAATATATCAAGTTTTTATTATTGGTTCTTACAAGCAGAGAATGTGAGATTTTGATTCCTCAAAAAAGACATACTCCTTGTGGAACTATTTTTTAGTTCTTAGTTTTATTTGGAAATAATGCCTTGGAGAAAGATGTGAGATAGTTGCACTCTTCTTTATAACATTGTCTGTGTTATCAGTTATTGTTAAAAGAATATTAATGGACATATCAAATTTTTCACAGTCTATTATTTTACTTTGTAATATTTGAGGCACATACTCTGCTAGACCCTGGGAATAATGTGAGACAAATTATTAGGGTAATGGTCCTGCCTGGCCTCCTGTTTCTCACAACTGTTAAATCCTGGATTAAATGCTATTAGCTCTCACAATCAACAGGTCCATAATCTTGTGGGGAGGAGACTCCTACTAAGTTAATTATCGAAGGTCTGTATCTTTCCCTCTGCTTTTCTTTCCTGGAGCATTAGTCAGGATGAGGAGCTTCCTCACGTTTATTGGTACCTTTCCAGTTAGAAGAAGGAGATAATCTCTAAAGAACTGGTTGCTAGGCACTAAAAGTGGAAGGGGGTTTTGTTGTTTGTTTTTTTTTTTTTTTTTCTCCCAATGATTTATTGCTGTTGTGATCTTTTATTGCATTTACTTTTGTTATAAAGGGGTAATGATTGAAGCATGAAAATATCACACCATGCATTTGTCAATGTTGTCATGTACTTAAGACTTAAAAAACACTATGCTGTTTGGATATGGACTGTGTCAACAGTAAAAAGCAGCTAGACATAACATTTTTAAAGTACCATAGCCAACTAGAAGTAATCATTGTGCAGTTTGTGTTTTGACAAAGCACTAGGGGCAAAATTCCCTTGCTTATCTCTTCCTGTCATTTTTTGTTCAGAATTTGGGTAGCAGACAATCTTGTTTGGCTGAAGTGTGTATGTGGTGAACTGAACAATAATTGTCCTTTCTAAAGTGTGACAAAGACTCCAGTGGCTGTGTATTTCTGCTGCCAGGGACTAATTCTACACTTTAAGCTTTACTGACTCCAGCTGCAGTTCTGGGTTTGCTACGGAGATAAACATTCTGGTGACATAACTGGAAGCTCTGCCTGTGCAAGGAGTGTGAACTTGGATATTGGCTTTTTGTACACAAAGAATGAAAATGCTGACATTTTTGAGGTCTTTAGGGTTGTTTTTAAATATCAAACCTTGGTCCCAGAGAAGTCTCTGGGAGTTTTGCAATTATCTAATAAACTGTCGATATTCTGATGATATTTAGTTACCAAATTTAGATTAATGGGACCATACTTGAATTGCATTTTTAAATGTGTGCCTAATGGCATAGACCTCAGTAATCCTAAGAGAGTAAATGGGTACCTAAGTAAAGATTACCTTAGAATGATTGAATAATAACAGATGCTCAGCTGACATAAATTAATTTATGAGAGCAAAAGCCCTAGCAGGATCAGATGGACAGAAAAGGACTGGTCTGTTACTTAAGCATATATAAATAACATTTGTCACAAAATTTTGAACAAATCCTATTGCAAACACAGAAATATTTGGTTAGTCCTGCTCTAGGCACCTCACACATCATGATATTAAGAAGCAGTGCAGTTTCTGATAGGAGGCACATCTTTCTTGATCCTCCTGATCTTTTGTCATGTAATCAGTCTTATGAACTTGGACAGATTATCCTCCAATCTCCACACGTGGTGGTAAGAAACAGTAAATCAGACACTTCTTGTCAGAACAGCAGCCATTGAAGAAAGGATATTAGTGACCAGGTGAAAATGAACTGATTGTTTTCTTAAATCAGTCAGTTTTCTGTTTGCCCCTGTGATTCCTACTTACATCTGAGACAGTTTACTGTATATTGGAATGTTATTTTCATATATATATATATTCTTTTGTTTCTGAGCTTTAAAAGTAGTCGTTTATAACTTTTAGCATGATAAAATGTATTATTTTTTGTTTATATCCTGCAAACATAGTTAATCACAGTGTATAAATATTTTGGTTATTTACATAGAGCTTAGGACACTGTAGTGGTTTCTATCTCTAAAATATTCTGGAATTTTAAATTGACTGTATAGGAAATACTGAGAATCCAGACTGTCATCTTGATAATGATTTTAGCACCATTTGATTATGTCCAGATTTTTGACGTAGGACTAAAAAAAAGTGGAAAAAAAGAGCCAGCATTTGATGAGGCAAGGTTAGTTATTTTTAAAGAAATCTTTAAATTCAAAGCAGGTTTACATTTCCTCAGGTAAGTTGCTATCATACATGCATGTTTCACTTTTGTTAGGTCAATCATTTTAATTAAGATGTGTAAAAAATAATGAAAATAATAATAAAGATTTAAATAAAATTAATAGATAATATAATAAATAAGCACCTTAAAGGAAGAAGGTGATTCAGCGCAGATTCAACAGAAACTTCAAAAATGTCAGAACAGCTCTGACTCAATAATTTTCTTCTATAGATGGTTTTGAACAAAAGCCCTGGATCTAGATACTCAAAATCAAACCCATTTCAAATCAAACACCGACACGAAGCTGAACATGTATGTTGACATCATCTTCCTCTGTCCTCATTCACTTACTAATAAGGATACATCTTCATTACAAAAGCTGCAAATTAAATGATTCAGAGATGCATGCCTGGCAGCATGGAATGATAACAGAGAACACTTGCAAGCCCACACTGGAAAACAGAACACAAGCCTGCCTTGTTCAGCAGAAACTCAGGCATTGAATGGTCTCTATTAATCTAATATTCTCCTCCATTGTTACAGTCATTGACATTACAACTACTACAAGGACACCAAGAACACCTAACTAAAAGTGGCTACATGATGTGGTTCTCTTGGATTTTAAGCCATCTCTGCTGATGCTTTTCTCCTGTTATTGGTCTGCATTTCTGTCTCTGAGATTTTTCTGAAGAACAACTTTTTACTTCACGCCCTGGGCAGGAAGCTAAGTAAGCAAATGCACAGAACTCCATTCCCCAAGAGAAGTCACTTACCTTTGTCACATCAGGTATATTAAAAAACTTCTTGGTATGAGCAACCCATCCCACAATCCCGATGTCCAGAGGAAAAACAGTCTCATTATCTGGTTTCACCAAATTCTGCTCATAGTTGGAAGTTGGAGTGATATCAAGAAGCCTGGAGGCTACCTCTGGAGTACCATTTCGGGAACGATACATGAACAGACTACACCGATCAGCTGCCAGCAGCTGTGCCAGCCTCTGCAGGGCCTTGTGCACCATCTTTTCCATAACACATGCCTCATCCTGAATTTCTTTTATCAACTCAAAAATTATGTTACACTCCTCCAGACGGGACATGTCTTTGAAGCTGACTCCTTCCTTCACATCTCCAGGGTTCACGTTAAAGATACTTCCAACCACTTCTGGTCTCACTTTTCGGTCGAAGTACTCCTTGGCAAACTGGGGATTGTTCTCCAAGTATTTTTCAACGGCATCTTTATTTACCTCACCCATTTTTGCTGGATTTTTCTTAGAATTTCTTTTAGACCTGCATCACCATCAAAGCAGGAATGGTAGCAAGAAGTTCTAACCTGTTACTAGAAAGAAAAATGTACTTTGTACATATTATATAGCTCACAGACATAATACATTCATCTTCCTCTCTGGCTTCCAAGCCTTCTGATAGTCCTGAGATATGACAGAAGGCACTGGCTTAGCATCTTCTTAGTGTGTGATCTTGGAGACCGCTAATTAAAGAGATGTCAGGACACTAAACCCCTGAGCTTTCTTAGCTCATAAATCCTCAGGGAATCATTTTAACATTTTAAACTAACCAATTAATTATTATAAAATTGTCTGATGTGTAGGTATGTATACCTGTATGTTATCTCCTTCATTCACAGTATATAGGTGCACACAGATGTTCCTATTAAAACTTCATATGAGAAATTCCACCAAGATGTTTGCCCCACCTTATACACGTGCATAGATGTACACACGTGTATTTGTGAGAGGCATTTAAGGGCAGGAAAACAGAATGTTATAGAGAAATCTTTTAAAAGGTAGAATTTAGTTTTCCTTGAAACAGTCAGGAGATGATAGAAATTGGATTACTAGAAGTAAATAACTATGAAGATATACACGAATAAAATGGGTGAAATCCTTAAGGCCTTACAGAAATCTGAGCTTGCTCAAGCACCCAAATGATTTGCCTAGGTGAAGATGAATAAAAGAATTAGAATTTGACTTAGCACAGCCAGATACAGCTTTTTTTTTTCTTTTTTTTTTCTTTTTTTTTTTTTTCTTTTTTTTTTTTCCCTTCAAAAGGAGAGAGCCAAAAGAATAAAATCAGAAAAGTGATTAAATTCAAACTAAGTTGAGGAAACAGTAGAATTTTTATTCTATAAGCATAAATATCAGTCAGGGTCTACACTTTCTTCAGAAAAATTTGGAGATGTCTGTTCTATTAAATAGCACAAAAAAGATAATAACTGACAAATATTAGGCAAAAAGGGAATCTTGAGTCTGGTCATAAATATACCATGGATAACCATGTATCTATATAGACACAGATATATGGTTATACATGTTTAAAGCTTCCTGCCATTAGAAGTTCAACGTTACACACATGAATGGAAAAGGAATGGTGGAAAATGTGTTGAATTTGAGGAGCAAACATTCCAAAGCTACATGAGTGAGAAGGCTGAATTTAACTGCCATCTATGACAGCAAATGATCAGTGTTCATTGAAACTGGTCTGAATTGCAGCACAGTAGGAGGACTGCAATACAATTAATCTTACTTCTGTTTATGGCATCCACATAGATCAGGAACAATGAGAGATCTTTGCTGTAAGAAAATAAAACATACACCCTTTGCCCATTCTTAATCTGAAAAGAGTATTGCCAAAGTACAACTTCATCTGTCTTCCAGAAGCCACAGTGTGTTTTTATCAACATTTTAAACATATTTATATTTATATTTATATTTATATTTATATTTATATTTATATTTATATTTATATTTATATTTATATTTATATTTATATTTATATTTATATTTATTTCATTTTTTAAAACATTTGTTTTTATCAACAGATCCCAAAGAACCAACATGGGCAAGTCACACAGATGCTCTCGAGCACAAAGGACAGGTCACTGATAGATGCTCAACGACACCTAACATTACTTTTCTCTCTGACCATGATATGAAACATTATGTATGGCACTATTTTTTGCCAGACTGCAGATGCTCTACAGATTTTAAAAGGTGTAAGAAAATCAGCACATTACAAACACATTTTGGCCTGGGTTCTTTTCTCTGACTGGGTTGCTGCTCCCAGAACCCTGGGGGACAGGCCCCACCCTGGTGGGTGTGTGAGCTTGCAGCATCTTGACAGGTGACCCAGTGATGGGAACTTGTGGCAGAACAGCAGAGTGTTCTCACCATTGTACACACACACAGTTTACAAGAAAGCAGCAGAAGAAAGGCACATTTATTCTTACTCAATTTCAATATTAGTAGTTTCAATACATGATCAATACATATAAAAGCAGTAGAGACTTGAAAAGAATTTTAGGTGTAACTACATAGAGTTAAATTATTTCTTGTCATCTTCCTAATTTCTAGCTGATTACTTTTCATTCAGTGCTTTGAAAGAAGAGGATGTTGAAGAGCCTCAATGAAATCGTGTGAAGGAATAGTAACTTTTTTTGGTGTTCATATGTGTTCAGTCATATTTTTTACTGGCTTGGAGCATTTCACATAATAGTTTCTTTGAAGCAGAAGGCACCTATGGAGGATCTGTCTCATGCCCAGCTAAAATATTTTTAAAAATTAACTTCTATGTAAGACTTACATATTCATCTTTATCACGTGTGATAAATCAGTTTAAACATCAATTCTTTATATTTTGATCACATTAATTCAGTGACATAGAGTGGCATGTCAGTCTCTGGAGGGAGAGTAAGTGAATACAGGCAAGTGGTACCATTTTCTTTGGGGGCAGGGAAGTTGGGGATTTACATTTTTGTAAATTAACAATTTTACTATCATTTTATTATAATTTTTTATCTATGTGCAAGATCACCTAAAATACTTATCATGCTTTCACCAAATCTCCCTACTGCTCATCTGTTTTTGCAAGAGATAAACAACACAATTTGTACTTTGAGATAAAAAAATAAAGATTTTTTAAAATTAGGTACTACTGTATCTAATTATATTTTCTTTGTAATAAAATATTTCAGATATAGCTGGGCTGTCCCTAATCATTCTTATACCATAAAGCAATTCTTATTGTATTTTTCTTAATTTAGATTCACTCTTAAAATTGCACTCTTATGCTGTCAAGTGTGAAATGACATGGAAAGAAATATCAGAACCCAAAAGAAGGTTTTTTAAAATGTTGTAATGAATTTTAAAGTTTCTCTGATGAAATATGACATTTAATTTCTGGTCTATAGCCTTTACTCTCTCTTTTTTCCCCACAGTTTTAAACATTTTATCTTTATTAAAGCTAATTCACGTTTGTATTTAAACTTAATTTAATTTCAGAGACTCTCAGAAGTGTGTGTGCTTTGTGATTTTAATACGTATGATGTCTTTTGCCTTTGACGTTCATAGTACCTGCAGAAATCAAACTATTTTTGGAGTAGTTCTTAGTAGTAGACCATTCCTGAGCCCTTGTGATACATGGAAACTCCTAAGAAGGATAACTGACAGACATGGTTATTTAAATAGATTCAAGCAGCACGTAAATGTCAAAGGCATTTATAAGGTTTCCCAGTTCAGCTCAGTGTTTGTATATCTGAATGTCTCTGCCCATCCTGATAGCAGTTAATGTGGTTTGTTCAGTTACGATTTCCTGAAAAAACACAGATCAAACACGCTTATTTGAATTGCATGACTTTTGATGTGGTTAGTATCATGGTCACTGTCTGGACATTGGAGATTCACATGTATAATCCAAGAAATAAATATTCAGAGTTGTGAGGTTTTTCCCCTAAATGGATAGGTTGTGAGAATGGATTCCGTCGGTTTTTACAACAGGTACTGTGTGACCCTGACATAACCAGGTTTCGGCACCGAAATGTTTTGATGTCATTGACTTGCTGTCTTCTGGGAACCCTTATAAACATCCTTAATTTCATGGGTTTTTTACCATAATTCTCTCTCCCTTTTCTTACAAAAAAAAATCTTAAAAACATAAACACTGAAGATAGTAGGTTAACTGCTTTTTCCATAGAGCTGCAAATGTTTATGTTCTCTTAAAACTACCAATTATTAGCTCTGGGGCATCATGAGATTAGTAATCAACAGATATTATAGATTCTGGGGGAGAGTTCCTGAAGTAAATGGCCAGTCTAGTGTGAAGGGGTTTACCGGGGTTGCCAGATGCACTGCAGCTTTGGCCAAAAGCATGGATTTCTTCATAGCTTGGCATGAATTTTAGTATACAAACTAAGGCAAAAGGCAGCAGATTTTTAATCTCAGCCATTCTCACGTTTACTCCCTGGTGATCTTACGTTACCTGACAAGTTTTTACTACTGAGAATGTTATTCAATACTGCTGAGAAGGGGCTGACTGTCTTCTTCGTGCCCTCCTGCCATGGATGCATTTCGTTAAGATCCCCTCAAACCTTTTTGGGCTGAAGAGTCTCAGCTCCCTCAGCCTCCATTTCTGTCAGAGTCTCCTATTGCTTTGTGATCTTTGTGGTTCGTTGCTGGACTCAACTTCATCATTTCTGTGTCTCCCATCATTGGTAATTGAGAGCTCCGCTCATCTGGCTGGCCAGCCTGTTAGAGAACTTTAGATCTTTGTTTCAAATTGTTTCCATTCTAGTAACATGCCCAGAAGAAATTTCAATTCAGAATTACAGCCCCCAGAAAGACTTGCTAAAGAAAACAGAGGTATCATTTAAAAGTAGCTTTGTTAGTAAATACTGTTTGTAAAGAGTTCAGTGTAAATTTACTCCCCGAACAAAATGTCGCGTCATTAAATTCCAAAACCAGGTAGTACACAGGCTGGCATGGAACAAAGAGTAATCTTTTCTATTCTGTTCTGTCCTTGACCTCTGTACTCAGACTGCCACCAAGAGGAACAGTTGTGATGGCCACAGTGTACACTGTTGTCCCTTACAAAGTACACGGAGCTCCTTGGCTCAGCTCATGCCATTTGTTGTTGATGTAAGTCTGGTTTCACAGGGCAGTGGCTACGCTTGCATCCCCTGCTCTGTGCACACAGTGGTCATTCATTTGCCTGCAAATCTGTCCCTGAGAGTTTAATGGATACCCATGTTTGTGAATGGCATTCTATAAATAATCAATCAAGAGAAGACAGCAAAAAGTCTTTCAATCTACGTGTAGACTGGCTAGAAATGGGTGATCCATTTCCTACTATTAGTTTTTGAATCAACTTTCTCCTAAGATCTTGACTTATTCTTGTGAGCAAAAATAAAATTTTAGTTCTTTTAATGTGTAAAGCTTGAAAGTTGCAGTGTTAAAAATGTTTTAAATAGTAATTTAACTAGTTTCTTCCTCTTTTTTATAGTCATAATAAATATAAAATAATTCCTACAATGAAACTTCTTTCTAGCAATTTCCTTATATATGTTTTCCTTGCTATAAATAATTGAGAATATTGCAGAATTTTACATGCTATTCTAGAAAATAATCCAGTTACAGAATCCCTGCCAGAAGTTATACCCTTTTCTGTCCTCTTGGTAAAATTCAAAGGTAGACTACCTTCTTCTGTTTTCGTTAAATATAGCTCCAAAAAATACATAGTGACTTAAAAAAAATTCTATAATATTCATAATATGCTGCCAGCCTCAGCTATCAGAAGTCATGTGTGAAACTTATCAATATTTAGATAATTTATCAATATTTTATTAATTATCTTAAATACACTTGACTGAGCTTTCCCAGAACCTGGAAATCCTTAGATATGATTGACTCAATCTATGTATATTCCTCTCAGATTCAATTGAAATCCTGGCCCAAGTTCCTTTCCATTTGCATGAGAAGTATAAAATCTGCGAGGTGAATAGAGAGGTCTGGATGAGGATCACTCGCTGACATCATTTCTCAAGCAAACCCAGAGCCCAATCAATCCAAATGATATTTAACTGAGGCAAAGTTTACACTGTTTATGAGTTTACACAGTTCTGCTGGCGTTGCTGTATCTCTTAGGACTGAGGAAGAATTCACCCTTGAATTGCCACTGCGATGCTCGTCTGCCTTCCTTTCCTCCCTCAACACACCCTGATCTAGATGTAAACAACAACAGAGCAGACTTTTTGCCTAAAAACCTTGTCCCATTGTACCAAGAAAGTGCTTCCTCTGTAAGTCTGAAAGGACTTCATCAGTGTAAGCTCTGTCTCCAGCAGGCAGAATTGGAGGTATAGCTAAAGCAGAGGAGGCAGAGGGCTCAGCTCCCTGTGTAACCTTCCTGTCATTTTGCCCAGCTTCTCTTCTGCTCTTGTCAAAATCTGACTGGGAAATAGTGACGTGATTTCTCTGTAGCTGCACTGCCCCAACTTCCCAATGATAACACTTCAATGGGAGAGTTTCCTTGGGCATGGTCTAGAGTTTGTAGAGATCCTAGACGTGACCTGAATTGAGTGGAAGTTGTAATTACTAAATCTGTCAGACACCTTCACCAAATATGTATTGTCAAATATTGCAGAGATCAGTGGAGATACATAATTAAAGAAATGCTGTTCTATGCCTTATACAAAATTACATGTTTCTGATTTAGATTTATTGCATCAGATTAATTTAGGAGACTGTAATATCTCTTGCACACATTTAGAACTGATCTTATTAAAACTTGTCAACAGAAGTAAATTTTTTGTTTCATTGATACCCGGTTTCATTTCCTGTCTGTAAATCTTCTGACAACAGCAGTATGTATAACAGGAACACTGATCTAGATTTTCAGAGGCAGTCAGATCTGAACAGGTTTTAACTTATGTGGATGCGTGACTGCAGACCCCTTTGAAAACATCATTGCCAAAAATGCTATTTAAAAAACTTTATAGGAATAGATTTGATCCTTCAAGAACCTCTCTGGTAATATAAAGCAGTATGCAGATTTTTGAAAGGACAGACTTAGGAGAAATTATAATATTTCACAAATTAGCAGAGAATAAAGAAAGAAATGTTTTCTTTGGTATTAAATAAAGTAATAGATTCAAAGCCTATGAATTAAGCTATAATCCATCTTATTGCTATCAGTCATGTGAGACACTGAACATGTGAGACACAAATCATGTTGATTTTGGTCTTGTTCATATGATGAATTCATATATTAAGACCAATGAGTGTTTTGTAAAGGTTTTATTAAAAATGTGCATGTATCACTGGTATCACCATTTCCAGACTAGAGCAAGATTCTGAAAATCACCAGAAGAACAGAGTTTACGTTTTCTCTTCAGTCTTTGTAGGAATTAGCAAATTTGAAAATCTCAGCTTAAAAATGGAAATGTTGATTTATCGCAAAGCTACCACTGAAAGTTTCAGGACAATATACATGCACCCTTCTAGTTCCCTGTGTTAAACATGTTCTTTACTATGAATAGAAGCTTAATATTAAACATAGGGGGATTTTTAGTGTCTAATGTTATCCAGGAAATCAAAGGCAGACATGCTACAGCCCTGAGAAATAGATGTTTGAGAAAGAGAACAAAACAGTCACTGTGCAAAAAGCCTCCAACATAAAGCAGAAAAGGAAGATAAATCAACCAGATTGTTTGCATTGTATTCAAGAAGAGATTATAAAGGACAGCAACAGTAAGAAGTCGAATATTTTTATGAATGTATATGAAAGGTGTATTAAGTAAACTTCTGGGAAAGGCCATGCAGAATAAATTGGTTAAAGCTGTACATTGTCTACTATTGAGGTATTTTTTATACTACATTGGTATCTCCATATTTAAATTATATTGTACTTGATTTTTAAAGTAATGAATACCAGCCTTTCAAATAAAAGGCTTCTGCCTTTATTCTTTAAAAAAAATGGGAGGTGAAAAAAGTAGGCGAATTAGTTCTCTTGGTAGCAATCACCTATCCTGCTTTGGTTACATGCCTAGAAAATAATTAACAGATTTTCTCTAATGCTTCCTAAAGATGTTGAAACTAGAGAACAAATATTGACTGAGAGGCAGCAAAACTTGCCTGGACAGGAGAAAATAATGGTTTATATAACTGAAAACTATTTGCCAAAGCCAGAACAGAAATTGTGGAATATCTGATTTAAAATTAATCAGATGTCAAAATGGCCAGATGTGCTGTGTATGTGCACTTGGGGATTTGCAGGCCACACTTAAGTCCTGCTACCACATAAAAGGGCTCTTTCACCATCCTGAGGATCTGCAGGGCCCCCATTCCTGTTGCTGGGAACTGCTCAGGAGATGATTTAGTACCCAAGAGAGCCTTTTGGAAGCAAGAGGGAACCAGTCATGAGGACCAGAAGTTCTGGCATGACCAGGCTTTCAGAAACATGAGCAGAAACTTGCAAGTATTATGTTTGCCACTGTTTATCACGGTAAAAGAGGAAAGGACTTCGGGGATGAGATGGAGGAAACAAGTCTGCACCTTGCAACTGGGTCGAGCACGTTGGTTAAGATGGATTTTGGACTGAAGTGTGTAAAATCACAGGGGAGATGGAGGCAGTTCGCTCTCCCCCATGCAAAGGTGGGATGCCTCTCATTCCATTTGTTCTCCCCACACATGTGAATACCCCTTCCCTCAGGTGTGAGCTCTGCTTTTGGGTTGGGAAAAACAAAGAAAGGCATTTGTTCCTAGCGCCTGCTTGGCTGCAGATCAGGGTCAAAGACCACCTGAGCCCATGGGTGTTATGCAAGAGGCTGTTATGAAGGGGCCCCAGCCTGCAGCATCCACCAACCCGCCTCCCTGCTGCCCTCTCCACCGCTGGCTCTGTGGCTCAGCAGGTTGCGAAAGCCCCAGGAGTACATAAAGCTGTCCCTGTCTGGGCACTGCCACCACCATCAACACTTGGGCTCCCAAGAGGCTCCAGAGACCGGCACCGTCTGTAAGGGACCCTGCTGTTGTGGGCTGGGGACAACCAGGTGCCTTGCCTGCACATGCTTCAGGGAAAGCTGCGTGACACCCTGGCAACCTATCGGGGCGGCCTTCCTCCCTTCACTTGCGTGACAGAGCCTGTTTCTGACGCTATTCTCTGTTTGCTGCAGGGACAGGATGGCCCACACAGAGAGAGCTCTGCCCTGGCTGCTGCTGCTGTCACTGGCCTTGCTGGGTAGCAGCACTGCAGAACGGGACTGCCGAGTAAGCAGCTTCAAAGTCAAGGAGAACTTCGACAAGAACAGGGTAAATTTTTTCTCTCCTGGATCTGTGATGCCTTGCATAGCTCTTTCCAGGCTACAAAATTTGGTATTCAGTAGCACCAGTGTGGTCACATTTCGAAGTTCCCAACTGTAATTCTGGGAAACAGCTAAAGTGTGTGATGTCCACACCTCCACAGATGCTGGGTTCTGATGCACCCGATAAAGGAATACTTCAGAAACTGAATTTTAGCAGACTGGTTTCAAACTGTAGGGAATAAGCAGAAGGAGTGTACTGACTTGGTTGTTTCCATGAAAAATTAATACTCTGATGTTTTCAGATACCTTTGCAAAGAAAAAAATATACATAGATCTGTCAAGATCTGCTAGTTGTTATTCCTTTTTCCACTAAATTTTGTATTCCTTATACTGGACAGTTGCAGATACAGATAATATTACCCAAAAAATGTCAGTATTTCCACAAATGTTGACTGCACTAGGATGTATTGATGGGTTTATGCTGTTGAAACAGCTAGATTTGTTTCTTAGGTACACCTTTGAGGCACGGTGTCCAAAATCTGCATGCTCTTTCCTCTGTCACCTCCCCTATTCTGTACCGTCTGATTGTAACATTTCCATTGTTCTAGGTCTAACTGCAACCTTTCTTATTTCCTTGCAGTACAGTGGCACCTGGTATGCTATGGCAAAAAAAGATCCTGAGGGGCTGTTTCTGCAGGACAACGTGGTAGCCCAGTTCACCGTAGATGAAAATGGACAAATGACCGCCACTGCAAAGGGCAGAGTCAGACTCTTCAAGTAAGCTGTTTGCCATTTTCCTCTTGCTCCATTTCACTAAGCTACTGCTCCAATCCTACCTGCTGTCTCTGTGCTAGTCACACTGAACCTGTGCTCTTAGATTGGAATGTGATATTTTCCTTGTCTCTGGCTACAGTAACTGGGATGTCTGTGCTGACATGATCGGCTCTTTCACTGACACAGAGGATCCTGCCAAGTTCAAGATGAAGTACTGGGGTGTCGCCTCTTTTCTGCAGAAAGGAAGTGAGTACTTAACTAAAGAAGATGCAGAACTACTTGGAAGACTATTTATGTTGCATGTCCATGCTAGAGAAGTACTGTTGAATTTCTTAAACACACTTAAAAGACATAATAACTATCATATTGCAAGGCTTAATGTGAACAAGGTAATCACTGCTTTTTATATGGGGCAGCTGGTTGGCTTTCTTTAAACAAGTGAAGAGCTGGCCTTTGTATATCTTCATATATCTTTTGCGTGTTACCCAACAATATAATTGAAGGCCACTGTCCGGGAAGAAATGAAAGGGAGATGAAATATTTTAAGACTTGCTTTAGTTCAGAACTCAGATACCAGATGCTTCTGATCTCTCTGAAGCCTGATGTCAGAGCTGGCCAAGCAGGGAAGAGGATTTAGAAAATGTTGTTTTGTTTCGTCTTGCATCTGCAAATGTAGAGATTTATCTGTTTTAAGAGACAAGTATGATCATATGTATATATTGATATATTCATACTTTTATGTCATCTCTCACACCCTATTCAAAATCAATTCCTTGAGCCAAGTAGAGATTAGGACACTCTGTAGCTCAAGACATTTCCTGGGATTGTTTCCAAGAGAAGCAAGTAGAATTTGGAACTGACAAGAGCTCCATTCCACCCAAAGACAGTTACAAAGCATGTGGATGCCAATTTATCTTAAATAGTTCCCAGATCTCCTTACAATATGCTGCTGAGTCATGGGTTCCTCAGGTTGCTGGCTGACCCCAAACTCTACCCTTCTAAAAAGTCTCCCACGGGAGAAAAGGGCACCACAACAGTGTTGCCTTCACCAGTGCAGATTACTGCAAGGGAGAATCTTTTTCTCCGGGAGAGGAAGGTGCAGATATGTCAGGTTTTACTACAGACATTGAAACAACCTCATTTCTGTTAGAACAGGGTGTCTGTGTGACCAGGTCTTTGTCAGGGTACAGCTACATAGTTAAGAATTCTCGGAAGTTGGAACTGTGTTCTAAGAAGAGGGTTTATGGCAGAACTTGTAGCAAATATACTACTAATACACATTCAAACTGCATGATAATCGTTTTCCTTAAAAATGCAGTCTAAGTAACATCGCTGGTAGGAAAATATTTATGGGTTTGTGTCATCTTGAGCAGGCCTAGCATGTTGTCTTTATTTTTTTTTAAACAATAACCATGGAATTAAATACTGGAAACAGGAATAAATGAAAAGCCAATCTGTTATCATTTGTACCGATCTTCATCTTAGTACTTTCTTTAGAGTTATGGCAGCGATCCTTTCTGATTTACTAGATTTCACCGGTGTCTCTAACACTTTTCCTTCTTTGCTATGGTTTCTTCCAGATGATGATCACTGGGTAGTGGACACAGATTACGATACATATGCTCTTCATTACTCCTGCCGCCAACTAAATGCAGATGGCACTTGTGCTGATAGCTACTCCTTTGTGTTCTCCCGGGACCCCAAGGGGTTGCCTCCAGATGCACAGAAAATTGTCAGACAAAGGCAGATAGACCTCTGTTTGGACAGAAAATACAGAGTTATCGCTCATAATGGTAAGAACGTGTTTTGGTTTTTATTCCTGAAGAATTTTATTTCAGGGTTTAAGGACTAAACCACTGGGATTTTCTTGCTCATTAGATATCAAATACATAAAGTCTTTTGCTTAGGGGCTGTAACATTGTCTTTTGAAAACTGGAGCTTGTAGTAAGTTATTTCCAACTTTTACTTCCCTTATCTGAAGGAGAGCTGAGGTGCATAGATTTTCATGCATCATATCAGATCAGCTGAAACAGTGATTAGAGGAAGTTGTAAAACAATTAAATCAATGCAGTGTGAGTAAACATAGTTAGGATAAACTTCATAGCTATGGTAAAAAGTAATTATTAGGGGTATAAAGGGGGTAAAAGATCCCTTTGCCTTTGTTCAAATACTTTTTGGAGAAATTCTTCAGAAACGTTCTTAAGGAAAATAGAAGTCTTGGAAAGAATACCTTATAGAAGACCCTTTCTCACAAGTCCTCATGTCAACTTTTTCACAAAGACCTGTGGAAGAGGGACATAGCCCTTATACTAGAATCATGTCATTATCTTGAGCCATAGAGTCAGGCTGAGCTTACAACACAGCAAATTAACTCACTTATGCTCAAGTATATTACAGAAGGCCAAATGGTAACGATCTGTAAGAAACCATAATATACTTACTGATAAGAATTACACACGAAGTGGGGAATTGTAAAGAGTGAAGGAGAAAAATCAAAATATTTAGAACAAATAAAATAGTAGTACCACTCCTTACTCCCTCCCCACCCCTCACATCCTGGGAGACATACTATCTATGAAAGACATGACGGGTGAATCAACTGAATGGGAACTCCCAATGTAATGATATGAGCAAAAGAGTTAATAATGATTCTTGGATGCGTAAACCAAGACTCACGTGAGATTGTTGTGTTTGGCATAGGTCTAAATGCTGTCCCATTTGGTGACAAGCATAACTGGAAAAAATACTGAGGGTGAATTAGAAGTTTCAAAGAAGAGCAGAGAAAATGATTGAAAGTTTGTAAAATGTGTCCTCTAGTGAGTGCTTCAAAGATTTTAATTTTTTCTCATTAGAAAGAGGTTAAAAGCTGACCTGAGCAAAGTCTGTGCTTGTCCACACAAGCAATAGGAATTGGATAGAAAAGGACTTGCAAACACAGAAATAATAAATTTAAATGGATGGAACTTTAAACTGGACACATTCAGAGCAGAAATAAACAGCCGTTTGTTTAACTCCAAAGGTTATTAACCTTTGGAACAGTTTACCAAGAGCTGTTGTATGTTCTTATCACTGAAATCTGTAAATCAAGATTAAAGGCTTTTCTCAATGACATGCTAGAACAAACTGGGATTGACTGAAGGAACTTCTGTGTCTTATAAAGAAAGTCAGAACAGACAAGCAAAGTCAGCTGTTGTGGCTCTATTATCTGTTCATCTGATCCATAAACACTGAGTAATATATAGTCATGTTGTAAAGTAGTATGCTGGTAACAGGGTGCCTTGAAGAAAAGGGTGCCACCTACTCTGCTAAAGTAGGTGGTGTTTACAGTACTGATCAGTGACCCGGGAAAGCTGTCTGACAACAATGAAAAAAAATTGTCTTGAATGAGAATTTGGCAACAACATAAGTCAGTTGAGAGAATAAAAGACATCATAAATGCAAATGGAATCACCTTCTGTGAATGATTTATATGATTGCATAAATGGTAGGATGGAAAGTATGTCATTATATAAATTGATACTTTTCCATTTTGAATCCTGCATTCCCTGCTTTTCAAATGTAGTCCAGCAAGAATAAAAAATTCTGAAAATAAGAAAGCCAAATAATTAGATTTTTAGGGATATTCTATTAAATCTAAGATATTTAAAAGTTGATTATGCTTTCTATAGTTTGTTATAGATAGCAAACATCTAATCTGCCAAGTCACACTGTTCTTTGTTTGCTATCCTAATTTTACTGAGATGTTAGGTGTTGAGGGCAGTGTCTGATATGACTGTGTGAGTTCCGTAGTTTGCAAATGAAAAATAGGAGCCTGGGTACTTTTTAATTAAGGATTATGCCAGAGTTTATAAGCCCAGCACCAAAGTATAAATTAAACTTAAAGCCAGCAATTTGCATTTTCCCTTTTATTGATCAGGACCCTATCATTAGTTGATTCTGAATTCTCCGGTATCATTAAGCCAAAGTCCCTGCATCGTAAGAACATTTGGGACTGAGGAAACGATTGTGAGCTTAACTGGAAAAAAAAAAAAAAATCTTGGAAGCATCATATGAGAAACTCTTATAAAATTTGCTTAATTCCTTATGTGTGGATTGGAAGCCTTACTACTTCAGTTTTAACTCTGCTATTAAGAGCTACAGAATTATTACCAAAACTGACCTGCATCCAACTGTTACTGTGATAAAATTCTGACTGATGTTAGTAAATGCTGCAGGAATAGCCTGGTATCTGTTGCTAATTGTGCACACTCTGCCTAGGTCTTGAAGCTTGTGTGTGTGGGTGTGTGTGGGTGTGTGTGGGTGCGCCCCCTCAACTAACAGATGTACAAAACACACCTTGATTTGGAAAAAAAAAAAAAAAAAATCTGTACTGGCTGTTCAAAGCAAAAGAGAAGCCTAGGAAATGAAAGTTTTTTGTTCTAACTTACACTGCATTTATGATGGCAGCTCCTTCTCAAATATAGCTCAAGCTATGATACACTTAGTCTCTCAGAGTAATAGCTCCAGTAACTTTAAGCTGTGTAAATGTCAGTGTCAATATTAAGTGAGAGTACTTGTAAATACAGTGTCATGTCAGTAGAGTTGAAAGCTGCATCTCTTGTTAGCATTTGCTAGAAGCAAAAATTGTGAAATAAAGAATTGTGTATTCCTTCTGCTAATTTACTATTGCCATTAGAAATTTTGGGGGTCAGGCGATTCTTACTTTGTTGAAAGACTTTCTTAAATTAATTATTTTTAGGCAAATAACTAGAAGCCGGTTAAAGTATAGACTCTTTTATCACTGAAAGATATTCTTTTATCACTAATCTGCCCAGTACCTTGTCTGCAAAAGTATTAAAATGCTCAGGAGAGGTGTAACAGATTGGATGAATTCCTGTTTTGCTCCGAGTTGAAAATTCCTTGGATTTATAAACTGCAGAGTAAGGTCATGGCATTATTATTACAAGTAACAGACTGCTGGGCTCAAGAGCATTTTAAAGAAATTAGATGTGTATGTATTTTAAATTTGGCGAAAAATCGTGTAGTTAAATTTTGTCTAGACTGTTTGACAAACAGAGCTGTGTTTTTTGTGTGTTTCAGGATTTTGCTCTTAAGGAGATCCAACCCTATGGAAAGAAACCATGCAACAGCAGCACGAATGTAAAGTTAACACACTGATCATGTGTTCTCTGGAAAATGCTTTAAATGGCTTCATTTAGATTTTCAATATATTTATCTGAGCTGTGTAGCTCACCTTGTTAATAAATCAATGAAGCATTTTAATAAACTTGGATTACAGGGGATGCAAATTGTATGCAAATCTGTACATATGTAGACATTGGTTTCATTAGTAGCCTGTTATCTCAGTGCACTGTTTTGAGCTGGTGACACATGGTGATAATTAAGAATTTAATCTTGCTTTTTTTAGAGGTTTCAATTTATGACTAAAAGAGTATTTATCATAAACTTCCAAGTGTATGTGTTTTCTTTTCACATAGAACATTATATTTTCTCTATAAAATACTGGAAATCATTGAGAAAAGAGAAAGGAATTTCAGTGGCCCATTACATCACTAATTAACTTTATTATATGACTAGTGAAGACATAAAAAATATGCATCTTTTTAAAAGAACTATTTTACACCTGACAATTTATTTATTTATTTATTCTTGTAAATTCACATGTATTAAGTCCATATTTTTAATCTGAGATGGAATCAAACTGGTCATTTACTTGGTGATAGCACATGTTCATTACCTTGTTTCAGTTAGTCTGCTCAAACCTATGTTAGGCAGTCAGTTATTGAACTGTTAAATCAAGTTCCCTTTAAAAACCGGATTAAAAAAAAAGCAGATACTTTCTGAAGATGAATATTTTCACTAGAAAGTTTAAAGTAGTTAATTCAACTATTTTACATAGACCAAGTTCACTGCCATATTTCTATTTATTTCAGCATAGAGAATTCAATCCATTGGATTAAATTGTCCAAACCTTACCAAGGCAAAGCAATGGAGTCAAGAGAACTTAATCTGCAGGAATTAAAAATACATATTTAGCTTTTTTCCCTCCTCCTCTGGCATGTAATACTATAACAAAATGACCTATGTGACCTGGGATAGCATAGACAAAATCCAAAGTGTGGCACAGCTCAGACTTTTAATAATTATCTGGTAATGAAAGACAAATGTGGCTGTTCACGGTTACTTCTTCTTGCAGTGGTTTCTGTACCTGCTCCATGCCTTTCAGGGTTCCCTGTACAACAGAGAAGAATTTCCTGACATTTACGTCTGAAATGGGCAACATTATACAGAATCGGATTGACAGCAGAGTTGGCAAAAGTGAATACCACTATCCAGAAGAAAACCGATGGCAAAATATTTAAATCTTTTTTGAAGTTCTGAACTAAAATTAAAAAAATAATTACTATTATTGGGCTCCACATAATGAAGAAAGAGATCATCAACAGAAAAAGGGCTCGGAATAGTTTGTAGTCTTGCCGGGAAACACGAATCTGATGATGTTCTGAGTAGGCTAAACCAGCATTTAAACTTCTTCTTGATGCTTTTGTAATCTGCAGTAAAAGAGAAGAAAGCAACTTTCACTGAAACACATTTCTACAAGTGAAAAAGTAAATCTTGGCACATGATGTTTTCTTTTGAAAAGTGACTACAAAAGAACGCATTGCAAAATGCATTTGTCCTTTTTGTCTCTGGTTCCTTTTCAAACGTTCTCACTTCACTAGCAATTCTTCTTCCTCTCAGCTGAGAACTCACCTCAGTATTAGGTGTTCTTTTCATGGCGCTCTACCAGCCACAAACACTTTTCAGCATAAAACAATCTTAATTACTCATGAAATCCCATTACATTCACATTATGATCTCATTTGTTCTATCTAAAGAAACCCATTGATTTTTTTCACAAATGCAAACTGGAACATATCAACAATCCTGTTGATGCACAAGAAGGAATGTGATTCAATTCTCTTACAACCATGCTGGTATTATAAGGTAGGTATTAGAAGGAGCATGAATTTATTACAATAAATTATTACTATGAGATTGTGCATTGTTTTGTGTCACACTCAGCTTTTCAGACTAATCACAATTGCTTTCTATGAACTAACATGAAATCTTACAGACCTTTACAGTTACTATAAAAATCTGTGTCTTGTAAAACTACTCTCTGATGTAATAAACTAGACAATGGGTAGCTTGGAAACCCAGTATTCATGGGTGTGCATCATCTGCCATTAGGTAGAATATCGAAACCAGTGGCTTGCAGAAAACTCTACATCCCCTGCTCTACATCCCTGTCTTCCCTGAAGTTGGCATGGCACAGTAAGTTTGTTCAAATAAAATAAAACTGAAATATCTAGCAAACAAAGATTCGTGCTAAATAACTGAAATGCCACTTTATCCCCTGCATGCATAAAGAAGGGGTGTTTTCAAATGCCTTGATCAATTAGCTCTTTACGTAGGAAAGTCAAAAGGTAAGACTGCTCCTGCCACTTCTTCCTTTAGCAGAAACTCCAGGAAGGATAACACTAACACTAGCACCACTTTTTAACTTCCTGGTACAGGTAAGGATGAAAATGTTTATAGAGTAATTTGTCATTCTGATTGCATTTTTTTTTAATTTGTCACAGAGATAAATACTCATTAAGAATCTTGACATCTTCTAAGTATTTCAATAGAATGTAGGTGTATAAATTAAAACTTGTGAACTAAAAATGGATTTCTTAGCAGCTTCTGAGGCTGAGAAGGGGACAGTGTCAGTAGCTGCTTCTCTGATTTAAAAGGAACAGAGAATTCTGATATCTTGAGCAAGTAAAACTATTTCGGCTTGCTGATCTGCTGTACCATCTGGAATCTAGAAACTAGGTTAACTCTTCCAAATAGTCCCAAACCGAGAGTTGCTCTCAGAGACCGCCTGTCTTAGTAAGAATGAAGGTTTCACAAAATGCAAAGGACTAATATCCACTTCTAATACAGAAATAGGAAAACTGGGTTTTCCTACTTATTTCTCAGTCTCCACAGTTCAAAACTGCTACAGAATGTCCTCATCAGATAAAGTTTTATATGTCCCATAGAAATACTTTCTGTCTTCCCTGCAGGAGTTGCACAGCCTAGAAATAAGAATGCAAGACTCACCAGGACTGTGGTAAATAATACACAACTACATCTTAAAAAAGTGTTCAAGAGAAATGGGGTTGCAGTGGTATGTTGCGGATCCCTTTTTGGCCTGCCCAGTATAGATGCCTATCCTGGGCATCTGGACCATACTTGGACAAACAGGAATTTAGAAGGCAGATATGTATAAGCTTGTAACTTCCAGAACACAGATGTTCCCCATCTCTAGCCTCTGACAAAGTCTTGTCTGAGAGGCAGAACGATGGAAAACCAAATAAATTACAAATCATGGCTTCTAAGCTATCATTTTTGCCAGGGTTCTGGGAAGTGTTATGTAAAAATAATACTCAGTTTCAGAGTAAACTGTGAAGTACACATTTGTAGTAGTGTGTATTTGTCAAAAAATTTCAGATCTTATATCGGTAGTCAGTCATCATCATCCCCATCATCGTCATCATCATCGTCATCAATGTTGTAACATGAATACATGAATGCTTGGCACTGCTTCCACCAATACTGAGAATCTTGCTATGTGTGCACTGGCATAATGGAGCATTCTCACAAAGTGAGTCTGCTCTTGGGAATGATTCAGGGATTGAGACATTCTCCAGTTCAGTTCTGGTTGCTTCCTGGAGAGAGAGAAGATTCAATTATATTCTGCTATGGGCCTCAAGCCTTCTTCATTTCAGGGGAAATGATAATATATTTTAGCACCTCTGTTAGCAAGTTAGAAAAGAAACTGGAGCAGAGCAGCATGGGGATGACTTGTAATCCAGTATTCCAAACACTGCTTTTGGTTTCTAGCTCCCTATGTGCCTTGATGTTTTAAAATTTTCCTGTAATCTGGAGTCTGCAGAGACACGACAAACACCATTCCTGCCCTGGCCTCTGACCAAGAACTGTGGCATTCTTTGGCCTGCAGTATTTTGCAGTTCTTTCAAAGGACTCACACTCTCCACTGAGTTACTCTTCCCTCTCTGCCTACAGCAATATGTGGTTGCAAGTGCTTTACTTCACTAGAGGAGGTTCACCCAATGCATTTACTTCAAGGTTATCGTGAGCTAATAGACAGTACAGAAACTACAGGCTTATGACTTTGACTACAAGTTTAAGTTTGATCAATAGGCAAGGATGTGTGGAGAGAAGATTCTAGGTCCTAGGTTCATTTTACACCTACATCCAGCTCTGGCACATGCATCCACAGCCCCTTGGTGCTCAGCATTTCATCAGTTAACTCCTTGCTCAATAATCTATGAATGTTGAGGTTCCTTTCCAAAACCTATCATTTTCTTATACATATTATGAGATGTTTAATTGCCCAATAAAGGAATCAAGGATCTTGTGGGTGGTTGCTAAAAACTAGACACTGCAGTGATTAGTTTGAAGTGCTTGAAGATTTCTAGATCTTTCTTACTCTGGTTTTGGATAGTTTAAAAGGAATTTAGATGCTAATATAATGCTTGCTAGACTGTAGATTAAGACTCTGTGGTACTACGTGGCTTGTCTTATATTTCAGCATATATGTTAAACATCATCCACTTAGAAAGAAAGTGGAAGCAGAGGGCTTAATTTACAGGTATTGTTTACAATATTTGAAATTGTGGAGGGTTAAGTATAATCTAATGAGATCTGTATACTAAAGATACATTCAGAAAGATCGTAGATCAAAAGGCAGATGGTTTTTTTTCTAGTCCTGCCTTTCTCTGCTTTCTTACAAATCCCTTGCGCAGGTTGAAATGCTTCATTTTATATCACAAACTTATAATTTATTGAACAAATGATGTTTGTTCTCTTTGCATGCATTTGTATTCCGTGACAATATGCTGATGCCTAGTGAGTTACTGTTTACTTCCCTTTGTTTTACAACAAAATTTAAAGGAAGCATACCTGTAAGATTTTGGAGTAACTGATGACAATGACGAATCCTGGTATCAGAAAGAAAACAATGGCAAAGGTTGTATCCCAGACTGTTTCTCCGGCAGTGCTGGGCCAATCCAGAGTGCAAATGTGAATGTCCTATTTACAAGAAATGAAGAAAAGTAATACTGTACCTTTATTTTCTGTACCTTATTCCCCTCTATGCTTATGGGAAAAAATGTCTAAACCAAGACTAAACCAGGACTGTGAAAATGTTCTACTTAGACAAAGCAAGTCTAGTAATATATTACTTGATGGTTTTAACAGCCCATACAATTACAAATAGATATGTCCACAACTGGAACACTCCCATTAATTTCATATCAAATGGTAATGGCAACTTTAAAATTGAAACTTACAGACCCTAAACTTAATAATTTATTCCAGTGTCACGTTGGGTGTACTTTCGTATGCATTTCAAAATATCAGGGAGAGAAATCTGTGCCATTTTGTACAGAGGGGGCTGCGGGTGCAGGGCAACTCTCCCAGGATGCTGATCCCTCGGTAAGGGGAAGTGAGCTGAAAAGAGGATCTCTGAGCCGCACCGAGGAACGCAAAGAGAATCCCAGCCGATGCGCGTTTCCCATCGAGCGGGACGGTCCGCCGGGGGAGCGGCCCGGGGGGCGGCCGGGGGGAGCTCCGGCCGCTGCTCCGTGCACAGCCTCGCACCTGCCCGGCCCGCAGAGCGCTGCCCGCCCTGCAAGCGATCTCCTCGCCGACCGCTGTCCCGCCGTGGCAGAGGCGGACGAGCCTCCGCCGCCGTCGGTCCCGGCGCTCCCGGCCCGGCCCGGCCCGGCCCGGCTGGCGCGGGCACGCCCGGCGCTCGCCCTCACCTGGCCGGCGGGGCCGGGCAGCCGCACCACGGTGAAGAAGCAGCAGAGCGGGAGGGTGGCGAGGGCGGCGAAGCCCCAGATGAGGAGCAAGGCGGCGACCAGCACCTTGCGGCGGAGAAAGGCGGCGTGGCGCAGCCGGGCGATGCTGACGACGCGCTCCAGGCTGACGGCCGACAGGGAGAGGATGATGACGGTGCCGCTCAGGCTCACCACATAGAAGAGCAGGTGGCAGACGACGTTGCCCAGCACCCAGGACTCGGTCCAGCGCACGACGGCGATGAAGGGCATGGCGGTGATGAAGAGCAGGTCGGCGCAGAAGAGGTTGAGGACGAGGCAGTTGGCGGCGCAGAGCCGGCGGTGCCGCCTCACCAGCAGGCAGATGCCCCAGATGTTTCCCGCCAACGACAGCAGGAAGACGAAGGCCAGGGCAGATGACTCGCCGATGCGCAGGGCCGTCACATTGTGGCCCCTGAAGTCCGAGAAGAAGGGGAAATATGTCCTGTTCCCTCCTGCTGTGCCCCTGGGCACCGGCATGAGGGTGGCCAGTGGGCATGAGAGACCCACCGTGGATGGTGGCACCAGCCCTAGGGGAAGGGCTGCGCTCCCAACCACCACGGCGGCACCTGGGGTGCCCTCCCAGCACAGAGCCAGGGGATGACCGCCATCCCCCTCCCTCCTCTTCCTCCTGCCCCTGCTACCAAGGGCTCAGCCGTGCCAGCCCGGCGGTTTATGGCCCTCGCACTGGAGTGGAACAAGGAAGTGGGAGAGTAAACACGGTGGAGCTCACACAAAGGCGAGGCTGCCGTGCGTGGGCAGTGAGGGGCTGCCCGACACCTCCCTGGGCAGGGTGTGGGCCAGCACACTGGCATCTCCGTGCCCAGGCACCAGGCCCAGCCCCAATCTGCTCGGCTCTCCAGGTAGGCCCCTGGGCTGCCAATGCCTCTGGGAGGCCATCCTGTCTGCTCCCATCCACTGAGGTGTGCATGGCTTAGGAACATGGATGGCTGCCACACCACTCTGAGAGCTCTCCTCAGGAGCCTGGGATGACCAGACTAACCTAGGGTTAAAAAAAAAAAAAAAAAAAAAGAGAGTTTATCGCTTCCTGTATTGACAATGGCATTTGGGAAGAGTAGACCTGTGCGTTGCTTGTCCTAACTGTGGAGAGGTGTCACTGACATGATTTTGGGGATTTTTTTACAAAATTGACCTAGAATTTTACCTGTGTTATGAGTTCTTGCTGGAGAGGCCTGTTAAAGTAAGACAAACCTAGAAAATACCGTATTTTCTCTGAACTTCAATTACTAGAAGCAGTTGCTCAGATTGTAAACAAAAGTAGGGCTTTCTTTCCACTTAGGCTCTTCACTCCAGATGATTTAGAAACAGGCTGTGAGTAAAGCGTGTAAATTGTCACAGACAGGCAGATAATGTCTCATAAAAGAAGATAAAATGTTTTCATAAAGTATGTCAACAGTTGTATAACTTTAGACAGCTCTGGGTGAATTCGTTTGGCTGAGTGCCAGTGCAGGCGCTCAAGGGTACACTTGCAGGCTCAGCGTGTGCACCTACACCTTTTGATTAGGTGAGAGTTATTCCAAACCCGTGTGCCACGGGGAGCAGGTGACAGGCAGTGCTACTGCAGTACCCTGGGTGCGACCCTACCATCAACCATTTACGCAACGGCATTAGCGGGGATTCCAGATTAGTGGGGATTCCAGAAACTCGGGTCTTTGATGGGGCAATCTCCTAATGAGGGATGACAAGAGTGACATCTTTGCTGGACTGCTTCCCATGTCTGTGCTTGTGCAGAATTTGCATTTATTTCAATTAGCGTTTTTTCTCCTGAACTGTAAGTGGTTCTAACTATCTATGCAGTCTCATCAAACAAGGATTTTGCAGGGCAGCCTAAACAGGTGGACGATACACTCCATTCTACTGCTGCTGACTGATGACTGTATGAAATGTAGGCACAACTGCTGTTAAAGTGGAATGGGCTAGGAACCCAAGTGAAGACAATAAGAAAACTTGCAGAAATTGTGGCTTTCTTTAGCAAGCAACACAAGTGACTAGCAAGTGTCTTGATATAGATACTTTATTCTACATAATTTGATGGGAGAAAAAGATATGCGCCCATATTACAAAAAATTCAGTAAATTTAATAGACCTACAGATTTTTTTATTAGTATTTATGATCAACACTTGGCATATATAGCCACAATTTATGTTGGCTCTGCTATGAACTGATTCATTATAATGATTAATGAATCTTGAAATATAGCAACACCTTCCAGTTGCCACAACCTCACAGGTCTGTACTTTATACGAGCTGACAGACCAGCCCCAAAGTTCTGGGCAGCTGAGAGTAGCAGTGGTGTGGTCAGCTCTAAATAATGGCAAGGATTTGGGGAAGAGCTATTGTTAATAGTCTGGTTGCACCTGTATGAAAACTTGGGAGGCATTAAGAGGGCAAGGGGAGCAGAGGTGGGGCAGCTGGAAATGGTGGCACAGATAAATGCGAATTTTACTATGAAGAAAATCTTTGGCCCCTTTAACATTAGTGGAAGGTTAAATTAGAAACTGGTCCTGTCAAATCAGGGTTAAGAGTAAACATATTTGAAACAAAATGGGGGGAAAGAAAACAGGAAGTGAAACATCCAAAGCCGCATTATTGAAGAAATTAAGATACTTTTAGTCAGGGAAGAAAGGAATGCCAGAAAAGAAGAAGGTTTGAAAATGAGATGATGTGTGGAAGTGTCTGGGTAGATCTTTAATCTTCTTTAGAGAGGTTCACCTTTAGCTTTGGTCCTTAGGTGTGAGTGGGAACCTTACTTGACATAAGACTGTTGTTTGTTCAGGAGAACCAAAGTAAAATGCTGTTTTTAGTATGCTGTTAGTGAGTGAACTTCACACTGACCTGTGTACAAAATCCTGTGCCTGGGGATAGCAGAGGTGTGAAGAAACATGCTCCTTTCCATCAGGTTTGATCAAACAAGTGGGGGCTTCTTGCAGGATCAAAAATAGTCTGATTACTCATGGATCTAATGCATCCATTTTATGCAAGAGTAACTTTCTTTTCCCTCCCATGAAGTACAAAAGTTGTATTTGCTGTTGGGTAGGTCTAATCATAGCAACCATCACAATATAAAATCTGAGGACAAGAGGAGTCGTAACCTCCACAGAGCTACTCCGGCTTTACTGTAATAGGTGGATGCTGTGTGTGGTATGTGCACCACGTGATTATGACAAGGAAGTGATTAACAGAATGCCTGGAAACCTGTTATGATTGCTTAACCTATATAATTTTTTTTAACCAATGTTTTCTTTTATTCTCAGAGTCAAACATGGAGTCAGCTCAGATTTCATTGCTCTAAGTTAAATGAAAGCTTCAGAGACATCTGTGGAGCTGGTTTACCTAACATAGCAGGGAAAAATCTTGTTTCTTTTTTCATGGGTGTTTTCTCCATCCCTAATGAAAGCCCAAGGTTTGGCCTTCTCTGTTTCAGATAAGGGCTGTGTTACCTGATACCATTAGTCAAGCTCTGCTTTTCAGATTGTTCCCCTGGAAACCAAGAACTGTCGTGACAGATGGGGATCGATCAGCTTATTTATATCTTGAGCATTAAGAAATATTCCCAGAGAGAGGGACCACTTGGGTAGGTAACTCTGGGAGATGGAGTTCTTGTTCCATTTGGATGTGATCTAGTAAAGATTTTTGCCTTATTTATGCATCTTCTCTATGTAGATTGGTGTTTTAAGTCTTTGGGTGTATTTTTGTGCACCTGTATCACACTGGGTAAATAGCACTGACTTCTGTAACAGATGTATTGCATATTTAATGTTTGCTAAGTGATGTAAATTCATTTCATTAGACATGTTGTCTCTGTTTTCACAAGAGAGGTTGCAACCTTGTAGATGACTCGTGTCTGCACAATAAGATTTTTATCCTAAGTTTCAACCAAGGTTAGCTTTCTGTTTTCATTTTTGCTCTTACATATCACGCTGCAGCTGTTCTGCCTCTAGATAGTCTGAATCCTGTGTTTAGAAGATGTTACACCATTGGAAGGTACGTTTCAAATACAAGTCTGTTTTGATTTTTTTTTAGGAAGTTTACTAACTGCTCACCCATTTTATACTTTGATGAGCCAAAGCACTTGCACCAATGTGTGAGGGACAATTTTAAACTTTTAGTGCAAATATAAATGCATCTGTTTGTTTACATATAGTAGCAAGCTCACACATTCCTGTATCCACTGAAAATAGCTTGATGCTTCACTCATGTCATCATGTCAAAAACTAATTTCTGTTTCTCCTGGGACATGAGCAAGTCACTATTTCTTCTGGAAGTCTCATTTTGCTGTGGTTAGTACCCATCAGAAGCTGGCATGCTTCCTCAGATGAGTGCCAGTGGCACTGTATTTTCAAACTGCAGCAGCATTACTGACCAAGGCCTCAGCCAAAAGCAGAGCTGCCAATAATCCTGTCAGATGTGCTTTCCAGTAACAGCTGGGTCAGCTTTTCGTTGTCAAGACCACCAGAAGTTTTGCTGACATCAGCATTGTGCCTTGAAGTAAGGAAGGGATTTCTCTCTGAACCAAGTGCAAATTAAGAACATAATCCATGTGACATAGACTTTGCCTGGATGGTCACATTTTCTGTTCTGCTGCATGTTAACCAAGCTTCACCAGAGTAACCCAGCTCCAGCTAATTATAACTAAATGAGGTTGTTTCTTAACAGTTTTAGAAACTGTATTACACTTACACATCTAGCCCATGGATTTAGGGAGTTGATCAGTGAATACAGAATATCAGAGTGGTTTGTTTGCATAATGCAAGATCTGGTAGAGCACTCTTACCAGGGAACTGAGACCCTGAGTGAGTTTTTTGCAGAGTTGGATGTGAAAGTGCGACTGGACCTTTGCTTAACTTTCAGGTGCGCATAAAGTTACTTACATTCCTGCTAATGAGCTTTGATGCGGAGACATCAAAACAAAAGCTGTGGTGAACGTCTGAAGGATTTACGAACTAAACTTGTCACCAGCCTGTCATGCTCAGATGTACTCAGACATTCCCTGAGCACATTGGTCTGCTGGGTTGTACACTGTGCAGAGGTCACAGATACCATTGTTTCCTCTCATAGTCAAGAAGCCAGTGATTAGAGAATGCTCTTATTCATGAAGTTTAAGGAGAATCGTCCCTTTTATTTCCCTGATGTCTCATCTTAGAAGAGTAACTTGTTGGGAGCAACAGAGGTTCTTCAGCTCCAAATTGGGATAGCAGCTTTACTTTTAAAAGCCACATGTTTCCATAGTAAGGTCTACAGTGCCTGTCTGCTGCAAAGAGCATCTGGTGCAGTAGCTGCTGATTTAGCATGTAGTGTTATTTCATTAAAGAGGAAGATGAAGAGTCAATGCAGAAAAACCATTGTGGCTTTTTTATTTAAATCTCATTTTGTCTTTTTTTCTCACAGGTCTTTATGTGGCATTAAAAACAGGGCTTCAAGGCACTATGAGAAATCAGTGGCTGATATCCCTGAGCCAAGGCAGCCTCGCCTGTCAGGGATGGTTTAGGTAGTTACATAAGTGTCCCCATAAATCTCAAAGTGGTGGAGATTTTACAGCCTCTGTAAGCAATATGTTTCACTGCTCATCTACTCAAACCACCAGAGTTTCCTTTTCTCTTGCAGTTTTGAATATTACTCTTCTCATTGAGCACTGAAAGACTTATTTTTCTTTCCTCTCTATGAAATGTTGTCATTTTTCATGGCTTTTTCTAGGCTGGAAAAGCCTGGTTCTGCCATGACTTTGATCAGAAATCTGAAGGACTTCTACTACATTCATATTAATCTGAATTGTTCTTGAAGTACAACACTCAAAATCAACAAAACCATGTGAAAGATGGTTATCAAAACTGAGACTAAAAGCTACACCAGCAAGTAGAGTATTAGAAGTTGATTCATGGATCTAAGAAAAATAATAGAGCCATCTTTCAGTTTTTATTTCACAGGACGCTCTCCTTATGGGGGAAAAAAACCAAAATGTGGAGTTTGTTGAATGTGACACAACAAAATGTGTCTTTTCAGCCACCCAATATTGCATGAAAACCATTTAATTTGCTGTCTAAAAAGAACAGTGTGAAAGCTGGGATTTATAAATATGCTACTAGTGGTAAACCATTGTATTAGGCCCCAGGCTTCCCTTGGGAAGATCAACAGCTTCAAATAATGCAGTCTTTCTGGTAGGCTGAAATTCAATTACTTGAAAGGGGCATAACAGAAAAGGGCTCTTGAAACTGTAAACCCAAAGTGCTTGAAGTAATGAAAACATTGCTATTGCTTCCTGCCCTACAAAGAACTATACATACAGCTAATTAATTCTTATCAGTAAGGTGAGCATGTTAGGCACAAACTTCTCTTTTCCTCATATAACTAAAGAGAGAAGCAGCAGATCTCCTTCATTAACTCTCAGAAAAAAAAAATCTAAGATTTCTTGGCTTCTAAGGAATGGAAAAGAAACAGTGATATGGTCTGCATACCTTATGAAGTTGGAGTTTTGTAGTTGATGTGGGTGATGTAGGTGATGACAGTAGTATTTGTGGGTCTGCTTTCAGAGTGTTTTACTTCACTGGAAGGTCATTTTGGTATCTTGCAACATATACCACAGTAATGACCTGTATAAATTTATGAGCACAGGGGGTTTTTTGTGCTTAGGTGTGATATTTCTCAGGTAGGACTAAATCCTTTGTTAAAGTTCAGAAAAGTGGAATGAACAAAACTTTTTAAACATTATCACATGATCACTTTCTGAGTCTCCCTCGACAGTACTTGCTTCTGATGCGGAAGTGTTTTATGCTAATTTAAGAAAGCCTCAGAACCACTGCAGAGTGCTGACCTGTGGTAGACAAACCTATTTCATTTATAATACATAAAAGATCAGGATTTCCTTTTGCAAACTATGCTGAGTATGCAGCTGGGAATAGAATACTAGCTGATTAAGGTGTTGTTAAAGGACAGACTTAAACTTTCAAAAGTACTTTAATTAGAGATTAAAATTATTAGACTGCAATGAAAAGCATAGTTATTATCCTGAATGAAAAAAATATTAAAAATTAAAAATATATGAAATCAAGACAATTTCCCTCATGGTAAAACCTTGAGATTCTGAAGCACAATTTCTGTTTTACTCATTAGCTTATCATATCTTTGGTCAGAAAACCTGTTGCTAGCAATTGAGCAAATTGTCAAATACAAAGATTAGCGTGAGACATAGTGAAATTGAAAAGTGGATAGAGAGTAGCTAATACAATAAATTTAGATATAAAGATAATACCTTTTAATATTTTCTGTCTCATGAACACTGGATTTAATTGAGAATAACATCACTTGATACTATCAGTTATTTTCAATAAATTGGAAAACACCTTTTTTAAGAATTAGATTTAACCATCAGGTATTAAGGTGAACATTATGGGGTAAATGTGTGCAGTTTGCAGCAAAGCATGATGGAGAAAGCTGATAGCAGCTAGCAGAATCAGCAGGCCAGAGAAGGATACACCTTGGGTACTTATGTGTCCTCAGCAAACCACAAACTTGTAAAATGCACAAATTTATTCTTAACTAGTGTGTCTTTGTAAAATTTCCCCATTTTAATGATTTCCACAGAAGTAACTTCTTGTTGGGACTTCACTACATATGCAAGGAACAAAATGCTCACAACACATTCAAGTTTACAGTAGGTGCTAGAGGAAAATAACATTGCAATTGCAATTCCATTAAGGATTTTTTTTTTTTGCCGGTTTCTAATTTGTTGCCACAATTTGTCATTAACTTGTGTTTTATATTAAACCAAAATACAGTGCCACTTCAAATCCACTAGAGCAATTTGTTAAAAACTGCACTTTGAGACATTTGTCAAATCTAAGGTTGAATAACTGACATTTCCCAACTTTAACCTCTAAAATACAGAAGCAAAACAAGTTTAATTCAGCATAGTTCTATATCAAAAATTCAAAACTGGCCTCTGACATTGTCTGAAATACAAACTTTCTTCAGCACCAATGAAGTTTATGTTTGCTAGGAAGTTGGTTTTTCTGAGATTAAACCTTGGTCAGCATTTTAGTCACCCCTGATGGTGGTTCAGGATAATCAGCTACTTAAGATCAACATTTTGAACATCAATCTTAAGCAGCAAAGATCTAACATGACCCTCCTGAGTTTTTATGTATCAAGATGTTGATATATTCCACATACATATGATATATAACACATGTATGTATATACTACACACACTACACATATATACACACCATGTATAAATAAATATATATAGTGCACCTAGCAGGGCCAAAAATCTTTTGCAGCTATTCTTGTCAGTTAAGATGCAAGCACAATCATCGGGATTCAGCAACCAAGAACAGGATATGCCAAAACTGAAACACAGTCTGACACAATAATTGTGCTTTTACTATTCTTACATTTAATAGTGCAAAAAGAAAAATAAAAGTCAGTAGTTTACTATTTAAAATATCCCTAATTCTAAAAGTATTTCTGTTTGCAACTAGAAAATGCAGTAGATGTTTTGCAAAATAATGAGGTAAAATACTGAGGCCAAATTATAATGTTAATACTGTTTTTGTGGAACCGAATTATCATTTTGTCATTTATACAACTGAAAGAAAAAGCTTTAAAAGACCTTTTGCCAAGCATATTGGCAGCATGCATGAAGCAAAAACACTAAGTCCATTTGGAGCTCAAGCTGTACAGAAGTCAATGTGTGCTAGTAGTTCTCTATGCTGGCTCGTTGGATACGGCACTTTACATTTGGGACACTCGAGAAAACTTTCATCAAAGCAGCTGGAATGTTTCAGGGGAGGACTTCTGTCATGTGCGGTCAGCTTCTTGTCAAATACAGCTTGCAAATCTTCTTGCGATTCCATGTGTCCAAACTCCCGGAGTTTCTGGAAAAGGAGGAGCTTCACAGTAAGACAGGGGCATGCATGCACTGATCAAATACTGTAGGAAAATATATTAAAGCTTGATGGCACGCAAGCCTTGGGTATATTACAGCACTAAGGACTGTGTCCTGTTCACCAGCAAAAAGTCTGAGTAGAAGCACATCGCAGCTTTGTCATGGTGCAACAGACAAAACTGGGTCACACAGTGTGTTACAAAATACAGAGTGTTCCCTGCTCAGCACCCTGGCTGCTCTGGAGCTCCTGCTGCAGTGCTCCTGCTCTGTGCTTGCTGGAGGGAAAAGCAGTGCCTGCCTGCCTGGCACGAGGTGCTGCACCTTGGGGAAACAGACATAAAGCATGGAGGAACACTTAGTGCTTGAAATAAGATCCCAAAGGAAGAAGATGTATGTTTATGCAAAATCCCTGAATTCACCTGTGAGTTACTCAGTACATACCAGAGGATCCAGACGGGTTATTTTCTCCTTGGTCTTGCGCAGCTCCTTGAGAACATGGTTTAACTCATGCTTCAAGTTCTGGCGATCGAGCTTTCCATTCTCTAAGTCTGTGGTGCATATCTGGATCTGGCAGCCCAACAAAGTGAAAAATTAAAGTCAAAGTTAGTACAAACTGGGAGGAATGTTTCCCATTGATATATTTAAAGTCAGTTTTGCTCTGCAATAACATCTTAATATGGGATTAAAAGGAAAATTTAAATGAAAAATTAAAAATTGCTGTTGCTTTCATTACAGTGAAATTCATGTATGCCCAATTACCAAAATCTCCTTTAGCAGAGGTGCAGTTTAAAGTTACTTTTGTTGGAGGGTGTTTCAATTTCAAAGAAATTAGAGTAATGCAAGAATTTTTATAACTGTATCAAAAATACAATACAAAACTTTAATTAGGTGATTAGTTTTAAGCTGTTTCCTGTGCCTTATCTGAGGCTTTACCTGTTGAACAAGTGATTGTGGAGAAAATAGCATCAGGTTTGATCATACCCTCTTATCAGATTTTCCTCCTGACAGATGTGTTAAAATTTTTGAAAGCATCAAGAGATTATGCATGGTTGAATATTCATGCCTAGCATTACTTTATTAAATATACTAATCATTCTTAAATGTGAAGTTAGTCTAGAAGGACTTTATGCTTAACACTGATTAAATATCAGCATTTCAGCACATAATTGTTTACCTGTTGTTCCAACAAAGTTATTCTTGTGTGTTCTGCCTCCTGTCTGAGCAAAGATTTACGAAGAAGTTGCACCTACAAGGCAGATGAACACTTGTAACAAACAACTTCCACATACAAGTTAATAAGCTTAAAAAAAATCATTTATAATGGGATGGAAGTAAACTCGTATATTCCAATGCCAACAGAAAATGTATGCCTGTTATGCAAGAACCAAATTTAATTCAAATCACTGCTTCCCCAAGGAAAATCCTAGTGAGAAATTATTACTGCACCGAGAAGGGGGAATGCAGGACGATGTTATTGTTAAAAAAACAGAGACCAAAAACTGAAGCCTCCTAGGTGATTGCCAGGATGCTGACAAAAATATACTCACAAAGCCTTTGTTTGCACTAGCATGATATGATATTAATAAAAACAAACAACGCAAATTTTTTTAATACAAGAGAACAAGTTTAAGGGTCAGAATGTACCATATTCTAATCATTAAGTAAACGCATATATTAAAATATCCTTTGCTTTCAGCATAACTTTTATGATAATGCCGTTGTTCAGCTTCAAAAAATAAAATAGAATAAAATAGAATAGAATAGAATAGAATAAAATAAAATAAAATAAAATAAAATAAAATAAACATGTTTTAATCATTATTAAAAAGTGAGAACCAGCCTGTCTTCGGAGAGCTTAACTGTTATTCTGGTTTTGTCCTACTTTGGTGTCTAGTAAATCTTATTCTCTTATTTCAAATATCAGTTGTATTTTAGCTGCCAGGTGACAGCAAATATTAGTGGTATTCCATAGTTAGGAGCACATGAGAAAATGAATTTTTAGCTTTCCTGTTCTCATTTACTATTAGTCTCAAGGATGAACTATATTAGAATCAATTCAATATTTTCTCCCTTCTCTTTTGTGTCCCTTAAGGGAAATAAATGAACAAAGAAGTTTCTTGTTTAAACAATTCAGTTTTAACCACAAGGACATGAGTCTAATTTATGTAAAGAACCAGAGAGACGGATGGTCTATTCTGATTAACCATGAATTTTCATCTCTCTTGATTCTTTGCTAATGATCTCAAACCTCCAAATCCATCCACTTACTTGACATAAAAGATCTTCAGACTTTTCCTTTTCTTCTCTGAGCTGTTCTTTGACGATTTCATTTTCTTGCTTTAGTCTTTGTGCTTTCTCTTTAATTTTATTTTCATTTTCTTGAATCCTCATTTCAGCAACCTGTTGTGACTGCAGTAAGGCATTTAAACTCATCATTTCCCCCTGTGTTTCTTCATATGTCTTTTTGAGTTCAATAAGTTCAGATTTCAGCTGGGTTATCGTGCGTCTTTCAGTCTCAGAATCTCTCTTAGCAGTTCGTAACAGCTGGTCATCGTATTCTTGCTTTTCCTGACCTTAATGAGTCAGAAATAATTGAGTTAGTGATGTGGAAAAAAAAAATCAGAGCACTAAATCTTTAACAGCATTTTAAGGCTTTTTAATAGAAATTGACATAGTAGGCTTTTTCACAGCTCGGATTAGAACTAAACTTTGGTTGAAACAGCTTTCAGTATTTATAATACATTAAGTCCCCTTACCAATATACTTACTGGAAAACACAGTTCTAGGGCCTCATGCATTATACTGACACATGGGGATCTGACCTGGATTCCTACTTCCACTTTTAGGCTCCATAGCCAAGCTGCTGGCATTTTTCCCTCCCCAGAGATACCCTTGGGGATGTGATAAATTCTACTTCAGCCTTGTTGACCGAAGCCAGACCTTCCACTGTCTTTTGCAGACCATCTTGTCCAAGTAGTATGCCATAATTGTCTTCTAAATAGCAAATATAAAGCACTAGAATAGTTCTTTTGATTAAAAATGCTTGCTTCTTAGGTAGCAACTATTACTTGAACCAAGGTTAGAAAATTTCTGCTTGTTAACCCAAGAAAAGTTTAATAAGTAGGAAAAAATAAAGAGGTAGACTGCAAAAACTCAGGAGCAATACAAAATATATCTGGAAACAGAATGAGAGATGCAGAATTTCATGGGCTTTGCTGATTTTTGGCACTGAAAGTATTGTGACTTTGATACTTTTCCTATTGAAGACTTCCCGTAATTCTTCAAAGAGTAATTTACTAGGGAGAGTTTCCTGCTTGACTGTTCTCCCTTCCCTCAGTTATCAATTAAGCCCTACCTTCTCATTAGCAATACTCCTTTATAGGGCAGTGGCATCCTCAGAAATAGGCCAAGTTTTTCCTTGGAGAAAGTTTTCATATGTACTTTCAACTTGTATAGCTAGGTTCTCAGAAATCTGGATTTCTGCTGCTTCCTAGCTGCTTGAAGAGAGGAACTTTCTTATGTCCTGTCCTCAAGTCTCCTGCTGCTCTTCTGGCAAAACTTTGACTGCAGTAACTGAGGTACATTTCCTGGTGAGCTGAGTCTGCCTCCCTCTAAAAATACTGTGCACAGGTTTCTGAACAGCACCAAAACAAGATTATGATGATATTGTACTGTTTTCCAGAGAGATTCAAACAGCAATACAGAAACCAAGCCACTGCCCATGAATTACTAATGGCAAGTCTGTGGGTATGCTCTTACTCCACACAATGTTCAGTGAATTTACCTTGCAGGTCAGTTGCAGTGTGTATGAAATTAATAATCTGGTAATAAGACAAGCAAGTCAATGCCTTCTGGTTCTTCTGCTCAATATGATTTTAATTTTAGTAGTACTGAGAGGGTGTGCCTTATTGAGGAACTGCACAGCAAGAAAATGAGCTGGAGGTGGCCAGATCCTTATTGTGAAACACTGTTTTGGAGAGGTGCCAAAACCTATCACAGGCTTTCTTGCCCTGTAGCAACTGTTCAGGTGAGTAAAGAACATGGCGATCTTGAGTCATTTTTATAATATTTATTTTGAAAGAAGTAAATTTAAAAAAATCTGAACCACACCTAGCTAATAAATCCTTAATGCTTCCATTATGTCGACTGAAAAGTGTACTTTGAAGGATGGGAGATGTACATCTATTTGCCTCAACGCTTTCCACAAACAGAGAAGTTGCTAATAGAGTGTCAAGGCTGTTAAAAACCATCTTTGAAGTGGATAAGAACAGGAAGTACTGTTGGTCAAGTAACACAGCTAGGTAACAGGAAGCAGAGAAATATTATTTAACCAAGTTTTACCATTAAGCAGCCAAAGTGTTGAGAACAAAGTCTTGATTTTAAGTGTGCTATAATTAATTTTCAGAAAATTTATTCTACAGATATTTATGGTTTGGGTCGCTTGTGGGGGTAAAAGTAAAGTCGATACCTTCTGAGTTTGATTTAGATTCTTGCTGGCTAACTATTTCTGCCTTCTGTTCAAGTTCAAAGATTCTTCCAAGCAATCCCCTGACATATGCTTCCCGTTGCTGGTCATACAGTAGCCACTGCTGGTTTTTCTCAAGAGCCTTCATAAAAAGAAACAGAACAACAACAAAAAAGTCTCTGGAAATTAATCAGTTTTTAAAAGTATTTCTCTTATGTCTTCAAAATATTAGAAGTTACATATTAGACAGTTTAAAGATAAGCTAGTTAAATCTGCTGCAAATTGTAGTAATCTGAACAATAAATAAATCAATCCATCTTCATTTGGAAAGATAATTCAGGATACTGAGCATAAGTTAAAACTGCAGCAATGGGAAAATTACTTTAAGAACAAAGGCTTTCATGAGTCATGCCTAGATTATGAAGAATTAACTTTTCAATCTCAAATATAAAATAAAATATAAAATAACAGTCCTTGAAAATGCAATAAAATAAAACTGTATCATTGCAAGTTAATTTGTTAGAACAAGGACGTGGACTTTTTAGCTGCTTGGATTGTAGGCTTATTCAGCTTGGAAGAGACCTCAGGAGGTTTCTGATCCAACCTCATGCTATCCCAGGCTCCTAGAGACTCCTGATATTTCAACAACCACTTTATTCTGATGTTCCAAGCAAGTTTTTCAAAGATGATGGAAATCTTAATTTTTTCTTCTGCAAGTTTTTTGATTTTTAAATTTAAATTATTGCCTTGTCACAAAATAATTTTAGGGATTATATTTTAGAGAGAAACATACCCTCTGAGGTCCCATACTACCCCAAAATGTACATGATGATAATTTGCATTCTTCTGCATCTCAATACAGATGGTATGTGCTTGAAATTTACAGGAAACTTACATCTTTCAATTGTCTTTCAATTTCAGTGCTGTTTGTGGCAACTTCCTAAGGACAAAGAACAACTTGTTAGTGTTGTTTAAAATAGGTGCCTGAAACAGCAAAACTACTTCTGTACAACTATTAATCTCACATAAATAGCTAAGAATATTTTAAAATTAAAACAGATGTGCCTTTTGTGTTTAAAAATCTTTATGGTTGGTTGCTGGAGGTTGGTTTTTGAAGGATCCAAGTTATGTAGAAAGCCATTACGTATATTTAAAATAGACTCTTCTGCAAAATATGGGACAAAGATTTCCATGGAATTTATTCCATAAGTCTGCAACTCATAGTTGCAGTACACAAGGAGGGGTAAATGTTTCTTCAGTTTTTGTGTCCTCGTACATACGACAATGACTCAGACATACAGGAGTTGTTGGGGAAAGCCAGAGGCCTCGATGCTTCCCTGGGATTGAGGAAGATTGGAAACATCTGGGAAATCGTGCAGGCCTGCCTGGAAGCATAAGGACAAATTGCCTGATTTTCTGAGACCTGATCCCCAGCACAGTGAGCATGATTTATGGACACATATGAGTAGAAGAGTTCTTGAGAGCCATCTAAAACTGGGGAGCAGTTACACAGTCATATTTCTTCCACTCCGACACGTATCTTCCCTGCATGATACAAATGGCTATGAAATTGTGTAGGTATAAGTCAGAGGGAACTTCAATGAGGGAAAAAAAAAAAAAATGTAGATTACTACCCAAATCTAAACTACATTTTTTCCAGCATTTTTCTATGGATCTTGGAACGTGATTAACAACAAAATTTCTAGCTGAAAAATACAGAACTCTGAATGTAATTATTAAACTTAAACATTTCCTAATAAAAATAGGATTTAGAGACACTGAACTTGTTTCTATGAACATCAGAGTCCTGCCTCAGTAAAAACTTTCCCAAAATTGTGTCATAAAACTGTGGTTTCCATTTCAGAGCTCGTATGCCACCTAGCAGTTTCAAGCAGCATTGCTAGACTTATTTTCAAGTTCTCCAAAATATCCAGTCAAAATATCATTGTCCTCTGTTGATAAATCAGTTAAAAATTAAAACAAAACTATTAATTTAAAGTAATACATATGTTGGTGGTTTATTGACAAAAATATCATGAAAATCTGTTGACTTAATATGCATTTTAACACCTCTAATGAAGTTTGAAGTGTCTTAAAATTTAAAATTAATATTTTGCATTTAAAGTGGTATTTCTCAAACTGCATTATTCGAAGTACATATATACATGTGTTATTCAAACGCAGTAGATGAAGATAATCTGTTATGTATTTGGCTATGACAGAATTTCTAGAAATTGCTCAACTCCCCTGTAGCATGCAGGGAACCAGCACCATCTGCAGGTCAAAAGCTGGAAAAGAAAGACAGCCACCTATTTTTAGGCACCTGTGCTTAAACAACTTCCCTGAGCCCCTCAGGGATACCACTGCATTTTTCAAAGAACATTACAACAGGGCAGGGGTGGAAAAAACAACTGCAGAGTCCTTCATGGATGTGTAAACACAGCCAAGGATTGGTGCCATACCTATTGACCACTCCACACGAGAGGAGAAACTCATTATTCCTGTCCTATCCTGTGTCACATTGAAGAATTTACCATTTGCGATGCCATAGAAGGTAAAGACAGTTAGTTTTAACAACTGAGTCACAAATGAGGATTCATAAGAGCAGAGAGAAGAAAGATATTCTCATGACTGAAGCTGAATTAGGTAAGGAGCTTAGTTTGTCTTTATTAGTGGCCCATGTATCTTATCACTGCTGCCTTCTCACTCTATCCACTGAGCACACAAATCTGAGAAGGGCACAGGGCCTGCCTAAGCAACAGTGGATCATCCCATGTAGTATCACCAGTCACACTACCTGAGTGTGCACTGGAACAAGGGACCTTGCAATACAGCAGGAGAGAATTCCCTCCTCAGCTGTGCTGCCTGAAGGGTATTTGACTGTTCCTCATTTAGAGTTCAATCTGGATACCATCTCGCTTCATACAAGAACATTTCAGCATGCAACACAGCTTGTAAGAAAATTTAAAAAACACCCTATTTTATAACAGGTATTGGTGCTTAGTGGGCACAAATTCCAATTTGCAATTGCAATATTTCTTCAGTGCTTACCTGGGATGCCTGAGAAGTACTACTGGCTTTGTTCTCAAGATCAGAGCATTTTGCCATGGCTGCAGATAAATTACATTTTAACCGGTTAATTTCTTCTGATAGAGAACAAAGTAACTGTTCTCTCCTTTCTGCTTCCTTTGTTTTTTCCTCTAGTTGATTTTGTAGTAAGGAGATCTCACTATTCTTGGTTTTCGACCTCAGCTTGTCTTTCAGGTTTTGGATTTCTCTGTCCTTCTCTCCAAGAAGATGGTTGTATTTTTCTTTTTCTTTCTCAAGGGAAAGTATTTTCTAAATGAAACAGAATAAAGGAGTAAGCGTTAGCCTATGCCTCAAATGCTTTAGCAAGTTTACAGTAGATTGAAATGATCTCAGCAGCAGGGTCTAGTGGAAGGTGTCCCTGCCCATGGCAGGGGGGTGAGAACTAGGTGATCTTTAAGGTCTTTTCCTACCCAACCCATTCGATGACCTTATGATTCTATGATGCTCACTTTCAAAGTTCTCTGTTAACCTTTAATTAGCTGAGAAAATTACTTTTCACTCAAAGCAGACAATACTGGAGCAATCATCTGAAATACTTCAAGTGATAGTAAAACCAGTCTGAAATAGATGAAACAAAGAGAGATATGCAAAGAACCAAGTTTCATAGGCTTAGTAGGTACTCAGGTTTTTTTATATGAATAAAGATCACTACAGTATTTGAGCCTTAAAAGCAGTACAAGAACTCCAAAACGCTCCAGCAAAGAGATTGGTGCTACCTTTCTTAGTATATTTCTTAGTGTATTTGGTAACTTTTGGGAAGCAGCAAAGCCTTCTTGCAAATTACAAGAAACGGAGTTACAAGATTTATCGTAAAGCATTCAGGAGAAGGATCCTGTTTATCTGGCCCTGTAGTTTCAAGATGTGCTTTAGTAGATATTTTCAACATGCACTGTTTTTCCGGTAGGCCCCCGGCAGAGATAATAATTACACAGAATTAGTACTGCATTTCAGATGCCATGGGGTTCTGCATGAATTTCGGATGTGACAGCATTTAATTCTCCTGAGAAAGTCATTAGAAAGAGAAACTGAAAGTGAATTTGAGAGCCTCAATAGGGAATGGTTGAACATCACTGCTCACTAAAATTAAAATAGTGACACCAGAGAGTATCCAGTATATCAAACATGACAGTGATTTTCCACCTGTTTTTCCTAGTTTATAGGAAACCAGTATTAAGTAGCCAACACCAAACAACCAACAGACTCAGCAAATGCACCAAGGAGTTTAGCCAGAACTGTGCATGGGCTGCGCAGCCATAGCTCATCCTTGGCTTAGGACTTCCAAACTGGCCTGGTGGCACAGACATGTGACAAGCCCTTTTGTTAAAAAAAGCAGACTCGAAATATGAGTATGCCTAGTCTACATTAGTTGTATCCATTTCTAGAGTCCATCTAAAGTTTTCCTGTCCTTCTGGGAAGCCTGACAGCCTGTGACTAGGTCACGTATTAAGTCTTGAACTTCTCTCTTTGCAACCACAGGTTTACCTCGAGTGGAACAGCCACACAGACATACAGATGCTTCGATACCTTGCAGTGTCTTAGTTTCTGCTCTTTAGCTGCAATGGAAGAATAATGTAGCAGCCCGATTACAGTTTCATTTACCTATAGCTGAGTGAAAGCTTGACAATTCAATTCAAAGACTGGACAGAAGTGGACACTTTTTGTCATGTTCTTAATCAAATGTTTGCAAACGTACAGTTCTTTACAGGAAGTGCTTAAAATACTTCTCTGAGACATGATCTATTGGAGATGTGAGGACAGATCTTAATGGACTAACTGGCCTTGTCAGGGTGTGATTTTACTAGCTCAGCTGTCATTTAAAAATATCTGAGAATGAAAGTGCGAAACCAAAAGGTTGTCCAGTATCTAACGCTACTAAGCCAGCCGCATCAAAAGTTTTGAGAGGAAAGGTGTGGCTCCTGCTGCCGAGGCCGGGTGCCGTATCCGTGGGACGCGGCCCGCGCTGGCTCGGGGCGAGCCCGGCTCACCTGGAGGAGCCCGCTCCTCTCCGGGTCCGTCATCTTGCCTTTGCCCGTGGCCGCTTCCTCCATGGATTTTCGCCGGGCAGCGCCCTCCCGCTCACCCTTCTCGAGCCCACTGTCAGTTCTGGAGTTGCCCGACTTTAGGCCTCCCTTGCCAATAATTCGATCTATGGCGGTCTTGGCGATCATCCTTAGGGGCCTGTACAAACCAAACGAGGCGCTACGGAACAACGGTCACTTCTAGCGGGCAGGACAAGGCTTCCCACTGCTGGAGTCGAGCGCAGGCTGCGCGGCCCTTCCCCGATCCCGGGGGGCACAGAGGGGCCGCGGGTCCCGGCGGCGGCTGCGCCCGGGCCCGGCCCGTGCCGCTTCCGGGAGTTTGAATCCCGCGGCTCGGGGCCGTCACTTCCGGGCTTTCCGGCTGCTCCCCGCGGGGCGGTGGCGGCAGGGGCGGTGTCCCCTCGTGTCGCCGCCCCCTCGTGTCGCCGCCCGTCCCCAGCCTCCGCCGGCGGGATCCCAGGCGGAGTGAGCGGCCGTGCCGGGCCCGCAGCGGGGCGCGGCGGGGCGGAGCGGTGCAGAGCGGTGCGCTGTGCTGCTCGGGACGAGTCTGTTGGGCTCGCTCACTGCTGTCTCCTACGTGTCTGTGTCCTCATTCCTCTCTGAACGCGTGTGGTTTTCTTCTCCAGAAATTTTCTTCATCTATCCCAAATCTAATAATTTTCGAAATTACGAAGTAAGCTAGGATATGTCTCATGTGACCCTGTGAAAAGTAGGCTGAACTGCGCTCCCTTGTGACTCATTTTGCTCCCATCTTTTTGGCTTGCCCAGTTCCTCTCTCCTCGGGGACACGTGTGGCAGTGGCAGCGTGAACCTCTGGGGTTTTCACGTCCGTTCACTGCTGAGAAGCACGAACGCTGAGCACGGGGGAGCTCAGAGCTCTTGTGCTTGTCATGGAAGTGTGTTAAGACTAAACATCCATATGCCTCCAAACAATACCAAGGGTCTTGTCACTTTTAATTTTTTTTTCATTTCCTTAACACTTTTTAATTTTTAGTTATAGCTCCATATTTCAATAATGCCTCAAGAAATCTCCTATATCCAGGATGTGCCATGAGGAAGCTGCAGTGTCGTTGTTCCAGAATACAACAGGAGGGGGAGGACTTACACTGTTCCTTGGGATCATCGCCAGTTTGTGACTAGGCTGTCGCGCAGACAAACCAAAAGCACTTGTGAACAGTGAAGTTCTAAAAACTATGGGGGAAAAAATATAAGCCATCGTGAAGTTTCATGCCTTGGTATACCGAGATACGGTTTAGCTCGAGATCTAGAGTCGTGCTTAAATGTTCGTGTTGCTTTATGCTTATTCTTGACCTTGGTTTCTGACGAGAGATTTCTCACACAGTTTAAGAATAAAGGAACAAGAAATCTGAGTTTTTGCAGCGTGCCCTTTCTGGTACAGGATTTCACTAGCGAGAGCTCTTTCTGTGCAGCAAGACAGAACCGGGTGTCAATTTACAGGACGCTTTTTTTCCCAGAGCTTTGAGTAGCTAGACCGTCATAGATCCACCCATAGAGCTCCTCTGCTGTAAAGCAGTAATTCCCTGCCTCCTCTTCCTGCTAGCATTTCAGTCCTGAAGTTAAGGACTGTGAAACTGAAGATTTAATTCCTTCGGTAGTAGTCAACATTTAGGCAAGACGGGAAACAATGCTTCGGGTGATTGTGGAATCTGCTACCAATATCCCTAAAACCAAGTTTGGGAAACCAGATCCTATCGTTTCTGTTATTTTTAAAGGTAAGCAAAACTGCCATAAATGTAGTCAGGGAGGAAGTTTTGTAAAAGATGTGCCCTTTGTAAGTATTTAAAAATCTGGGAAAACATGTTTTCTTGAAATTGCATCTGATGTAATTTTGGGGAAGACTTTTTAATTAGAGACAGGAGTTACCTGAACAAAGTCTGAACTGGGTGGAGCACATTGGTCTGTTCTGACCAGCTGTGCTTCTGTTTCAGGATCCACATTTTGCAGATTTTTGCAAAGGATTAGCCTGTTGCTTTAAAAACAAATCCAATTGCGTAAATGAACCACTTTTAATTCTATTGAAGATTACCTTGTTTTCCATCTGGAAAATCATTCCTGTCTTGATTACTTTGAACAGGCACTGCTCACTGTCCCACACATACAATAAAAATGTGATTTATTGTTGTTACAAGTAGTACACTGAATAACAGTAGTACTATTTCTAAGGGATTTGATTTTGTTTTGTTTTAGTTTGGTTTGGGGCTTTTTTGGTGGTGGTGGTGGTTTTCTTTCACAGACAGAATTAAACAGAAGTTTGCCAGCTGAGATTATTTAATTACAAGATTTTGGAAGGAAAGTGGATTTTTCACTTTCATTGCTCATCAGTTATATATGGGAGGAGAATAATTAGCTTTACATATAAATGCTAATTTTATCACAGGAAAACTGTGATAAAATTAGCATTTATATGTAAAGCTAATTATGTTTTACAGTATACTTTACCTGTTGCCATCATTACCTCACTTGGCTAGACTAGAGGAACTCAATTTCTAGTATTGATTTATCTTTAAGGTAGTAAAACCTTTAAGCAATTTTAGATCATGTGATACATCAAACCAAACTGACAAACAGGCATCTTCTCCTGGTGACCTGGTTTCCTAACTGTGCACTGAAATCCATACGGTATTTTAGAGTGGGAAAAATCCTTGCAGGGCTTTGTCACCTTTAGAAGCCAAATCTGAAATCATGACAGCTGTAGGCTGGGAAAGGAAAGCACATGCAGAATCTTAACTTTCAAAGTAACAAGTTTTCAGATCTGTTTATTTCAGCATCAGAAAGATGTCAAATCCTTCAATTTCCTTCAGTGTCCTCCTTTTTTGCAAGATTTGTTTTGTTGTGTGTGGGTTTTTTTGTTTGTTTGTTTGTTTTGTTTTGTTTTGGGGTTTTTTGGTTTTTTTTAAACCACCCTATGTGTTAGAACAAGTGGCAGAGCTTGTCTCAGTAGCGTTTGGAACTTCATAAGTACTAAAATGAGATTTCTTGTCCTGCAAAAAGTGATTATACTGTAATTTCTCTGGTTTGCTTCACATTCTGCTGCTTTTTAAGTATCTATTTTCTCTTTCCACTTCCTTGTCTTTCTCTGCTTTCCTGCCAGTTTTGCCTTTCTGTGTTGCCTCTGTTCTTGCAGTTTCTGATTCCAGAGCTGGTTTATGCCTTCCCTTCTTCCCTGTTTAATCCCTCCTTGTAAGCTTTGTTTCCTTCTATGTGCTCTAATGCAGTTCACTTTTACCTAGTAAATATAAACTACAGTTTGGTGGGGTTTTTTTCTTCTTTGCTGGATTTGTTTTTCAGTCCTTCAGTAATCCAAACTCAGTAATTGGACATCAGACATTAAAGGAATGAAATTATATTTATCCTTTATATACTCTAATTGGGATTTTTAATGTTCCCAAACATGCTTAACCAGTGTCAGCTTCATAACTGTGACAGGTTTTTAGTAGGATATTCAGTTTCTCATTATCGTGCCACTTCTATTCATGTGATGTTACTACATACCAACAGTCTGATATTTTGCTTCCTGTCCAGAGTGATTCAAGTGGGACAGAAAATCCCAGGCTTTTACCAGCTATTAAGCAGCTCTGATTTAATTTGTAAGTGGAGTGCCTGGTTACCAAGTGCAAGGGCATAAAGCAATATCTGAAATATGTTCAACTTCTAGCTGTTTATGTTTATAGGTTTATATAGACACACACACACACACACACACACACATACATACTGCTGGTTCTCTCCTCACTCTGTTAATATGTAGAGATAGGACACCAGTCTTATTTTGGGAAGATTATGTCAAAGGGCATTAATCTTTAACTTGGATCACTACCCAGTGTAAATCCTGGGAAACATAAAAAACACTTTTGGGAGTGCACATTCTAGACTTGGAAAAATTCAAGTATTTGTAGGACTGTGGCCATGGCCCTGCAGCACATTTTCATGTTCTTGTTTGACTCTGGAGTCTTGGTGAAGTCTTAGTGAACAGCACTCATTTGACAGATAATGGCTGTGGAAGTTGGCATTTCGTTAAAACAGTATTTTGTTCAAATTTTAATTTACAGGGCCTTTGCTGATGTCAGGTTCAGTAAATTTAAGCCTCCCATGGAAACGGAGTCTTTCAGTCTCAGCCATGCTGTGAAGGAAAAGCTCCTGATACCGCAGCTGTTAGTATGAAAGTGGCTGCAAATGTTTTATATGTTAAGACGTGCAAGTTAATATGGTTTCATCTATGAAAAGACTAGATTTCATCCAATTTGTTTAACTAAGCTGGTTACAGACTAGGCAGTTAATGTAATTGTTACAGTGATGTATATTAGCTGCGTATTAGGAGGAAATAGACAGTTGTTTCTGTTCTGATGCAGCAGGAGTTTTGTGCAAGCATTTCCCTTTTTATTTTTTTTTTTTTTTTTACACATTTATGTCCAATTCAGTGGGATGGAGCTTTTATTTACTTTAAGAACAGCTCACAGTTCAAAGAGAACTACACCCTGAGAGTAAACGAATATCGCTCTCTGGAATTGGGTGCTGTTCATGCAGAATTCTGAGTTTGTCCCTCACCGTGAGACAATTCATTGGTCAAATTAATGTAAAAAAACTTGCCATTTGCTAAACTGACACTAAGTGATAATGATTAAATCAATGCAATTGTTTTGTTTGTTAGATTCTTATCTCAGCCTGTAAAAATTGATTCAATTGCTTGTATGGGCAGTCAGTGCTAAGATACTTAGTCTTTGATCGTTCATGCTGGCTGCCTTGTAAGGCATGTTTTATTACTGCCTTTATGCAGTAAAAACTGAGGTGAAATGTCATTTAATTGGATTGATCCAACTTGATTCCATTTGTACTTAATCTAAGAGCTTTTCAGCAGGCCTGGAGTAGTTCAAAGCTATTTTAGTTTATATTTCATTGTATGAAAGAAAATAGTTTTAGAGTGTAATTATTCACTAGATTTAAATGTTCTGTTTTGCAGAGAGGTAAGTTATCTAAATTTAATTTCCAGGATTTTGGAGGTCTGCCCATTTGATCCTGCAGTTGCTGCTGCCATGCAATCTTAATTCTCCTTTGACAAAATTTTATGGGATACTTATTTAACTGAAATGAGATTCTCTCTTGAATCTTAGACTTAGGACTGTTATAAAAGATGTTTGCTTCTGCTATTCACCACCTGCTCATGTTGATTAAAACACTAGTTATAACAGAAAAAAACCAGGATGGGAACATTAAATATTTTGATATACTGTAATCTTTGTAATGATGGAACAGTTATTATTTAAACAGCTCATCCTAATTTGTTTTTGGACAGTGAGCCATTCAGTTCTTATTACAGTAGTTTCCACCTGAGAATATTAACTAGCATGTTAAAATATAAGGTAATATACCTCCATCAAGATAAAGTAAATAGTAATTTCTCCTATGGTACCACAGTTACTGTAGTTAGTTTTTAAAGAAATGAGAATAGAGTGTTCTACCTGTATCCACCATAATTTCTTATTTCATGGTAGGGCCACACTGAACACGGTGACTGGCCTTACTGCACAGTTTATCCTGCTGTGGTTTAGTCTTGGTTTTTATACCTGCAGTCATTACCAGCAGAGGAAAACAGCCTGAGGACCTGAAACTTTTGTGAGCTCCAGGAATAACTGAGCAATCCACCTCACCCTGCTTGGCAACGGGGATTTTTGATTGGGAAAAGAAAGAGCTTTGCCAAGAGCTTGAAAACAAACACCACCACCACCTAGTGCATTAAAATACTGATAAAAGTACAGTGAAAAGGAAGTCAGCAAAGAGAATATATGCAAAACATTTCCTCGAGGAATGTGAATGTCGCACTCTGGCTGACTAAAATTACAACTAAAACCCAATGTAAGCTGTGCTTCCCAGGGTTTTTTTCATTCAACTTTCATATAGTTGCATAACAGAAGAAGGGTTTTTTTTTTCTCTCAGTGTAATTTAGAATATGCATATTAGAGGAAACATAAATCTTGATTTTGTGAAAATGGATAATTCAGAGTGGAAAATTTGGCTCAAAGTCAAGAATTGTTCTGACTGTTGTTCAAGCCAGGACTCACCTTAGAGAGTTATATTTTAGTTTAGGCAGGATCACGGGACTTTTATCCATTACTTCCATCAGAATCAGGTCTTTGCAAACAGCGGTAGCTGTTCATTTTTTTTTTCCACTGGCAGTGAAAATGTCTTTTCATCTCCCAGCTTCCAAGGGAACTTGGAGTATCAGTGCCCAACCTCAGATATTCTGGGATACCCAGTTTTGAAAATGCTTTGTCTCCTATTAGATGGCATAAAGTTGAATTTCTTTCACTAGCTTGTTAATGAGTGCTTTGTTCTGCAAAATGTCAGGCCACAGTACGGGATGGTATGTTATGAAAGCGCTTTCCTTTGTCCTACAACGTGAGTCAATATCCTGTATGAAATGGAGACAATTGCTGTTACATAAATGGGAGCCAGTTCTTGTCCTTTGCAGCATGGGCTGAGTCCTTCAGTGCGTCCCACTCTCGAAGAGCCCCCACAGTCGGCAGCCGGGCTGGTGGGGATGTGTCCTTCCCATGGGGCATATCTGTACTCTTGCTTCCAAGGCCTTTGCAGCATTTTCCAGGCCAAGTACAGTCATAACTTCAAATACCAAAAGTGCAGTTATCTTTACTGGAATCTTTAAAGATGTGGAATGTGTCTGAAGCTTGGACTTCTTGCGGTGGCTGAGCGTTTGGGAGATCAGCGGCTGCTTTACACCCTGTACTTAAATATGCTCATTTGTTATCACTGTTATGTGCAATCTCTCTTTACAGAGCTGTGTGTGCTCTTTCGTGCTTCTGAGTGTCAAAAGACTCATCCTCATTGGAGCTATATACATATATTTTAATTGCACAGGGAAAATAATGCCAAGCTGTGTATAATTTGCACCACACCCCACGTTCTCATGATTTGTAGCTTGCCCAAATGCAAATTTTACCATGAAGTACGGGAAAATTGCAATTTTGGTCATTTTTAGGCCACAGTAAGTTCAGTGAAGTCATATCTTCATAACCTCTGGAAACCATGTTTTCAGGAAGGATTGCATTTCCTCTTACATGCGTGTGTATTTCCTCTTAATATTTGTTCATTTAAACAAGACAGTGCTGATACTGTAAGCATATCTGCTTAAGATTTTTTTCCATGTGATTTTATTCCAGAGCTAATCGTTCAAAAATATTGTGTAACTCAAATATCATAATATTTAACCCATTTTCTTTACTACTTTCGAAAGTAGTTCTTTACTGCTATCGCCTAAAAGTTACTCTTTGGTTTGATGTCTCCAGGTCTTTTAGTCTGTCTTTTTTCATCATTATTGAAGGTGAAGCTAAGGGTCATAAAAGGTTGCAAAGCCTAAATATTTATTTTTTATTTTGGAAATACACCTAGCTATGCTTAAACAAAACAATAAAAAGCCTGAACTACTAAAATTGCCCAGGGGACTTCTTGATTGGAAAACATACAACTTCTGGAAGAGATAAAAAAGAATGGGAACATTTGTTTTAAAGTTCAAACCTTCTTTAGAAAAGTGAAAGGAAAAAATATGATGTTTTTGTAGTGCTTTAGCAAAAACAAATAATCATGCTTTGTTTGTCTTTGCAGATGAAAAAAAGAAAACAAAGAAAATTGAAAATGAACTCAATCCTGTTTGGAATGAGGTAATTTTTAAAAAAATAAATCCTTGGTCATTTTAAAACGGTGCTTTTAAGGTCATTAAGGCAGTTTCAACAGCTCAGCATGTTGTGCTCTGTGTTCTTTCAAGGTGTTAGTAAATGCAGGGGAATGAATTCATCTTGCACCATTTATTACAATTCATTAGTAATGTGTTAAGGAAAAATTAGATGGATAACTGCTGAGTTTGTGGCCTGGTTTTGTTCCCACTTTTTTCAATTAAAATGATACTCAGCCATTGTTTAACCACATGTATGGGAACATAATGGGATAATTTATTGCATACCAGGAAAAACCATACAGAATTAAATGGAATTATGTATTGAAAGTCCTCATGGTTTATTTGTAGGCTTTGTCTTCTATTGCATCTTCAGTAATATTTTTCTTGGGAAAAATGTTTTTTTAGCAGTGTTTTTTCACAATGATAAATGAAAGTGAAGATTCTTCTTACATTTTTTAATTAGAATTGTAAAGAAAGGGAACACACAACTATTGGTTTAAATTCAATGGCAACTGAGTTCAGCCAGTATTGGAGTGGATTAATATCTGATATTATGGATGACAAAACAATATGTATGCCAGTGTAAGGAAGTGGAACTGCAAAAGAAATGATGGCTCACTGTTAAACAATTTAATTGTGCTATTGTTGCTAGGAATTAGCAAATCAAGTACATGCTATGAGCATTCTTTACTTTACTTTTGCAAATGGAGCTGGACTTGGTCTCTCACTAAATGCAAAATTTATTTCAGAATCATTTTGTTGTATATGCTACTCTGTTGTTAATTTTTACATAACTTGTCATTATAATTTGGATTTTGTTTGTCTGTTTGTTTGTTTTTGTTCAGATTGTTGAATTTGACTTGAAAGGAATTGCTCTGGATAATTCGTCTTCCCTAACAATTATAGTGAAGGATTTTGAAACAATTGGACAAAACAAGTATGTTCCTTCTTTCCCTCTCCCTCCCTACTCCCGCCCCAGTATTAAACACAACTTTCAATAGAGAAGTACAGGAGGGGAAATGGAACCGATAGCTGCTGTTTGCTGTGCTCTCTCTTTTCTGTCAATGCCAAGTAGTGTTCTCTTTGTTATTCTGAAAGGAAATGGCATCTTTTCTGGTTTATTTCATGGCAGATTTCATGTCTGTTAGGCAAACACTGATGTTTACTCATAGTAGCCCAATTCCATTGTTAGCTTCTTTTTTACTGCTCTCTGCCTCTTCCCTACCTGTGGATTCTGGTTTTTACAATACTCTAAGAGCTCTGTCATAAAATCACTATGAATCAAGCCAGTGCCCTCAGGTCTCTCATTCCTGAGATTCCTGCAGGTCAGTTAGGCAGGAATATATTGCATGCTTCTGACTTTAGGGAGATCTCAAAACTTGAGACAGGAAAGCTTATCAGCAATCAGAATTTTGTAATGGACTTTATAATGCATCAGAAAATAAAGGAAAGTGATTATCTAAAGCACCTAAAATGTTTCACTCTGTACATGGATTCAAAGTTAAACAGTCATGTGTTTGGTTTTCTTCAAATTGTATTTGTATATAGCATCTAGACTCATATTTGTAACTCTTAACCCCCAGCTTGTGCAAATGCCTGTTTGTTTTGCTTGGGTTTATGCACAGAAAGTTGTTCCTACCAAAGCCAGAGTAACACATTCGAAGTAATGCCCTTTGAAAATAGATCCTCAATAACATCCTCATATTTGCAATGTGTGATGTGTTTGGAAAGCATATTGGCAGGGAAACAGGATAAGGGGGTGACAAGTGAGAAACACATGGCATCCTGATTGTAACATGGTAATAGGAAATTGCATCTTGTACTTCTTTTAAAGACCCAAAACACTGTAACAACAGAAGAGATTTGATATGTGTGAACACTCACTTTAAGATGAAAGAGTACATGAAAGGAGGGAATGTGGATTAAGTTTCTCACCTAACAATTGCATGTATGCATAACCTGTATTTCTGTAGAGTTACTGATTCTATTTACTGAGTTAGAGAGAGATTTAGGACTATCATATCATGGTATCCTCTTTTAATACTTAAGAAAAAGTCTGTAGTTAGATACATGTCTGAAGTGCTGCAGCATTTCAAAACAGTGCTACGTGGAAGAGTGCAAATAACACTTCCATGGGTTGTCTGCATGCTAGTTCAGGATTGGAAAGGTGGAGCACAATGCCTGTCTTAACGTCTTTACTACTGAAAGCTATTCTAGTGATAGTTTAAGAAACCCAGTGCTTGCTTTTGACATTCACAAGTAGACCCATTAACTTGGGAGGTGTATTAGGTGTCTAAGCTAAGTGGGATTTGAGTTGAAATGAGCAATCGTCCCTTTAGATGTTTTATGTTTTTTAATATTTTATTTTAAAATCTAGATTGAATTTGGATTTAGTTTTTGAGTGTGAAGATGTGTCTAGGGGCCTCTGTTGCCTGAGAACCAGCGATGAAAAGAACCTATACCATGCCTTTGGCTTTATTTTCTTTTTTCTGAGGGAAACAAGCGGTGGGGATTGCTGTTGTCACATTCAGGGTAGTGACAACCTTCTCTGAAATGTTCTGCTCCTGCCTGTCTGTAGGGCAGGAGCAGAGCACTGTGTTTCTGAGCCCAGCCTCCCTCTCTGGCTGCTCACTCACACAGCTCCTGTACACTCTGCTGTTCCATGCGCTCTTAGTCCTGATTAGTTCCAGGCACCTGGTCTGTTGTTGTTATGCCCAAGATGTGACTGCAGAACCTGTACTACCCTCTGGAGCAACAGAGCAGAAGATTGCAAGACGTGATTTGTTCCAGCTCCTAAAAGCTGATATAACTGTTCATCCAGTCTGTTTTTAAACATGCTGGAGGAGGAGTACAGTGGATGTTATTCTGCTTTTACACGGTGCCAAGGCGCTGAACTCATTGCTTTGGCATGCTTCTGTAAATTAAGCCTGAAAGAACATTTAGATATTTTTCCATTTCTTTGTTTTCCTGGAGAGAAAATTTACTGCTTCATTTACAGGATTGCTAAACTTTTGCAGATAGGTTAATGAGTGCTCTTCATGGTGAAAAGTCACAGTAATTGGAAAAGATAAACAAAGCAAACCACTGTATACAGACAAAGCATCATAGGAATAAACCGGAGGACTCATATGATTCATGCTTAGTTAGATTTTCTGGCATAAAGACGTTTGAAAAGAGGACACATCTGTTTTCTATTACATCTAATACCATTAGTAGAAAGATTTCGAATTCTCAGAACACAAATCTTTATGCAGTTAAAAAAATCTCAAGAAAACCCGCTGTAATGTCAGTTGTCCCTGTGAAGTTAAGAGAATGAGCTGGGATTATGTGTTTCCCCATGTCCTTTGTGTAGTTAGTAACCTAGTGAGACAGGAAAAACAGACTGGGCACACCCTTTGCTCTAACAGAAAAATGCAGCTACAAGTGAGCAGTGTGGCAAATTATTTCATCATTACTAAGGATTTCTCATAGTTAAATAATTTCCAGATTGTTTAAATCCTCCTACTGCTGTACCCTTTTGTGTGGATTCTTTTCCACATCATTGTGACTGTTATAGTTGCAGGTTTTTCTTGCATCCACTCTATGCAAGATCCAGACAGTTAAAATTCAGTTTTGGGCTTTTCATCCTTGTTCAGATCAGTATCCATGTTTTGTTTCTTTTTTAAAGTATGTTCTTGCAAAGAGTATTCTCAAATAAGTAAAGATAAAATACAGGTTTTTCGTAATGAAAATAGTTAAACATAGCATGAGTAAGAGAAGGTGGGTGTTGGGTCTTGTAGTATACTTTATAATGAAATATACACTCTGAGAGAGAAAGGTTGAGTATAATAATTACAACTGCAGCAGAGAATCAAATTTGCTGATGAGAATCATAAATATAAACCTCTGCCAAAATAAATCCTTAAAAACAGATGAAAATAATATAAATGCCTGGCTCTTGAGTAATTTAAACCTTGGGGCTTCCAGTAGAAGTAGCATGTAAGCAGCTAAAGGACATGATAGGCTAAAGAATTTAGTATAGATTGCTACTTTCAAACCAAGAGGAATAATAAAATGGTTGGTACTGTGAGTTAGCGCTTCCTGATCCAGACGTGGGTGTGAAGTTTCACTTCACTTGGTTATTTAGGCACCTAACAGGAAGTGCTAACCACAGCACTAACCGATTCATTAGCTTTGGCACAAATGCAACTCAGTGTTTAATAGTTGGTCATCAGTAGTTCATTGATTTCATGCTTAAAAACTAGGTATTTTCCTTTGATCACTGTGGGGAAATTGTCATAGGCCTGGTAAGGTTCAAAATCACCTTCTGAATAGGGACTTTGCATTTATTTTTGGTGTCATTGGCAGTGGTAGACTAGGATCTTTAAACTGCTTGTGGCAGGACAGGGTTTTTGCTTTACTCCAGCAAAACTGGAGAAATTTAAAAGACCAGATTGATTGGCATTATCCCTGTAGAAGCCTTAGGGATAGCCAAAAAGGTACTTAAACATTTAAGAAACAATACTCACATGCTTTGGTCTTCTGCTAAAACAGCTGATGAACAAAGGGTCAGAGGATGCATTAAGCTATTCCAGTAGCAGAAACTGTCCCACTTGATGGTGTCAAGAGAGTAGTGTGGTCTGGAATTAAATGGGCAAATGCTGATCTGCTCAGGCAAGAGGAAGAAAGCTGAAATAGGTCAGCAAAGAACAGTGTCCTTTGACAGTGAACAGGTGGTAGAAACTCTTTTTAGCTGTGCTGGAAGAAAAGGATTCCTTGTCATCTTGTAAGTCATGACTTCAGATGGAGTTCACATACAATCCTGCCTGAAGATAAAAAGTCTTCAAAGTTCAGAGAAACCCAGGAACTTCACAGCAGCCATGCAGATAACTGGAGTCTAGTTACCTGTCAGAGGGAGGTACAGGAGCAGACCTTGCACCAAACCATTAAACATCAATGAACTGGTGATGGACGTGATCCCACAACAGCTCCTGAGATCTGTCTTAGCTGACTTAGCCCAAAGATTGAAAACCTGAGAGCAGCATGTCAGAAAAAAGAGTTTCTCTAACACTTGCACAAGTGACAGAGATGAGACCTAAGGATAACTTTGAGGCATTCCTTGTTACTTAGGAATGTATTACTTCATTAGTTGAGTAGATGTATGATCAAAACCAGACTGGACAGAGTCATGGGTAACCTGTTATAGCTGACTAAGCTTGAGCAGAGGCATTGGACTAGATGATCCTGAGTGATTCCTTCCAACCTCATCAGTTCTGTGGTTCTGAAAAGGGAGGGGTGAAACATCCCAAATCCAGTGAACAGGGTGACTTTGGGAAAGGCACAATAATGCCCAAAGCTGAAGTGGACTTAGTTTATAAACTGAATATTAAATTTCTCAGTCTTTTTAGAGTGGAAAAAGACTGGACACTGTTGTTGCCCAGCCTGCTAAAGGAGGGGGAAATAAAGGCATGTAGATATAGAGGCAGCTGGTTGCAAGCAGGAAGTCTGTGTAACTGCTTCCCTCTTGAGTCTGCTGAAGGTGATCACTGTTTTAAAAATGGTTACTCTGCATTCAGATGTGTGCAGTTACCAATTGTACAGGGCAGATGAGGCTGTAGAAATGGAAGTGTACAGTGGAAAATTTCAAAAGCACTACAGGTGAACGGCAATTCTTGAGTTAATGTCACCAGATAGGAGGGTGTGGTTGCTGAAACATTCATCCTGATGATTTGAGATTACTTTGAATGGCTTCTGAATTGATGATGTTTTTGAAATTAAGTCACTCCAGCTCATATCAAACCAAAAGGTCAAGTCTACATAAATTTTCTACAAAGATGCATAGGAAAATATTTTCTTTCTCTAGAATCAGATTTGGCCTACCTGCTTGTGAGTAATCTTGTTGGGTTTTTCCCTTCTATGGCACCTCAAAATATGTAAGTTTCTGCAGCTAAACAGAAGTTGTGATGTGTAATACCTGGAAGGTACGTTTGCAGGAAATTAATTTTTTATTCTTAGGTATCCTATTGTACTTTGCAAAAAATTAATTTATGTTCTCTTGACACAGTATGCAAGAGTAGCTATAGTAGTGCTCTTTCTCTGTGTCAAAAAATACCCTTGCATCCTTAGCTACTCCATGAAAAAGCTCTGTAACTTCAGAGGACCTCAGCTGCGTTCTCTGTGTACAGATCTTTTTTCTGCTTTGGCAGCAAGCTGGTATTTTATTTGTAACACATGTTCTTTGAAATATTTACAGGGTAAAATGATCTATTTTTCATTGAAAAAAAATCTCAGTTATTCCAGTAATCCACTTCAGTATGGGAGTAAACTGCTACTACATACCATGGGAATGAAATGCAGTGCCAGGTATCATGAGACCAGTACCACACTAAGAAAGGTTGCCTAAACTAGAGGTAGTCTCTGCAGGGTACTAAAAACACCTGAAATTTTTGTCTTTCTGGGAGGTGGTGACAGTGACAGTGACAGGTGCAGTCCCAAAGTAGGCAGAAGCAGCTCAGGAAAATCGACCGCAAGTCAGACCCCTTTGAAACCTTCCTTTGGTAAACCGCTCTAGGACCTTTAGAAACATGCTGAGATCTTAGAAGAAAGATGAACCTATTCCAAAATGCAGAGTATGGGCAAGAAGATTAATTTGGTAGTTCTCTAGTAAGCGCATTGATTGCATTTGTTCTGTTTCACTGTTTCCAGTACAAAGACGGGGATGTGTCTGGTTTTCGTGTCTCTTTCTGTGTAGTGCAACAGCTGTTACACCTAGTTTATATTCACTGCTTCTCACCTGAGAGTTTGCAAATCTGTGTAGGGAAAGAAATTTTTATATTCTTTAGTTTATCAATGAGAATTCAGTGGTGGAAATAAGTGACATGGCTGTTGAAAGTTATACAGGAGATTATTTTCAAAAATAGACAAAAAATAATTTAATTTTTAACCTCTTTTAGGTTAAAGCTGTAGCTGCCAAAAATATCATCCACACATTTGAGTGCAACGAAACAGAAATTAAAAATTAGCAGTAAACAATCATTACATGACATTTGCAGTGGTCTTTTGTTGTGCTTTGAGTTTTCAAGTCATGGCTGGAGCTACTTGGCAGACTAACAGATGCTAGCAAAATAAAAATGGGAACTTCTGTTTGATGTATATTTGCATTCTAATAATGATTTTTATTTAATTTCAGATTAATTGGCAGTGCATCCGTAGCACTTAAAGATCTTGTAGGTTACCAAAGCAGATCTTTTCCCTTCAAACTCATACCTCTGCTGAATGAAAGGGGACAAGAAACTGGAGTGAGTGACTTATGTTTTCTTATTTTACTGTATTCTTGATCAAAATGCTCCAGCAGCTGGGCTAATATCAATTTAATTCTTGGAAATTTCTAGCAAAAGTTCCAGACGGAGGAAGTTTATAACCAGACATATATATGTATATGTCTATACAATTTTGTTTTCTCTGTATATATTATGTATTTATATATATGTGTTATAAATACTATGGGCCACAGAGTATGCGTGAAAACCAGCCTGATATTGAAAAAGTGCATTTTCCAAGTTCCACATGAGCCTTTTTTGCCCTGTGCTTTCTAACAGCTGCCTGTGCCACAGCGCTGGTTCTGGAACTCACGGTCAAGCCCACGTTCACTGCCAGCTCCGTTCAGAAAGTTACACAAGAACTTGCTTAACTTGATTTAGCACATGTTTAGATTTAAATGGTTATTAACCTAATTAATAACTAAGTAGTTTTTGGAACCTGGGACCTTACTGTGTTTGTGCAGTGTAGCTGTTCAGGCACTTCATGCTGCATTCTAGTGCACTTCAGTAATGAGAGACTTGAAGCTGCAGTTTCGGTCTCTCATCAGCTGCAGTTTAATATCATGATTAGTTGGTCACAGGGTTGGGCTTTTTTTTTTTTTTTTTTTTTTTGCTGACTGCTCATGTTACTCTGGAAACTAGGAATAATAATGTTTTTTTCAAAAATCCAAAACCACGGTCAGGCACAAAAAAAGACAATTCTATAATTAGAATGGAAAATGACGTAGTGTTTTTCTTCCAGGATGGAGTTATGAACAAGCAATTTAAAAAGCCAGATAGGAAATTTTTCTTATGGTTCAGACTTGTTGGGTTGTTGATGAGATAGTGTTTTTTCTCTGTTGCCTTTGTTTTCCTGTCTGCAAAATTAGGATGCCATGTCTGTCTGCCATGAATATTGTGGAACTAAAATTAACATTTGTAGAACATCTTATATGCTTGTGTTGTGACAGATTTTTCTAGATATAAATGCAGCAACTCCATTTGTTAGATATTATTTTAGAACCTAGTCCATTAGCTTCAAGTTGTGTAATCTGTATTGTTTGTATGTGTATATAGCTTAATAATAGTTTATTAATTTATTAGTAGCTGAAACTTTATGAAACTGTTATGCCCATGAATAGCTAACTGTTCATGCACAGTGTGAGAACAACTTGCTGCTTTAAATTAACTGTTGTGAATACTGTGGTCTACATAAAATACTATTTCTGTATAGGCAACAATTGATTTGGTAGTTGGATATGAGCCACCAGCTGGACCTGCAAATCCAACTGATCCAGGAGGGACCAGTGCACAGGAAGGTATTTCAACCTTTTCTCAGAACATTATTATTGAAAGCTCTAAGAGCTGTTTAAGATAAAGAAAGAAAGTCATTCAGCAGCGCTGTTCACCAGAAGCAAGCATGTCAAGAGTGCCAGGTAGTGATTTTGAAGAAATTAAGGATGATTCAGAAGCTGAGGAAAAAACTGGCATTTCCTGACATAAAATGGATTCTAGCGTAATTTTCTCTGTTTGTTTAAAAACTTTTCGAAATGGCTTTTGCTTAGGAAAGAAAGGTTTTTGAATGCTCAAGGAAACAGCAATTATCTGCTGCAATTCTAGGGCTGACCAAAAAGCAGAGATGTCCCATCTATTGCTTTCAAGGGAGCTTGGTGAAAAAAATGTCTTGATTATTTAAACCTCATTTTCCTTGTAGAACAATTAAGTTTTGGAAGACATTGTTTTACATTAGGTTAATACTTGACTAGGCAATAAATTACTATGATCAGTAGGGAATATTCTTTGGTCTCACTCTCTATCATATTAACCAGGCTTTTGCTGAGAGTATTTTTGAGATCTGGTTTTCCAGACTCTAAAAATAACTGTGAAATAACAAGCTTTTGTAATTGATTGGAAAATAGTAAGCCTAATATCAAGGCTGTGTTTGTGGAGAAAGAAGTAAGTTTAATAAAAATTTTGTATTTGAGAAGAAGTAAATCACTTTGACCACTATTTGGTGATAGATAATAACATAAGAAGGAAAAAACTGTAATCAGAAGTCTTCTTGAGGGAAATTTTGATTGCACTGGCTTCTGTCATAGGTGCACTTGGAGAGTGTAAGGATAAGTTATATAAACACAAAAGCGGTGTGTTAAATTACTGCTTTTCAAAATAATTTTGTAGACATGGACTTGAAGGCTAAAAATACAAATTCACTTTTATGAGATTATTTTGATTGCTTTTATTTTTTTTTAATTGTAATATACAGATAAAATAAACAACGGCAACTTTTTATTGCCTGAGAATTATTTCAGTGTGAATTATCAAACACACCTTAGTTATTGTAAATACTGATCTCCCCTGAAATGAAATCACTTTTCCTAAGAGAGCTACAGCTCAATTTCAGAAATTAAAAATTAACTGCTAGGGTATGTAATCTGTTAGCTGCATGGATCCATTCAGGCAAATGCTAGAGAGGTGGGTAAGGTCTTCTGCTTACAGAATATGTCAGTCTCTCTGGTTTTATACATCTCTTACAAGGACCATGGAGGACTTTGTTGTAACAAGTGATCATCAGCCTGTAATTTTTGAAGTCAGTATACGTTCTGTTAATGCCAGCCACTGGGGACACAGCTCATTCTTCCTCTAAATTTTACCATAGTCACTGTCCAGTTAAGAAGCGCTGGAAACACAAGGAAGTGACCACTTTTGTGGTCTAGATATTTATGTATCCTATTTTGCAATACTGGAATCTCAGAGTGTGATTCAGTATTACAGAGTCATGTGGTTGTAGAACTGTCTTCCACTGAGGTATACTGATTTCAGAACTGTCAAAGAGCCGTACTGAAAAACATTCCGCATTTAAATGTTGTGGAGAATGATTCAGTTCTATTTTAGATTGCAGACCCTAAATGTATTCATGCATTCAAGATTCTGAACTAAAAACCAGTGGTGTCTTGCTGATGGGAAACAGCAAGATACATTCAACAGCAATGTTTATTCAACTGGCATAAAATTAATCCCTTGTGGTGAATCGTGAACTACTTGGAGGATGATTGCAGATGAACTTTGCTTCAATCGGTTGATTAAAAAAAGTATGGGAATTGTGTTAGCCACTCTGCATCCAGAAGAGAAACTGATCTAGAGTTAATTTGGTTTGGATGTAAATTTGTTCTTAAGCAAGCTGAAACAACTAGCTTTCAAAAGGAGTTGGAAGAATGTAGTTGGCAAAAAAATTGTTGATGTGAGCTAATAATAGAAATTTAGTGGAACTCTTGGATATCAGACTCTTACTTCTGTAACTTTTAACAGAAAATTCTCCTATTTGTTTAATACTTGCACTGTTTTTTTGCTGTGTGAGATGGAGAAGATGATGGAGGTTATGAGGATGGGTTGGATGGTCCAATTAGCGGTATCACACCAACAGTGCCAAGTGACACAAAGGAAGCCCAGCTAGCTAAACGCATCACCAAAGGAAAGAAAACACGGAGAATCCTCTCTAACAAACCACAAGATTTTCAGGTAATATATTTATTAAATACTGGATGTTTCCTTTTTCTGCTGAGCGTGACACTGCTCATTTTACACGGCCTGAGCATAATATAATGTCAGCACCACAGAGAGAATTAACCTCTTCATTTGAAAGCCAGTATTTCAAAATTATCCTCAAATGTTCCTGTTACTGAGATGTCTGATTTTGTACAGTTTTGACTGAAATAGGGATGAACCATATTTACTGAATAGTTGCATAGATTTCAAACTAGTGTAGCAGCTTTAAAAGTAAATGGTAAAGGCAAGTGAAAAAACTCTGATGAAATAATTAACCCTAACTTGGCTTGTAAAATTAGTTACTGTCGTAATTAAGCTTGCAAAGTCTGGTTCATATCTGTCAGTTACTTCAGGTATTGGCTAACATTTTTGGTGGTATAAGGAATTGTTGTGATCAGGATCACAGACAATATAGAGAAAGAAGTAGTACAAATATTTGATTTTATTTTTTTCAGATCCGTGTTAGAATCATTGAAGGTCGTCAGTTGCCTGGAAATAACATAAAACCAGTTGTCAAAGTTCATGTTTGTGGTCAGACGCACCGGACAAGAATCAAGAGAGGAAATAACCCATTTTTTGATGAAGTGAGTGGTGTAAGAACACTCTAGCTGAAATGTTGAAGCTATCAAATGGAGAGAAATAGTTAATACAGCTTTCATTATGATCAATTAATAGGAAATTACTGATATTTATGGGTAATTATGCATTATGCTATTTCCAGTCCCTTTCTTTATGTATTCACATCACTAAACACATCTCTGTCACCGACAGTCTTAGCAGATAAAACCATCTAGAAGGAAGTCGAACTTCATATGAAACATATGGAACATTTTCTTTGGTGCAGTTGGCCTGTGAGAGAATCACTTAGAGTAGTTGTGTGCTGTTTATAAACATCACAGAAAAATTAATCAGAAATCATTGTAGACGTCTATGGTGTGTGCAGACAAGTGCTCAGTGCAATGCCGTAGGACTGCTGCAGAATCTGGAAATGTCTCTGCCTTGCTACCCATGATTTGTAAAAGTACAACTAGATTTCTCTGTCTGGACAGGGGGTCTGTGCATCAAACACACTGAAATACAGGAGAGAATTCAAAGCCTGAGGGACACACGAATGATCCCATAGCTGGAAGACTAATGTTGCAAAACTAAAGTGTAATGCAGAAGATGCTGGGGAGAACTCTCATTGTCTGGGCTTATATGAAAAATTCAGGTTTTGGAGCTGCGTGGCAAGCAGGTTTAACACACACAGGCAAGACCAAGGAGTTTATAAAACACTGAAACTGGAACTAAGCTGTAGGTAGCAGTCAAGATTTATGAAGCCATGGTAAAAACAGGGAGGGCAGAAAGTCGGTTGCGCCTTATATTGAAACAATTCCTTGGCAGTCTCAATATCCATAGTAGTCTAAAACTGGAATAGGAGGGACCGTGTTTACATACCCTTCCATTTTTTTGTATAAAATACTGAATGGAATATAGCTGGGATCAAAAACCAAGCTTGGTGAGGCATGATGTATTATGAAAACAAGCTAATAAATAGCATATATATCTTCATGCTGTCAAACTATCAGATTTATTACCACGGCCTTGATTTTCCAAAATTCAAATCATTACAATCGCTATCACCACTAACCCTAAACAAAGCCTCTTTGACAACTACAACAGAGATGTTTAGACCAGGATTTAATGTTCTGGCAAATGAGCTTTATAATTTCTGAAGTTGTTCCCCTGAGAAAAATACAAAGTACAGAGCAAGGAGCAAAGGGCGCTGCTGGAAGTTTCCAGCAGAGTTTTGCTGACAGAGTTTGTTCAGATGGAAGTGTGATTGTCTTGTCTGTGTTGTACTGAGTCAATTTACTAAATTCAGTTTTTCACTCTGCACTAAATTACCACATAATATGTCCAGCAAGGAGGCAGAGTACTGCACCAGGCATGCTTCACATGCCTCTTAAAATTACGCTTTTGCATTTTATGTTCAAGTAATTATGTGTTTATCATTTTAAGACGGGGTTTTTTGTTTGTTTTTACCTTGACAGATATTTTTCTACAATTATGTGTTTATTATTTTAAGACGGGGTTTTTTGTTTGTTTTTACCTTGACAGATATTTTTCTACAATGTCCACATGACTCCTTTAGAGCTGCTTGATGAAACAGTTAGCATTCGGGTAAGACAAACCAGTGCGTATTCATTCACAAGGCTGCTGGATACCTGCAGCATCCTCTGGCCATTTCACCAGGTTGTTTGGGAGCATTCCTGTTTCATGCTCCTCTTTCTTTTTAGGCGTATGATTCTCACTCTCTACGAGCAGACTGTCTAATGGGTGAATTTAAGGTGAGTATGAAGTAAACATATCTGGGCTAACGCAAATAAAATGGGAGAAATTTTTAAGTACTAGTTTTAAATGTTTAAATTTATGCTCCTTTTCCATGGGGCCAAAGAATTACATGATGATGTCTTGCTTCTCAGGCTAGAGACCATTTGTTCAAAGCACTAGTAAGCAGGTTTTTTTATTTGAGTAGAAGACTATTGTTAAAGAAATTTGTGTGGTTTATGTACCAAGTTCTCTAATTTGCGTCCAGGTAACTTTTTCTTCTTTTGTGGTTAGGTGATTATTTGGTATGAGTTAGGGTTTGAATAGATAGTTTTATCAGGCAGAGTAGTGCTCTGTGTGGTGGCATAAAGATACACATTCTCAAATGATGTGGAGAGGTGGTCTTTTGGTCAGAAGTTAAGTAAAAATGATGGTGGAAAATTCACTTAATTGAAGTAGTTTCTGTGGTTCTGATGATACTTGTGAGATGCTCTTTGGATTTGTTATTGTCAGCTCTGAGAAATAGACATCTGCCTGCCAGGAATTCCCATGGCAATTGTAATGGCTACTGGGATCCACTGTTACCCTTCCAGTATCAGTGCTGGCTGTCTTTTCTGCTTGTTTATTTGGTACTGCACGAATTCAGTTGGTCTGTAGACCAGCTTATTACAAAAATATGCAAAGAGGGAAGAGCGCTCTTTTCTAAATGAAGCACTTTCTGCCACAAAGCTGGTAGCTTTTTGCTTCTCACTGCTTACTCTCTTTGTGATTTCTAGTGATTCAGTCAGTGGTGTACTGCTCTGTGGAAGATTGATTATTCACTAAGCAGGTGACAGCACGTCACTCAGCTTCTTTCTGTTCCTGCAGGCACACGTTCCAACAGGAAACCACAAGGGTAATTCTGTCTAGAAAACCTTTCAGACTGTACCTGCAAGGAATACAAGCCCCAACTGCCATGAGCAAACATACTTACATTCCTGAACATCTATTAAATCTGATTCAATGAATGAGGCAATCCTGTCCAGAGTTGACACACTGGGGAAAGAAATTGTCTTATTCTTAATAAAGAAAAGAATATTATTAATTTTAAAAACCTGACAAGTTTCACTTCTGGAACTGAAGGATGAGATGCTGAGCAGGAAGAAGGAGCAAAAGTGTTCTGAAAAGCCTGTCTGACCATAAAATAATGAGTGAGCGTAGGGAATTCAAGAAGCAGTAAACCAGCCCCATCTTGTGTCTCTGGTAAATGAAAGAGTTTGGGATCCAAGAAAACAAGAAAATAGCTGCAGGTGTTAGTTGTAATACATCTTTTCTTGCATTTTCTTCTTGGCTGCTCTATCCATTTGAAATTCCTCATTTTTCAATGTAAGGCATTTTGTCTTTCTCCTCCTATTCCAGTTCCAGGTAAACTGTCTAAGAGAGCAATGTACTGCCCATGAAAAACATGGGGGGGTGTTGCCCCAACCCTTTTTCTGTTTTGGTATTTCTTCAGAGGTAATACCTTTGATTTTTATTTCAGATTGACATTGGCTATGTTTATGATGAGCCTGGTAAGTGATGGTACTTCAGAACTTCTTTCCTTGAAACTACAGGTTGAAACATTTCATTGAATTTCTAAAGTAAAAGAAGAAACTTAATGTGAAGTTATTTATGTTTGCTGCTTTAAGTATTAACCTCAAAAACCCTACAATGTATAGCTCTTTTCAGTGAAATCACAATGAAGTACAAGCCTCTTTTTTATCAAAGACCTAAAATTTGAATAATAATGCAAAAACGTTTGATAACTATGTCCCTGAATTAGTGTGCCAAAATAGTTTAACACCAGATTTCTTGTTTTGGATGGCACTATTAAGACCTGTCTACAGCAGGATTATTTTGTTAAATAATTAGGGTAATTTAGGATAAAGCATACTTTTGAAAAAACTCACTACTTATATGATGTCTGCCGTTTTGTAATGCATATTACTGGGGCCAGTGGTGATGTTTGTTTTATTTCAGGCCATGCAGTCATGAGAAAATGGCTTTTGCTGAATGATCCTGAAGATACAAATTCAGGAGCCAAGGGCTATATGAAAGTCAGCATGTTTGTCCTGGGAACTGGAGATGAGCCACCTGTAAGTTTAATTTCAATGTTTTTCTTCCCCTTTGCAACCCATGGATATTTACTTTTGTCCCCCCAACATTGTTTTAATACCGTGTGGTTTGCTCTGTGAGCAGTATTTCTAAGTAAGACAGAATTTACTAGTGGTTTCAAGGGCATCCTGTACTAAGTGGCTAACTCAAAGCTTGTTTTGTTGCTCTGCTCAGTTAAGCAACCTCCACTCTTTGTGGATGCTCCACGTACTGGAAGCAGAGATGTGTTAGCCTGGTTTTGCATGTAAGCTAGTATGTGATTCTCCTTAGCACAGCTGAGCAGGCAGAGTAACTCCGATACCAGGACTAAGTCAGGAATGTCTCCGCTACTACAAAACAGAGACAAGCCCATAGAGAAACCAGAGCACCAGAAAGCTCCAAATGTTTCCTGGTAAAGATCAGACCCCTCAATAATTACAAGTCAAGCCCAAGTAATTTGTATATGTGTATGTAGATAAAAGCAGTAGGTAGTTTTTACAATCCAATCCTTCACTGTCTGCTGTTCTGTCAAGGTGAAAACAGGGATTTTTTCTTGAGATGCTCTTCTTACATGACCATTGCCTTTCTTCCTGTGTGATATTTTTGCATACTGTTACTCCTTAGTTAAATATAATGTGGACCCCAGAACCATGGCAGATTGCCTTTTAGTTTCGTATTAACTGGTCTTCTCTTCTGTCCTCATGATTCTTGAAATCACAAGGATATGTCTAGTTATTTGTGGTGTGTTTATTTTTAAATGAGGAAGCAGTGAGTTCTGGTAAGTTATATCAGACCTGTAAGCCTTTTCTAATTGTAGTAAATGCCTTCGCTTGAGATGAGTATGAAATTTGCATGAAGTTGGCATTTTACATGTACCATAATCTTCATTGTCTGACAATGATTATTTTGAAAATGTAATTATAATGGGCTCCTGCAATTGAGTACTTTAGAGATAAAACTGAAAGAAAAATAGTTTAGCTAGAATTAAATTTTTGTGGCTTGATAATTTGATACAGTCTCATTCTTCATCATGAAACTGACAACAGTCTTTAGCTAATCAACAGAAGTTTAGCTAATCACCTTAATTCGAATTCTGTACATTGCCTTGTCTTTTTTATCTGCAACTGTATTCCCCAACAGGTTGAAAAAAGGGAGAGGGATAATGAAAGTGATGATGTGGAGAGCAATCTTTTATTACCTGCTGGGATTGCACTTCGATGGGTCACTTTCCTTCTCAAAATCTACAGAGCTGAGGACATTCCACAAAGTATGTAGCTGCTCCCTACTTGTCCATTGGTGTTTCAATACCGTTAGAAATAGTTACTTGTGGTAGCTGTTGAGAACAGAATATATAGGTGACCTTTTATTCCTTACTAGTATATTTTCTCACCCATATCTGTACCAAATAGCAGTGTCTTCAAATAAATACATGTATAATGTTTTTTAAATACAGTGATGCCTTTTAATTCAGGAGCACATCAGCACTTCTTATGATGTTGAAAAAATCTGTTCTCAAAATTGCTCCCAAGCCAAAATTCTCAATTTTTACTTGCAACACTTCAGAATTTTGTTTATCAGGTTAGACAATTTATGCAATTTATTAATTAGGAATAATAATAGTAGTAGTAATAATATTAGTAATAATAATAATGCCTTAATTTAATCTTTGACACCTCTCCAGTGGATGATGCTTTTGCACAAACTGTCAAGGAAATATTTGGAGGAGAAGCAGACAAGAAAAACCTGGTAGATCCATTTGTAGAAGTTTCTTTTGCTGGGAAGAAGGTAATTTAGTAAATATCTGATCCTTTGTATTCTTATTGTAGCCCTGAGAACAGATTTCATATGCCTACATGAATTTTTAACTTTACTGGAATTATGGAAATGAAACATGAATGAAAAAGTTGACTTTGTAAAATGACAAACTTCAAGATACAATAGAAAGGGTGTAAAACTGATGACTAATGAAAGGAATGTATGACTAAAGGCTAGAACTGATGCATGCCAGATTGCTTGCCTATCAGTTGTTCCTGATTGCTTTTAGGTTTTGGTGACACAGATCTTTCTGGACAGATTAATCACATTTGTACATTTAAATAATAATGTGTTCCTTAGAATGCCTAATTTGATCTGGAGCACAATTGCACAACTTAAATTCATTGCTAGTCAATTTTTTTGTCAGTCATTTAATATGCTCTATTGTCAGGTTACCACACCCAGTAGTGCAGAAGGTCTTTAGAGGAAATGACTAGCAAATAATGCAGCCTCTCCCCTATGATATATTTTTAATCTACCCTAAAATCTGCATGAAGAAAGCTGGAATCAAGTAATTTCTTCACCTCATTTCTCTGCTGTCATAAATGCACATTCAGTTGTGGCTTGTTGAAATAACGAGCTTTATTAATCTCATTTAATTGTAGCTAGTGAAAATAAAAAGTAGTGTAACACAAATCTCATGTTTAAGCACTGTTTCAATATTTTCTTTTCCTCCAGAAGTCGTTAATGCTGTATATGCAGATTACCCTAACAGTAGTTATCAGTGGAAAACTCATTGAGCATCAATGGTTTATTGCAGCATTAATCCAGGATTCATTGACTACTACTCCTAATTTTTCCAATCAGATGATGATGTGTCCTAAATCATAATTAGTAAATACTTTTTTTTCTGTTTTATCTTTGATGTGTTGTATATATGATTTCATTTTTGGTAGGTTTGCACAAATATAATTGAGAAAAATGCTAATCCAGAATGGAATCAAATTATTTATCTTCAAATCAAGGTCAGTTTTTTTACACTTGTTTCTGTAGTAAACAGCCATTTTTTTGGAACTCGGGGCATTAACGTTATAGAGGTGAAAAAAGTAATGAGTTGTTTTACTTTCATTGCTTTTTCTTTCAGTTTCCCTCGATGTGTGAAAAAATAAAACTTTCAGTTATTGACTGGTGAGTTACGACTTTTAATCAAATTACTTAAGAAACTAAATGATAATAAGTGGAGAAAAGTATGGTTCTATAGACATCAGGTATTTTTACAGTGCATGCGAGTATTTAAACAAGTGTTTAAGTACTTTTATGGTCTCTTTACAAGAGATCTGACTAGTGTAACATGAGATAGTTTTTAATTGTGTGCAGTGAGAACTGGGCACCGTTACTGTTTAATGATAGCGTAAAAATCAGGTGACGTCTTCATGGTCTACAGCCCACTTTTGTAACTTGGCATTACTTGTTTCGTTAGTAGTATCAAAACATTTCAGGTCATAGAAAACGTGTGTACTAGTAACTTGCCATGGTGTGTGATGACCTGCATTAAACTTATATAAAACCTTTATTTTTTCCTTTTTTCTAGGGATCGACTTACAAAAAATGATGTAGTCGGAACAACATATTTAAGTCTCTCAAAAATTGCTTCTTCTGGAGGAGAGATTGAGGGTAACTGCTTGAATAGTGTGTAACACACTATCTTCTCTTGCGTTACACGGAATGGCAAAGATCAGTGTTCTAAGAAAGTATATATTTATCTACAGTTTATCAATTCCCTGGCAACAGGATTGTCTGTTCCTGAAATTTTCAAAACAATGCTCTTAGAAAATATTCTATGGGGCTTTTAAAAGTAAAGCATTAACATTTTCATGACTAAACCACATCGTTGTGGAAATAGCAGTAATTCAAGATTTGGTTTTCCATTTTATGTAAGTTAATGAATGAATTAAATTTGTGAGCGCTTTCCCAAATTCAGAAAACTATGTAATATCACAATCTACCATGTGTAAAGTATGCAAATTTACTTAGATGCTTAATAAGGTATTTAATTTCAAGCCAATCTGGAGTCACAGCTTCAGAACCACTTCTTCTTCAGACGCTGGTAAACAAGACTCCTTTTGCTACCTTGTAAGAGTATCTGTTCTGTCTCTGAGAAGGGAGCCTAAAAGCTGTGGAATCCTGAGTAGTTGGCCTAAAGGAACTGTCTAGAACCACATACTCATTTCCTGGATACCACTAGGCTGCTTTCAGATGCTGGGGGAGCTTGGGTCAGTCTCTGCTCTGATCAGTGGCTGACTAGAAGCAGGCACTGCATCTTATTGCATGAGTGCTCCATATTCCTGTTTTGTAACTCTGATTTTGATTGCACTGCTATGATTGCAGACAATTGATTCATGTGCTTCAATCAGTAGAGATGGCTGGATATGTAATTTCATAGAGCTCAAACCCAAAACTGATTAATTACACGAAAATTAGGCAAGATATGAGGTGCTTAGCATATTGTTCCCATTGGAAGATAGTTTTGTAATAAAACTATTCTTTAAAATATTCTAAGAAATACTTTTTGTGGCAATATTTTGGGAAATACTGGAAAAAATCCAACTACATTTATATTCTAATATGATCTTGTGATTACTGATCATTTCTTTGTGATCTATATCTATAATCACCTCTTTTTATAGCAAGATCTTTCGTGCAATTGGGCTGGTGCCCAGACTACAATTCTGTGTTAACTTGCCAGAAAAATTGTTTTAGCTGTTTAATGAACATAGCTTGGCATATTAGTTATCCATGCAGAATTTAAAGCTCAAGGTTAAACAGGCTTAACATGTATTTATCTGACTTCCTACACTAGTTTGAAGGACCCCGTCTCAAAACTGTTTTCACCATTGTTACAATAAGAATCTAAACTACTAATTTTTCCTGTTGTATTTATAAAATCTGCATGATATGTACTTGTCTGAGACAGAGCAATTTGTTCTTAAGTTGGTGGCCATATTAAGTGCTTAAAAACAAAGTTAGTTGAGGCAAGAATTGGATGGAACTGTATTCCCAGTCACATAAAAGCTTATAAAGTAGTCCTCTTAGAAGGACTGCTGTTGAGGTAAGACTTCGTGCAAACATTCTTTTTATATATCCTGTGCACAGCCAGAAGCAAAAGAAAAAGGCAGTGGGAAAGCCAAGACAGAAGGGTTGGGCTGTAGGGAAAATTCGGCTCTGGAGAGATCACTTGCTCTCCCCATATGAGTGTGTATCTCACACTGCAGCTGAGTCACAGAGCATTTACACTTCAAACCCAGGCACTCAGTAACTGGGGAGATTGGTCTGGTTTGCCTCTCTGCTCAGGTACTGACGTTGGAATAGCCATTTCTGTTATCTTCTCTTTAGTGCTGTGCCTGAAGCCTGTTCTGGCTCGTAAAGGATTGTGAAACCAAACTAGTCTATAGCCCTCAGTAAATCTAAATGTAGATACCCTAAGGAGCCCTGCAATACAGTGGGTTTTTTAAATGACCTTAAGATTTTAAAAGTAGTTTTAAAAATAAATCTGTATTTTGTGTAGAGGAGAATTTTACAAAGCTGAAAAATAAGCACCAAAACAAGATATTTTGTCAGATACATGCTGTTTCTTTCCACTTTGGAATTTGTACAGGAGAGTAATACCTTCATATATTAACCAGAGGCAAAATTCTAGCCTGTGTGAACTTTATTTTTTCACAGGCTTTCAACTTTATTTTAAAAGGAGATTGCTTTGTGATGTGAGGGGTTTTTAAAATACTATTGTCACTCATCATATAACTGCTTCTCTTTTCATAATATAGATTTTTCATCTTCAGGAACAGGGGCTTCATCATATGAAGGTTTATATCATCACCTGTTACTGATTTTGTCTGCCATTGCCCAAACTGAAGAGTATGGCCTAAGATACTCCCGTCAGCTCAAAAATACTTTTAATAATTGAATGTCTAAAAGATTTCACCATTGTGATTAAGGAGTATCAAACGTAACTAACTCTAGAAACCAGTTTTGGCACTGGAATTGGTTTGAAGATATTTCTGTTTGGCTGGTGCTTCAAGCTGTGTGTTAGAGATGAGCATGTAGTTGCTTCGATTACAGAGTGCTTAGACTAACAATGGCCTGAAATTTTTAACTTAGCTGTGAGATCACAGATATATTTGCACCTGCAGAGTCCTGCCTAAAATAATTAGTGGCTGTTTTGCTTATGCTTAGCAAGCTACATAAACAAAATCTGGAAAATAAAATCTGATTCTGTTACTACCTGAGGAGGTGACTTTTTCCATAGCTGTCTAGGTTGACATCCAGGTTTGAAAGACTTTCTGGTAAGTAGTTAAATAGCAAGAAATAAATACAAGTGGAGTGCAGTTGAAAGGTAATCAGCATTCATCCACATGGTACTTCATTTACTATCCTCCTTTCTTAATAAAGTAATATTAAGTCAGGCTGAAATAATTTCTCAGAGTCACTTTCTATTACACATGATCATTAGCCTTCTAAAAGGAAACAATTGAATTTTAAATTGAAAAAATAGAAAATAAATTATTTTTATTCCAGTTTTTGGACAGTTTTTTGTTGTCCATATGTTGTAAAATTTCTATTCTGTTTAATTTCTTGGCATCAGCAAGTAGTGAATGCAGTAATTTAACACATATCTGTATCTTAAACTTAGTCATACTGAGGTCCAATGTTTAGTCCTAGAATTTTTTAAAAATTGGACATTATTCCAGTGATTTTTTTTTCATTCAAATTTTGATCTGTTTTTGATTCAGAGGTAAGGATGTGAAAGTAGCCGAAGGCAAAATAGAGAACTGCAAATCTGTATTTTGTATCGTTCAGGTTTGACGTGACTTTGTGTTAACAGGAAATGCCATCAAGAGCTCACATTCACGTTTACCGTCCCCTTGTGTCACTCAGTAGTGGCATTGTCACACAGGGCACAGCCCTTTGCTGGCACTGGCTTACCTCAGCCTTCTTCTCCTGGGAGAAATCAGTGTGACTCTCTGTGCTGCACATCACTCCTGGCTATTGCAGCTGCAAAGTTGATCCGTTTCTCATCTTTTTTTCCTGCTAGAGAGTGCATCTTTTCTGTGGCTGTTTAGTTTGATCTTTGACCTGTGCATTTAAGTGATTGCAAGTACTATTTTACTCAGTTTCTTTTTTATTATTTTTCTAGAAAACGTGTTTTCTGTTAGCATAAGAGCATATTACCCTTGCACATAAATTCAAACCGTATTTTTGGAGTGGGGCATAAATTCTTATTCTGTGGGATTTTTGCTGCATGAAGTAGTATTTAGTGTAAGTGCTGTACAGTAAAGAAAGAAGTTAGGTGCAAGTACAGTCAGTGGTATAATTAGTTTAAATCCATAATCCAGAGAATAAAGTGTTCTTATATTACTAATACCTAACTAATACCTAACACTTCTTCTAATGGATTTGATAGTAATGTTATTTGTTTCTTTCTGGCTCAATATGGTAATTAACAAAACTCTCATGGTAATGTCTTCTGTTAGTAAACTCTGGAGAAACTGAAGTTGGCTTTTTACCAACATTTGGGCCTTGTTACCTAAACTTTTATGGAAGTCCCAGAGAATACACTGGATTCCCAGACCCATATGATGAATTAAACTTTGGAAAGGTAAGTTTCTTTATTAATTGTTTTTCATAAAAGAATTAACCCAATTCTTTTTAATCAATGAATTTATTAATGTGAATATGTTTTTTTCACATTACACACCTCTTGCTTTTTATTTTTGAATATTTTATATTTAATATTAATAAGGAAGTATGATAGTATTTTCCATTCCTATCTGGTTTTGTTTTAAAGGTATTTTTGAAGGAGCAGCAATGATTTTGATGATTTTCACTAGCTGCACCTTTGCATGAATTTGTATTTCTTCTTTCCTTCTTTGCATAAATATGTTTTTCACTTCTAGCATTAAGCCAACTGCTTTATTTCACTTGTTCCAATATGTACATCCATGCCTCTGCAGGAGTTCTGAGAACACTTCAGTGAAGCCAGAATCATGTACAGCTAAAAAAAAAATCTATGCTTCTTTAGGGCAAATATGTACTTTTTTTTTTTGATCTGTGTTTACGTTACAGGGAGAAGGAGTTGCTTATAGAGGGAGAATTCTGGTTGAACTATCTACATTATCTGAAAGCAAGCCTGTTAAAAAAAAATTAGAAATGATTCCTAGTGATGACTTACTGGTCGTTGAGGTAAACCCTTGTTGTATTGTCACTGCTGCTTGTGGAGATGTGCCTTGGCTGGTTGTTTTTAGAGAGTGATGGAACTCACTAAAATCATTACGATGGAGTTCAGTCTCCAGGTTAGGAGAGGTGGTTACTGGTGCCCGAGGAACAGCGGCTACAAAAATGTTGTGCCCTTTCAGAAGGAAGTGTTAATCCGAAACATTTTATAATGTCAAATACAGTAATTTATTATACACAATATATATTTTTTTGGTTTCTTCTCAGAAAATACTAAAAACATTAAAGTTACTATTTCCATGTAGATGTTACTGTTGTTTTCTGTAATTGTGGATCCTGTTTTGAGATGCAACTGAAAAGGTTGTTTTGGTAGAAATACCAGCGCAGAAGGAAGTTCTGCTTGGCCGCTGTCTTTCACTCTGCCACGATGCTGCAAGACACGGGGGAGCCCATCCAGTTCGAGGTGAGCATTGGCAACTACGGCAACAAGTTTGACACCACCTGTAAGCCCTTGGCATCGACCACCCAGTACAGCCGCGCTGTCTTCGATGGTAAGGATGCTCTGGGCTGGGGGGAAATACTCCAGAATTGGCATTTGAAAGTGCTGCTTATGGCTTTGGAGTGTCAGCCCTAACTGCGCTGAGCGCTTCCTGAAAATGTGACAGAGAAGAGCGTGTGGCTCTCCGCAGCTTTTGAGATGAAGTTGCGTTTATGGAATCCGTGCTGCAAGGCCTGCGGAGGTTATTAATGAAATTTCGGCAGAATTCAGTGAAATCTTTTGACCGTGCACTGGATATGCACCAACTTTGAAAGGAAAAGAAATCACGTTATTTTAGAGGTATCTAGAATTAAGTAGGGAAAGCACACTTTGAATATTCGGATTTAGAATAAAATAATGACTTGTATTTAAACAATACATCTCTCAGCCGAGAAAATAACTAATTAGCTAGATCACAGGAAAATACATTTTGGGTATTTTTTATTTTTTTTTTAAAATTAACTGCAAGGAGTAGTTCTTTTTTTTCCTCCTGTGTATTAAATGAAATAATCAGACTTACTCCAGGAAATTATTATTTGAATATTTTATTTCAAAGATAAAGTTATATTAATGTGCCACCTACATCAGTATGTTATGGGAAAAAATACATTAACAGTTTATTTGTTTTTTTAAATCTGTTGGATTTTGAAACAATTTGAAGCAATTCAAAGTGAACTTTTACCATTTAACAGGTGCTATAGTGGCTTGAAAATACAGATCCTTTTGTGAATTTGGAGTAGCTTGTATGTTCTTAATGACTTGTAGTACATAAACGATGTGAATGTAGCAACAGTGTACAGTATGTATTCCTGCCATGAATTCTAAATCTTACATACAAATGTCTCACTCTAGGTAATTATTATTACTACTTGCCATGGGCAAACACAAAGCCGGTTGTAACGCTGACTTCTTTTTGGGAGGACATAAGTCATAGATTAGACCCTGTGAATGTAATCCTAAACATGGCTGAAAGACTGGTAAGATATTTAAAATCTTTCTTTTTCTGATAGGCTTTTTATTTTTACTCTTTTTAATTTAGAGGTATAATCAAAAAGTGCTATTTTGAACAAATGGAAATTTTGTGATATTTTCTCTCCTTTTTTCTTAGTCAAAATTAAAAGCTGCTTGGTGTAACAAATGGCGCTGTTAATCATAGGCCTGTATTTTAGCAAGGCTGGATGCATTCCTGCTTGCATCCGCAGGGAATTTCCATGGGAAGAGTCCTCAGTGTCAGTTAGGAGCATGTTAATTCAGTGGGACAGTTATTTGCATGTTTTATTTAATACAGTGGAGGAGAACGTCAGAATAGTCCTGTTAAATACAAATTTAGTTTAAACACAAGTCCTTTTTTTGTTTGGCCTTTGCACAGGCAAATAAGTAAGATCAAAATCTTGAAACTCCTACGGACCATAAACCACAATGGAAGTTTTTAAGTGCAAATTCTTTTCTTTTAAATTCCTCAGCAATCCAACTTAGCCACCTTAAAATCAGGAATGCAGGCTAAAATGTCTGAAAACCGATTAGCTGAGATGTGGTTGAAGCTGATTGATGAACTTACAGAAGATATAAGGTAAAAGAACTTTCTTTATCTCTTACGTTATCATTCCAGACCTGCTCAGAATCTTCATTATTGCCTCTGCTAAGTCAGAAAACAAATTCTGAGGACTATAAAACTGACTAATCCCATGAATTGACCTAAGAACTGAAATTCCAAAAGCGTCTGAAAGTAGTAAAACATCATGGATATTGGCAATCAGATAATCCATCCTGTTGTGTAATTCTCCATTATCTCAGAGTAGTTTTATTACTGACAGTGATAAAACAAAAGAGTACCTCTTGAAAAAAATCTGAGGGAGGACTGTTCTGAAAATGGATATTAGGTCTCTCTGCTGCCTTTGTTCCATCCACCCTTCTTTGGAATTCCGCATGTACCTTTGGTTTACCTGTGTTTTGAATGTCATTTCTGAAACTGAAGAGGGAAGAAAGTCTAGTACTCTACTGGTAAGCCCAAAATAAAAAAGTCAAAAGGTATGCAGGGATTATGGGCCATAAAGATTGTATTTTTGAATAAGCCTTTAGTCAACATGTCTGTATGGACGGGGGTGTTCATAGAAGGCAGCAGGAGTCAGCATTTAGAGTTTTGAAAGGGAATAAATTCTGGACAGAGAAGAGGGAATTGTATGAGAAAAAGACATTAAAAAAGGAGATATTGAGATCGGGAGAGTAAACAAGTGGGTGATAAAACAGCAGAGGAAAAGGAAGGAGGAAAATGACAGAACAGTTATTGTCCATAACAGGAAATAACAAAGAACATGAAATGAGAGAACAAATTCATCAAGTTGTACAGCCAATATAAAGGAGAGCAGAGGAAAAACAAACAGTGGAGATCAGTATATACGAGCAAAGAATTACATGATAGAAAGATTACACAAAAATATAAACTAATAACTTCATAGAATGCTATGATCTGAAAGAAAGCAGAGAAAAAGGACTGACAAACTCTAGGAAAGTAAAATGCGAAGGGCAAACTGTTGTCACATGGAGCCATCTGGTCACTGTGGAAATTTCTGGTCAGTTCTTCATCCTGGCACTTATTTGCACTGTTACTAATTCAGACCATTATTTTATAAAATATCACTCAACAGTTATGGAGCAATAGCACTTAGATATAGCCACCAAATGAACTTCACGTTGCTCATGAGATACGATGCTCATATTGGGGGTTTTTTTGGTAAACTCAAAAAACCTCTGTCAAAGACATAGTTCCCTGTGTTGAATTCATAGAAGATTTTTCCTTGCTGTGCTAAGGTTTAAATGAGTTAGGAGTTTGAGAGAGTTTTCAGTGCACTGATGTGACTTTCTGAAGGGTCTGATCTGGTACATTTGATTCATGTCTAAGTAGCTCCCAGGGCAGACAGCCCTTGCATTCAGAGCTAACTGCAGTGGGAGGCACAATAGTCAGTATCAAGGTTTTACAGAATCAAAACCCTTAGAAGTTCACAGCATGTCATTAAATCTAGGTCAGAGAAGAGTTGGTCTTTTCAAACTAGGCAGTGTCTTTGGAAATTTTTGAACTTTTTGTAAAATACCGTATAGAAGACATTTTAAGGGGCTCTGCTAGAGGGATAGAGTCATTGGTCTTTGAAAAGCTACCTTTTCCTCAAACCTCCTCTCATTTTTCTGACAGAATTGGACAGCACTGTCAGGCACATGGTGTGATTTTTTGGGGGTTGTTCTGTGCAGAGGCAGGAGTCAATGATCCTTGAGAGCCCCTTCTAATTCAGGATTCTATGATTTCTTGGTTCCATTGAGTAGTTACTCTGCCCTCTGCTGACTCAGAAGTTTTGTGTCACAAATTTCTTTTAGAGTTCTTTGATGTCTTCTTGCCAGAGGGTTAGGTAAATCTAGTCATAGCCACAAGCCATTTTGTATATTGAGTTGCTGAGAATATACAGTTTCCAGTGAAGGAAAGGAGCCTAATCTTGTTTGAAGGCATTGGTTTCAGTTTTAAAATGAGATTTTGAGATGATAATTTTTTACTGGGAATATATAGAGAAATGGATTTTCCTTGGTTTGATTGGCAGCAATTACATTAAAGCAAACACCTCAAGGTGTTCTACCTTGGTGCTTGTTATGGAAGTACAGCCTTTCCCTTGCTTTCTGTAAATATCTTGTGAGGTGAAAATCTCTGCAGAAATAGATGCAATAGTACTTGTTCCAGTGGTTTTCAATCACAGGAAATGATGGCACTCAATCCATTGCCACCGTTTGCATGTCTGCATTTAGAGCTAAATAAAAACCACTTAGATTATTAACCATAACAAATACTCTCTTTTCAGTAAACCGTTTCCCCTCATAGAAGGCAAATCTAATATTACAGTCCTTGACACTCAGATAGAAAAACTGCGCCTCAAGTCTCTCAAACAGATTGGAGAAGCAGCAGCAAGGATGAGAAATGAAGCTACTGATGTGAAAGCCACTCTGACAGAAATTGAGGATTGGTTGGATAGATTACTGCAACTGAGTGAAGAGGTTGGTGCTTCACAGTACTGGTGATTGGTTTAGCAGTACCTGTCTGACACAAATGGGTGAAAAGTTCACTGCTGATCAAGCAATATCCACTCTCCATAGAACAGTAATTTTAGATGCTGTGAAAGTAAACATGTTCCCCTCTGGAATTGCAATTTACTTAATCAAAACTCACATGTTAGCTGTTCTCACTGAGAATGTGTGTTGGGTAATGATCACTGTGTGATTGGTAGAACAGACCCTGTTCTGTTTAAGTGACTGTTCTGTCCTTTCCTTTCTTCCAGAGTCACAAGTCACTTTTCTGGTTCAGGGACTGCAGGGTATATTTGGATTTCCACAGATTGTTAGCCATAGTAACCAACTTCTCACAGAGTTAAATCTGTTTCTGTGGATTTATTTTTAATTTTCAGCAGTGTTTTCTGTTTTCATCTTGGCTATCTCATAACTGGTTTTCACAACATTTTAGAAATGGTTTTATTTTAGATTTGTTGCTTATGCTCTGTAGAGATACTGATTTAAAAAAAAAAAATCAAATTAAAAAAAAAAAGAGCAATTAATTGGCCAGACTTGCAGCTAGCTTACAAAGGTGGGCACAGAACTCCAAAAAGGTGGTTTCTGTCTTCTGCTAAAAGTCTTACAATGACATACCCCTCATGTGGAAGCACCACAAGCGCTTCAGTGTGTAGCAGGTCAGTCCAAAACATCAGCACATGGTATGCAGTCTATCATCACCATTAGGGAATCGAGATGCAAAATATCTCTAGAAAAATTTATAAAATATGTAAAGATTGGTCTTTTAATAAAACGTACTTTGCTTTCCAAAAATCTCAATAGTGTTTTTTGTAATTCTTTCAGAACTATATATTAGTTTACTTGCGAAACAAAACAATTTCATTTATCATAAGTTTGTCGCGATTCTTGATTCTAAATGATAAATTCTTTGACATAAACCCTTATTTATGTTTCTCTTTTCTAAGCTCTAGATTAGTTTGTTGTTCTGTTTATTACTCTTCTTAACTCTCCTTTCCCCACAAATAATCCTCAGCCACAAAACAGTATGCCTGATGTAATCATATGGATGATCCGAGGGGAGAAAAGACTGGCCTATGCTCGTGTTCCTGCACACCAAGTGCTGTACTCCACAACAAGCCCTGAATCATCAGGAAAATACTGTGGAAAGACCCAAACAATCTTCTTAAAGGTACTATATTTATCTCCTTATGAAATAATTAACACCCTAAATTGAGATGCCATCTGACATGAGTGTGAAATATGCGAACAATGAACAATGAGGTGTCAAACTCAGGAGAGATTAGAAGCCAGCTGCATATAGCTTCTTCAAAATATCAGAGAATTTGTTAAGTTTATCATAAGCCAGTTTGAGCCGGTGTTGGTTAGATTGCTTAGAACCTATCTCTAAGAGTTTTCTAAAAGAGCTCAAAATTGTGATGCAACTTTTAAAGTGTTACTGGAGTTGGGATTTGGGGATTGGACATGAATGGAAACTTTTAGGTGGAATAATAAGTGTAAGTCAGAGAAGTTCCAAAAGCCTATTGGAAGTTTTGGATGGTTTTCTGTAAGCAATAGAGCATGTCTACACCCAGAAGTTGTCTCTCTGAATTGCGTGTTACTTATGCCTTTCTCCATCTAAGCTGACATTGTATTCAATTGAAATAAACTTAACCAGAAAAAAGAAATCTGACAGAAAAACAATAGCACTTACAGAGATTGTAATTTTACTAGTAGTTATATTGATGAATTCCTCATTGCAGACAGGCCTGCATTTTCATGGTTTTATTCAAACCCCCATTGATTCTGCTTTTACTGAACCATCCCTGCTAACCTCTGCATTTCCAGAGTCTCCCAACAAGAAAGTCAAATATCAACACTGGAGTTTTAAGTTATCGTCAAAACTTAAAACTCATTGCTGAATGAAACTTGGGAGAGAATATACAGGAACTGGGACGATACTACTGTTAGTGTGTTTGGTCTTTACATGCCCTAGGCAGGTAATATTTAAAGAATGTTTTCTTCCTGAACTACTTATTACTGGCTTTTGAGAAAAAGCGGTTCAGGAAGAGATAAATAAATATGTATTGTAACTCATATCTCTTTGTTATCATATAACTTTTACTGAAAGCTATGATACCTGCATAACATAACAAAGAATAACATTTTTGTTTGTGTGCCAGTACCCACAGGACAAGACGAAAGATGTCAAAATGCCTGCAGAGTTGCGAATTAACATTTGGCTGGGGCTCAGTGCAGTTGAAAAGAAGTTCAATAGCTTTGCAGAGGGAACATTCAGTGTTTTTGCAGAAATGGTACGTCCATCGTTGCTTTCTTACTTTGAACTTGGATGTGAGTGTTGGGAATTCGATGCCGTTGCAGCTCTTTGGAATTTCTTTGCGTGCCGGACAGAAAGAGAGCGTAGTGTTTATTGTAAGGAAACAAGTAGAACCCATTCAAGGCAACTAATGATCAAGTCCATTGTGCCTACCGGATGAATTTCAGCAGACCAGATTCTGAACTGGTTAGTCAGGTACCAATCTGGTTAACTCCAGTGATTTCAAATATGTTTATTTTAGATTTTTATCAGTGTAATTGAGATCCAAACTATTATGTTTTGGCATGTGAATAATCTCTTTTTTTTTTTTTTTTATTGTTTCTTCACTTCTACAAATTATACTTGAATACAAGTGGTTTTGCTTAATAATGGTTCTTTTGTAGCAGTGGAGAATTTACTGTTCCTGACAAAATGCTATCATACAATAACATTTCAATGAGAAGAGTTAACAAATTCAGAATACAAATGCTTGAAATAGTCCCACAGCATATAATAGAGGTTTTAGATGGTAATGGTGACTACCAGGTGTTTTATATGCCACATCACTTAATGATGCATATAATCCAGTATCAGTAAAATAGCTAATAAAAATACATTTTTACTGTGATGTCACTGTTGCACCTGTGCTTGAATATTTAGTAGTGCTGTACTAAGGCACTTAAAGCAATAGGTCTTCAAAGCCATTATTTAAGTATACAGTTTAAGAGGCTATTGAATGTCTCATTTGTTGGTCTTCAACAATCCAACAATTTTACAGGAATAAGGGCAGAAAACTCAAGAGCATCCTAACTACAGATAATCCCAGGAGGGGAAATAGACTGGGCTGACATCAGAATCATGTCCCTGGTAGCTACTATGACTAGGTTTTGATTCAGTTCTACGTGTTACAAAAGGAAATACTTTAAATATGAGGAGATTGGAGATGGAAAAGAATGACAGAATCATGCATTTAGGGAGCAGAAGGAACTTCTTTGACTAATGTAACAAAATTTATTTAACAGAGCTTTAATTTTGAGAAAATTTTACTGTAGTTGTAGGGAGGCATTAGAGTGAGAAGATTGTTTACCAAGCAGCACAGAAGAAGATGAAAGAAAGAAATTGATGATGACATTGCAGAGTAATGTGTAAAGGGAGTACTTAATTACAGAGGAAGTAAATTTATAGTAAAGTGTTTCCATTATAATAGTTACATAAATAAACCCTTTTTTCTTCCTAAAAGCTGTTTATTATTCCTAAATAATAATTGGGTTTTTGCTTTCTTCCCATACAGTATGAAAATCAGGCTCTCCTTTTTGGAAAGTGGGGTACCTCAGGCCTTGTTGGTCGCCACAAGTTTTCCGATGTTACAGGAAAAATCAAATTGAAAAGAGAGTACTTTCTTCCACCAAAGGGCTGGGACTGGGAAGGAGAATGGATGGTTGATCCTGAAAGAAGGTCAGATTTTTTTTAATTTTATGCAGGTAGGATAAAGGTATTTGTGGTGTACAGTAAAAGCTTCTTCTGTTTTTTTGGATGAGAAAGGGATTTTAAGCTGAATGTTCTCGGGTAGCAAAAACCAGCCAATAGTCAAAGCTAGTTAGTCGTGCTAAAATGAACACTACCTTTTTTAAAAGTAAAACAAAACAGGCAACATAAAGAAAACATCCATTTCTAGGAACTAACTTATGGTTTTGCAGTCCCCATGTTACGGTGGCTGTATTGCTGTATTCTCTGGGTCTCAGTGCTTCATCTTTTAAAAAGGAATAATAATAATATTTCATGCCTAGGGCGCTACTACGAGCCTTACATGTGTCTGTGTGAGATTCACAGATCCTGCTGTGATGGTTTCAGAGAAGATCCTTGGATTGAAGGGTGGAAACTTAACCCTGGCATCCAGTAGAAATCTGCAGTTCATGCTGTAGCAGCAGCATTGCAGCATTTGCATGGGCATTCACAAACACTGGATGGTATTTTGTGTTTATTTCATTAAATGTTGAAAAGTTCCATTGCCATGACTAAACAACTGATGCAGGTTATTTCTCAAACTGACTCAAGGCAGGCATTGTTTTCAGTAGAAGGTTGTGGTACCATGTGGCAGCTCCTCCCCTGGAGGACCAAGTAAATGAAGTGCCAAACCTTCCACAGCTCTAACAGGTTCAGCCTTGCTCTGCCAGAGGTTTTCAGCTCTGGAATTGTGCCAGTCCAACTGTGTTGCCACACTTAAAACCAGACTGGGAACATTATTTGTTTCATAAACAAAAACCAGCAGGAGAAAGAGGCTGTTTTCTTTCTTCCTAAAAGAAAATACTTAGCCCATTTTAAATTCCTGTGTTCTGATGCTAAGAAGGATACAGAACTGTTGCTATAGAAAAAACATGCGGGAAAAAATATGTGCTATTATTTGATCCATGTTTAAATTTTATCAGTTATAGGTATGAATGGATGGAGTTCTTTTTATATTAAATCAGTAGTTTTGTGAATAAGATGACGTGAAGGAATTGCAGCAAATCCTGTTGAAATGCATATTTTTGCCATGCAGCTGCTTCCACTGGGAGGTGATCTGTGGCTTGATTTGCCCAGCAAATAGCAATGTGGAACACACTTTGGTACCTTCTGAACCACAGTGAACCACCAAAGGATAGCAAAGGGCTTTCATCTGATTTAATGTTCTCCTGTTTCTTTTACTTGCAAATTAGAAAAATATTAGCCAACCGATCGCTTGCCTTGTCAACAGCATAAATGGAAACAAAATTAAGTACTTTTCCAAATTTTAGTTTATAAATAGAGACATGTGCTTTAGAGATGCATATGATTCATACACAGTCCATGTCTGCTACAATTAAATTTATGATGGTTTATTCCTTCTCCAAGAGGATGTATTGAAAGCAGATCCTGGATAAAACAGCAGTTAAACATTCTTGCTAGTCACTCATATTTATGAGTAATGTTCCTTCTATTGCTCACTACTGCTGGAGTTTCTTCAGGATTTTTTTCTAATTCTCTAAGTTTCCTTTGTATAGCTGGACAATCCAGAATACCCCCATGTGTGCACATTCTGCACTAGGTTTCTATGTGTTTTCTGTAGTGAACTAAAATGGATTTTATTTATCATTGTATTTTTTTTTTTTGAATGTGCAGTCTGTTGACTGAAGCTGATGCTGGTCACACCGAGTTTACTGATGAAGTCTATGAAAATGAGAGTCGCTATCCTGGCGGGGAATGGAAAGCAGCTGAGGAGAGTTTCACAGATGTGGTGAGAGTTAAATTCTTCACTGGATCAGTAAAGGTTCAAGAGAAGGAGTACTATGTTTTGCTACACTATGTATTTGCCCTAACTAATGCAGAAAACTGTTATATTTCCCTTACATAAAAGAATGGAGAAAAGGCCCCACCCCCACGTGAATTCACATGTCCTTTTGGATGGGTGTGGGAAGATGATGCTTGGAAATCCGATTTAAATCGAGCAGTGGATGAACATGGTAAGATTTACTGTTGATCTGCTGATATTGGGACAATCTGCTGTAGTTCATAATGAAGGCGTGATATTAGTCGCCCTGTGGGAAAAATACCGAGTAAATACTTGGATAAAGTTGCGTAAGGAATCAGATAATATGACATTGAGAAAGTGTTCACTGTCTGTATCTATTTTGGTTTTAATGGATTAGTAACAGCAATTGAGGGGTTTTTAGAGAAGTCAGAAGCTTGAGACCTGAAACCTCTGTAATGGCACCAAGAATATGTGGCAAAGCCAGGTTTGGATCTGTCTGGTGATTAACCTGGGAGCCTTTAGCCATGGGATGAGTCACCAAATAATGCCACAAAGTGAATCAGGAGGTCTGGGGACTGAAGGAAGTGGGCAACCAGTTTGTGTTGGTCACACCCCACACAAGTGTAGGAAGGATTCCTGTACTGCTGAGAGCAGAACAGCAGCACTGAATTTGTGGGAAGGGAGCCATGCAGGACTGATCAGAATGAAACATCGGTTATTAGGCAGTTCTGAAATGAAAAAAAAATTCAAAATCTTTCTGTGAAGTAATCAGGTGCTACTAGACAGAGATTTTCAGACTATACATATTACTAACATGATCAGGTTAGAAAATCCTAATGCTTTCAATAAATTAAGACTGTTGTCATCACAGAAAGTTGTAATATAAACAAGCTCACAAGACTATAATTTGGATTCTACAGCAACAGGAAAAAGTAGTCAGTGTATCATAGCAAAGTATTTACGGGACATTGGTTTGATATTTAAAAACAAATAAAATAAATTTTACAAAAAGGGAAGATTATGGCAGATAATGAAAACCCCAAAATTTTGCAAAACTCTAAGAAATTTTTGTTTTGTTCTAAACCAAATGAAAACTCTCCAATAGTTACTGCTTCTAAATAATAATAATAATTTTAAAAAAACTAGCTATTAGAGTAGAAAATCTTCTATTTGTCTAGAGTACTGATATCTGTCTTAATTGGAACTTCTGTTAGGAGTCTGCAGTAGTTTTTAAATGAGATTAATTTAAATGAAATTCTGAGTCTTAGTGGCTTGGCAACTGAATTATAGTTAGACCAAAAATACAGTAACAGGCTTACCAGTTCTTACAGTTTTATGATCAGAGTTCGTGTGATTGGTGTTCCTTTAAATGAAAAGCTGCTGGAGTCACGAGAGTGCACAGAGCATTTGACTCTTACTTGAAATTAAGCGTTAGATTTTCCTGCAGTGTAGTGTGAAAATGTAGTATCAACATCTGAGAAAACAAAAGTGCAAAGAAAAGAACTTGAAATTCATTGTATTTGTTTTAATGCTGAGATTTTTATTGTCACATATATTACAATGCAGCATCATTATAAAATGTCATCAGTGGCCCCCAGGCTGCTGGGCTGTCAGGGTCGGCAGTGCTGAATAGTCTTGTGTGATAAAGCTTCATCCTCTGTGGGTACAGTCACTCTGTTCCCAGGCTTTTCTTCTTTGTATCTCGCTTGTATTTCTGAAAATACACCAACTCATCAATTCTGTTTTAGGGTGGGAATATGGAATTACTATTCCTCCAGACACTAAACCCAAGTCATGGGTTGCTGCAGAGAAAATGTACCACACACATCGACGACGAAGACTGGTGCGGAAACGGAGGCGGGAACTGTCTGAAGGAGCGACAGCAGGAAGGGTAAGAAAGGAGAGATCCAGTCAGGGACTTGCACATTGTAGAAGTTCGAGGGTTTTGCTTTGGATTTGGTTTTTTTTTTCATATCTGCGTGAGATTATCCATTACCTTAGTGAAGAAAAAATGTAATACCAACCAAAAAAATCGAGAACAACCTTTTATATTTTCATTACATTCCCTTTCTTTATATTTTTGTACATTGATGTTTCTAGCTTTGGTTTAGAAGGGGGTTTTTAGGCCTGCCAGAGGAAATGCTGCTTTTTTCACTAGTTACACAACACTGTTGGATAACAAGAATTTATATCTTCAAGGGAAGGTCATCGTATGAAGATCAAGAAGGATGGGAATATGCTTCCTTGATTGGCTGGAAATTTCACTGGGAACAACGCAGTTCTGATACTTTCCGTCGAAGACGATGGAGACGAAAAATGGCTCCCTCAGAGACACATGGTGCCGCAGCTATCTTTAAACTTGAAGGTGCTTTGGTAAGGGACAGAATATCAAAAACATCTTTCAAAGGTCAACCTGTTAATTTGTAGTAAATAAACAAACATATCAGCTATTTTAGCCCCTGAATTGTTAAACTAGTGTATAACTGAGAAGCTAATATAGTGTGTATTGTTTAAATTTTTTAGTTGGAAAGGGATCATTAAAGTTGGAGTAGAGATTCTTGTATTATTACAATTTTTTTATATTTTATTACATATGCAGTATTATGTATCACATTATATGTAATTTATGTTTCATTTTTTTTTTTAATTCTACTTGTTACTTCATTTTTCAAATTATTTTTATTTTTGCATTATGTGAGATTTAGCTCAAAATGCCAAATTACTAGATGAGCCTCCTGCAAGTAAAGTGAAAAGATAGCTCAAGCTTTTCATGTTTATAATTTAGATGTTTTAACATCAGCACAAAAGACAACAGGCTTGGAAGAAGCTGCCCCAATGAATATTTGCATGTATAAACAACCAAACACAAGAAAAGATAGGAAAAACAAAACACAAGAAAAGAAAGTGTTGAAGAAGCCAGAATTTCATATGACACAGATAGATAAGCAGAATGCAGTTATTCCTCAATAACCTCTATTTACGAAAATGCAATTCCTGTTTCAGTTTCCCTTGCAGCTATATTTCATGGGCTAGTGCTGGGATTAGGCTGCAGAGCACAGTGCAGAAGACCTGTGACCTTTCCTCCACTATGAGCTGATAGATAGCTAGTACATCTCTGGAAATAAGACATTCTGGAAAGGTGACTGCATAGGGTTTCTGCAGAGCTTTAATTGGCAACAGAAACTGACCTCTGGACATGAGTTAAAACATCTCCTAAAGTACATTTACTCAGAGAAGTAAATTTCTCCTTGTGCTGGAAGAGAGATGGAAACCCATAAATTTCCCCACACAGTCCATTTCTATCAAGTTCTTTCTATGTTTGTAAATACTCAATAACTTTTCTCTATATGTAATTTCAGGGAGCAGACAATAGTGTTGATGATGGAGAAGGGAAGAGTTCAGACAAAACTAAGGAGTCTGCTACAACGGTGTTTGGTGCCAACACACCAATGGTTTCTTGCTATTTTGACAGTAGGTTCTTTAACAATTCCTGTCTCAAAAGTGTTGTCTGTTTCATTTTCTCAAACAGAATCAAATCTTTGTGGTTTGCATCTAGCTTTATATGCCTTGTACAGTAATTACTATCAGACCCTTGACTGGACCCTATTTAAGTTATTAAAGAAAAATTACAGTTAGTCATTTCAGTATGTCAGTCCACTGTAACACAGATATTTTTAAAACCTGTATGGGGACAAGAATTTTAATGCTAAGTTTAACTTTTTTTGTTGGTTCAGGTCACTTAACCTGCTCAGTGCAGGATCAGACAATGCCTGGCCCAGAGGAAGCAGTACCATGTAGTTGAGTTGGCAAAGTGAGCAAAACTGTAACTTTGCCAACCTGGATGGGTTTTAATTTCTCTGTGATCACTATAATGTGTGTCACAAAAGCAGGGATGTTGAGATGGGAGCCACCAGTGCTAGTTAACAGGAACAGAGGCCAATCCTGGGACTTTTTGAGGAGCTCTGACTGAGCACTCATCTTTATTTGAAATCTGCAGAGCTTGATCAACCTGCTGAGAATGGATGTCTAAATCTTAAATATTTCAGAACCTCGGGAACATTGTTGAAGTTTCTTTTTAATAATTACCATAGCTGGAGGAAAATGGCACTTTTTCTTGCCAGAGGTCAGAGGCTTCTGCCCAATGAGGCTATAGAGAGGCTCAGATTTTTTCAAGGGCTGAAAGGGTTACACCTGACATCTTTTAAAGAAAACTACAGTAACTTAGCCCCACACGGTCCTGGGTTTGGGCCACTCACATCTTCTTTTCAAGCTATTTCACCTAACATGTAGTGGTTCTTTTTTTTTTTTTTTATCTTTTAACCAAAGAGACAGAGTTGCAATTGGAATAATTTTCTAGACTAAGAGCTAAAAATGTGAAACACCCAGGAAACCACTACCAGGAAGTGCTGTAGTAAATACTTAAATTAAGCAAAGAAGTTCCCAGTTCTTGATTCTCTTTGGATGAGCTAGATTATCACACTGTTTCAAACAGAAATTTTTGAATGGAAGGATTTTTAGATGACAGTATGGTGAAAAAAACTCAAATAGCATTAGTGTTTTGGGTTTGTTTTTTTTTAATTTCTGCTTTGTGTTGGAACAGATGTTCTCAGGTATTGGTATTAATACACTCATCAGCAAAAATGTTACCACAGTGCTTGTGTTAAAATGTGTAAGGCATTTGTCTAAACTCAAAATGTCTTCGTCACACAGAAGAAGCCTGTATAATGCAGTTGAACTTCTTTTATTTATTTGATACAGGAGTGTATACTTACCACCTTCGTTGTTACATCTACCAGGCAAGAAACCTCATGGCTTTGGACAAAGACAGTTTTTCAGGTATGGAAAAATCCTTCCAAAGGTGCAGAAAACCCACTTATGCCATGAACTTGTAGCTTTATTTATTTGGATGTAGAATATGTTAACTCCTTAAGGTCTGTGTGTAGGTCCCAGCTACCGAAACTATGCCATAAAGAAAGTCTCAGCTTTATTACATATCATCCAAATTTGGTCACTGCTGGCCCAGAGGCTGCTGCAAACAAAGTGCTCTGTATGTCTTGTACCTGTTGCTGCTTGTGAATTCTCAGTGAGGGAATTGGATTTCAGATGAGGTCTGAATTTCCCATGACCAGGTCCTTCCTTTTGCTTTGGATTCTCCTTCTAGCTAAAGTCTACATGCAGTTTTGTCCTGCAGGAAGCTTGCACAATAGCAAGGATGAAGAAAGCTGGGTGATTTCTTCATTAGTTGTGTCACCAACCGCCTCTCAGTGTTTTTTTAATCCATTACAGAAATGACCTTGCAGAACAGTACACTGTGCCTTACTGATAAGCGTGTCTTTTATTTGTTTATACGTTTATTTCCAGCTCTTAGGTATTCCAACAGTGTCGTGTCCATCTGGCATCTTTGTAGTTAGGCTAATACCCAATCTTCAAGTTTTGCTAATTCAAATTTAAACTTCACTGGAAAGTCACAGAGAAAATTGAATTTAGATTGTGTAAGAATATGACTTTACACTTCAAGGAAGCTCAGCAAAAGAGAAAGCTGAAATGAGTTTTCTTTCTCTATTACCCTCCACTCTTTTTCTCCCTGTAATTAAGTGTAATGCCTGTGTTACAGAAGACATAGTGCTTTACAAGTTTTAGTGATATCTTCTGAAATGAGGAGGGTGTTATACAGCTGCCTGTGTGGATTTGGTCTTATTTCAATGTGCAGCACTTAAAAGCAATGCAAAGAAACTGTTAAAAATGCCTCTAAATTGCATATGGATAATTCAGGACAGGCAGCTCAGATGCAGCCATACATAAACTAGCTCATCTACATTTTATTTTCCTCTAAAATTATTTTGAAGAATTAGCCAAATTTTGTAAAACTTTGATTGTGTACCTTGTCAGAATCTATTGAAACTGACCTAAAGATAACCTTTAAAATTGCCTTTGGTCCGTAGTAATTGCAATTTGTACAGGAAACATTAACAACCATCATCAGATACCTTCTACAGAGCTCTTGTTGATTTAAAAGCTTGCAAAATACTGGGCCTAGACCACTTCAATCATTCAGCTATTTCACAAGGAGAGATTGCTATAAATAAACATGTTTGAAACCTAACCATGATCTGTGCAATATAGCCTGGGAGAATTTGTTGTTTGGCAACTAGTCAAAACTCGAATTCTTTTTTTCTATTATTTATGAGGTTGCACAGTTGTGTATCAATGGATACAACAAAAAACTAGTTTCTATGGACAAGATTTAAGACAAGATTAGTATAAACTGTGTTTCACTTTAGTTTTTTGATTCTCTTACTGCTTTGCAAGATATTTTATCATTTTCATTTATTACTCTGTTAATCAAGCCTTGTGTAAAGGAAGTGATTTAGTAATTAAATGGAAATTGCCCTATTAAATGTAAATTAGGTATATGGGTTCATTTTTGTTTTACACAGAATGACTTAAAGAACTGGTAACAGCAGTAGAAAAATAATATATTTGATGAAAAATGTTCTTGTGCGCCTTGTGGCTTGATGTGGTTTTGTTTGTCTGTAACTCTGTGCTTTCAATCTTTGTGTGATATTTCAGATCCATATGCTCATGTTTCTTTCCTCCATCAAAGCAAAACAACTGAGATAATTCATTCAACTTTAAATCCTACGTGGGACCAAACTCTCATATTTAATGAAATTGAGATCTATGGGGACCCACAGTCAATAGCCCAAAACCCACCTAATGTTGTTATTGAACTTTTTGACAGTGACCAAGTGGTAGGTGAAATCTTTTTACCCTGATTGCCTTTTATTTATTTATATTAGCTGACAGTACATTAATGGGTTTTTTTGCTATTTTCGGTTGCAGGGTAAAGACGAGTTCCTAGGAAGAAGCGTTTGTTCCCCCATGGTCAAGTTGATCCCAGAAGATGATATCACACCAAAACTGCTCTGGTATCCTGTAACAAATAATGGCAAAGCTAGTGGAGACATTCTTTTTGCTGCAGAACTTATTTTGAGAGACAAGGTATATGTTTCTTTTTTGTATGTATGTGTAATATAATATGATACAGCATATATTCTTTCACAGTGAGACATTATGGGAAGAACTGTCTTAGTACTTGCAAGGTATTTCATCTAAGAAAGATGAGATAAATTAATACTCCTGTTTGTGTCTTTAAAGGGTGGTACCAACCTTCCAATTCTTCCATCACAAAGGGCACCAAAGCTTTACATGGTCCCTCAAGGAATCAGACCAGTAGTTCAGCTCACTGCTGTTGAGGTACGATTACTCTTAAACTAATTGAATACAAGTGCAGTCTTCTCATCATCTAGACAGAAAGTTTGTGTATTTACTTACAGAAAATAAACAAAAAAATCATAATGAGAAATACTTTTTTCTCTAAGTGTTTGTGAGTTTCACTGTTACCGTTAATTTTCCTAGAACTAGAACCTCGAAATATTTTGCCAGACACATGTTATTATTGAAAAGATTTCATTTCTTCTTTCCTACTTTTGAGTGTTATGTTAAGCATATTGATATCCCTTTCCACTTTTTCTTATATTGGATTTTATTTTACAGATTCTGGCCTGGGGGTTGCGAAACATGAAAAACTACCAACTGGCACCTGTCATGTCTCCAAGTCTGATTGTGGAATGTGGGGGTGAAATGGTGGAATCTGTGGTGATCAAAAACCTCAAAAAGACACCGAATTTTCCATCCTCTGTTCTCTTCATGAAAGTTGTACGTTACAAAAACCTTTATGCCAGCTATCTATAGTAAAATAAATTCCTCCGTAGTTTTAAAGGTCAAGGATTTGTTCTGAGTAGAAAAAATCACAACTCATTTTTCACTTACCATAAGCAATTTATGAGCCTGAAAATTGTAATAAAGATCATGTAAACATGTCTGCACAGTCACTGGTTGGTTGCACAAACTGATATGCACAATCCAGTGCAGCATATATTTTTTAATTTGAAAAGTCATCAATTTGCCTATAGATGTTTGGCTGCTTTCTTATTGCTAGGATGGGCGCTGTGCAAGAGTCAAGAAAATTCAGGATTTGGGGCAGTTATTCTTACTGACATTTAATGACTGATAAGATTAGAAGTTTTCATTTACCATACAGCCATAGAACATAGTAGTTAAATAATAAATAAATGAAGTAACAGCTCTAATTCAGGGGGGATTTTTTCTTCTTCTTCTTCTTCTTCTGTTTGCATTGTAAAAAAATAATCTTTAACTTTCTATTTTTAGCTTTTACCAAAAGAGGAGTTATACAGTCCATCTCTTGTTATTAAAGTAATAGACCACAGACCATTTGGAAGGAAGCCCATCGTGGGACAGTGTACTATTGATTTACTGGAAAGCTTTCGCTGTGACCCCTACACTACTAAACAGGACATTGCACCACAACTGAAAGGTAGAAAGCTGGAAAATGAAAAGTTCTACTTTCTTGTGAGATGCTGGAATTACCCTGCTGTACTGATGAATAGCCATCTCACTATGTATACTTAGATGGAGATAATGTTATCTGAAAGGAAAAACATCTAACAGAGAGTATTAATTAGTGCAACGTTCTGTGAAGCATAAGAGGGCAAAATGCAAAGGTGAGTCCACTCTTGGACTTGATGTGCTCATTCCCTGAAATTCCTCTTTATTATCAACTTGAAAGTTAGCTGCCTGCACATCACCTCAGCACTAGTTCCAAAGAAATGGTCCAGTATTCCAGCAAATATGGTCTGAATACAGTGGTGACATTTTCTCTATGTTTTTTCAAGTTTTACTCTTAATTTCAATTCTATGTATTTGAGAAATGTTTGCATAGCCTGCACTAGAGTATTTTGTCTGGTTTTAGCAAAAAGTGGCAATGAGTTGCTTTCTGTAGAGACTCAAACACATAGCCAGTGAATTATTTTACATCTTCTGTAACTGTCTGAATTTAAATCTGATGAAACTGTTTAGTAGGATATTAATCCTGCAACACATTGTCTTAATAAAACCTTTGGCTTACAGTTAGTCTGCTCTCTGCTGCACCTCGCCAGGATACAGTAATTGATATGGAAGACACACAGCCGCTGCTAACAGCTCAGGTAATCTTTGAAATTTGATGCTTGACTTTGTTCTTAAGATCTCTGATTTCTGAGGAGCTATCTAGACAGCAGAATTGTCAGAAACACATGCAACCCTCTGGAAAGTCAGATGGGAGAAAGTTACTTAGTGACAAGAAAGAGAAAGAAATTTGTTAATAATTTTAATCTTTGTTTTCATATAGTAAACACCAAACTCTAGTATTTTGTCTTTGGTCAAATTCACCAGTAGCTTAAGAATTCATTCCCTGTTCAATAGCTACAGAAAACATGTGATAGAACATGACCCAGTTCCCACTGATGGTGGTTAGAGCAGCCTGACTTTGCACAGACTGACCAGTTCTGGCTGAAGGAGTTAGAATTAGGTGCATGCTCTGGTCCTTCAGCCCTTCGTTTTATCACAGCCATGGCTTGGCCTCTCTTACCTTGAAGCCATCCACACCCAGTACCACTGAAACTATTTTTTATCTGCACTAACACTTCTTTTCCTTTTCTGTTGTGCCTTGTCTCTTTACTGCTCTGATTCTTTTGGGACCACCACAATACAGTTTTACTTTCCAGGTAAAAAATAATCCTGCTTACAGAATTTTACTTTTGAGTTGAACATGACTGAAGACAGATTCCAAGCAGTACCTTTTTAAGGAAATTTTGTTAATCCTTCTAGGACTGTAAAATGTTTCCCTTGCCTAGAAGGTATTTTCATAGATTTCTGATGGCCTGTTACATTAAAGGAAGCAGAGAAGTTACGCCCTTTAATATATAGCAATTTTGCAGGCTCTTAATCCACAATTTTAACTTTTGAAAATGCAGAATATTGTATCTTGTTACAGCAGTCCCAGAGTAAATACTATTTAATTTAAACTTTTGAATTCTTACATCTGAGTATTTTAATGATTGGCTTGCTCTTATTTCATCTCTTCTTATTGTCATCATATTCAGACTCTAATTTAAGTATATCATAGACCATGATCTTGTGATTACTGTCATCATTCATGTAAATTATCATTAATATTTAATTTAGAACAGTCTCTAACTTTTATCTGAAATAGATTTTCTCTTCTATAAGAAGTCTAATACAAGTTGGAACAGAGAACTATTATTTTCTTTAAAAATTATAATGAAAAATATTTAGAAAATAAAGAAGGCTTAGTACTTCAAAGTCACCACTAAAATTGATTTTATTTGTGTAATTAATTTCAACTAGAAAGGGAAAATTTTAAATGCTGCATAAGCAGAAACACAATTTATTTTAGTTTGAAATCACCCAAGCCAACCATAATATTAGATACAGTGAAAGCATCCATACTAGAGGAATGAAAACTCAGAACAATCCAAATTGAAACAAGTAAAACTGCGGAAGGTGTAAGTGTTACACAGACAACACCCTGAGGACAAAAAATGCCAAAATTTCATCAATTACATTCCGATTTCCAGTGTTTAAGCAGTATGTCAACAGCACTCAGCAAAATGGCTTCTCCAACAACAGTGCATGTATGTACCAAAGCGATGCATGCAGGGGGCCAGGACGGGGCGGATGGGGAGCAGCGATAACCTATGGGGCCTTGAGGGGCGACTTCTCTTGGCAGTTCTGCCAGAGAGAGATTTTGGAGGAGATGATGCTCACAAGTCCAGTAGGATTAGTTATATTAAGGTATCCTTGTTCTGAAAATCTTACTATGTATACACAATATGTATGAACCGCTAAAAACTTTCTTTTGTGTGTCAGCTTGCTTAGAATCTGTGTGATAAAAGCAAACAAAAACCCCAGGAATTATTTCACTATGCTATTAATATTTAAACTTTGTTTAGAAGTCTACATCCTGGAAAAAAACCCTACAATTTAAAAAATTCGAACTGACTTTTCTAGGGATTCACTGCATCTCTTAGATTTTTTTTTCCATAATTCCATATTTTTCAAAAAGATAATAGTTAAATGTTAATGTCTCAACAACATCATGTATACCAATCTACAGTAAAGTTACTGGATACATTTTTAAAAGGACAGTAACATTACATTGTTTTTACCATGTGAATATTTCACTCCAAAATCTCTAATTTATCATACAGCATTTTATTCTGTGTTTTGGCAATCTGTGAGCACATCCTGATTACAACTTCTAATAACAGTAATATCCAAATATTGAAGACTGTTATTTACTCTGGGAATTTTTAAGGAAGATCTTAAGGTTTTGATTTATTTTTCTCCTTAAGTGCTTCTTCCCAAAACTACCAAGTGCATTATTTGAAGAGACATTTTGAGTTATATCAAAGGAAAAAAAATACAAACCCAAAACATAACCCCTGACTTAAAGTATTCCAACATTATGCTTTGATGAAAGATTCGGAGTTCTACACAATATATTTTGTGAAAAGGTATTCAATTTGGTCTTTAAATTATGATTGTGTAAATATGCAAGCTAACCTTTGCATTGTCAACATTACGAACAGTATTTAAACAAAGTGAAATTGAAATATGGCAAACTATTCAAAATTGCCTCATGAATTCTGCCAGGAAGTTTTGCAAATCGCTAATGATGTTGTTTCCACAAAAAAAAAAAAAAATCACTCTTAATTGTCATTATAAAATTACAGTCCCATGCTTTTCTGATAAGAATATGCTGTATTTATGATTTGAAGGTAGACAAGACTAGTAAAATACAATAGACCTCAGTATCCCGGCGAAATAATTAAGAGAACAGAAACAGAGTAAATGAGAATGATATACCAGAGTGATGCATTTGGCTTGTTATGCATAAAATGTTTTGGATATTTCTTCTGCTTTGCACAAAAATTCATTGCTAATGCTCTCAAATGAAAGCACAAGGTATATTGTATAAAAAGTAGCAGAAATGACACTCTCTAATCGTGGCTTCCAGATGGGATGCATGACGCTTGCTCTTAATGGACTAGTGGGTCGTAATTATGGTATCTGTGATTTAACAGGTGAAGCATTTTGGATTGTGCATATTGTTTTTACACTTACATGGATATATCTGTAGACACAAATTTTTTGCTTCTTTTTTGTTATGTGAAGAACAAAGCGCAGGGTAATTATGTCTTACAGTCCTGAAAACCCACTTTCTAAAATGTGTATATATATATGCATGTGTGTGTGCATATATGTATATACATATATATGTATATGCATGCTCCAATTCAATATCCAGAACATTCTGCTTTTCTGACAGCACTAAAATATCAAGTTAAACACATGGTGTCTGAATATTCTTCAAAAGCATTTCTAAATTATTAATGTTAGTAACTTACTTTGCACACTTACTATATATGAACTCCTAAATATTTAAAGCCTATTAAATGTATAAAATTCTACAAATCATACCCTTACCCTTTCTTTTATTTTGCTCTTTTTTTATGACTTGATCTTCATGAGCAGCTCACAGAAAAGGTAACGTATGCTACTTCAAAAAAATCTACGTGTTGCTTTCTCCAATTGAAAACCGGTATATCAATATTGCCTACAAATTAGCATTTTATGCATGTGGGTGAGAACAGTAATCTCTAAAAGTGTTTGATATAAAACCTACAGTGAACTTGTAGCATGGTAAATTTGGGAAAAATATGCAAGACTGAAACAAGAAGCCCTGTATGTTAAAAAAATTCCCAACAAATCCAAAACAGCCCAAACAAACCCTCACCTTTAATGATCTGCATAATACTTTAAGATTCCCCCTAAGTTCAAACAATCTTTAAAAAAAACCAGTCAGATCTACACAGTTGATGAATACTGTTCATTCTGTTCATTCATTGAAAATGAATGCTATTTATTACCATTGGAAGTTTGTTTTCAGGGGCAAATAATTATATTATGTAATCCCTGTGAATACAGAAAACAGCACGTTCTTAAACAGTGGTTGTCAGAGTTAAATAAAAATAGAGAAAACCCACAGAAAAACTGTATTAGTAGAACGTATAGATTGCTAGTATCTAGGTGACATGCAGCTTATTGATACACTATTTTTAAGGGGCAAGACCCAACTACTTTTCAACTGCATTTGGTTAACAATAAGGTAGATCTGAAACTGCCTAAATTATTATATTCTAATTTTCTTTCAAATAAAGCTTTAACATTACCTAACTGAAAAGAAGTTTTAGAGTATATTATTTCTTACTGTGCTTAATTGTTCATTATTTCTGTTGTACAGTATGATAGGAGAGAGGATTTATCTCCCAATAAAAGCTTTTCTTTTTAATTTGCTTTTCTTTAAGGAGGAAGAAATTGTTGATTGGTGGAGCAAATTTTATGCTTCAATAGGAGAATATGAAAAATGTGGACAGTACATTAAAAAAGGATATGACACTTTAAAGGTATTGCTCAGGACAAAATAAGTTAACATATTTCAGAGTTTATAGGCCCAAGATCTGTTCAAAATGGTCCCTTTTTTATTTTTAAATGCTCTTCAAAATTTAACTATACATAATTTTCTATAAAGGTTCCTTACTAATTCTTAGGATTAAATTAATATGATTTAAATGATAGTTTAATCTCGCCGTCAGTCAAAGGGAATTTTACCCTTGACTTCCTTGGGTGCCAAGCAAGTAAGCATACACATTAAGAAAGTATGAGCACAGAGAATCAGTACTTCTACTGTTTGTTGGCTAAAATTTGAAGTGAGACTAATTTAATTTCTTATCTAATACAGCTAACAAAGAAAGTAAAGATATGCTACATACTCTGGTTTTAACCAAGCCTAAATGAAGCTTTACCATATGTTCTCCAAAACATTGCATTTGCTCCCACTTTGATATAAAAATTGTTCCAAAAGCTTTGGTTCCCTAAAATATTCCATCAAACGTAAAATACTTTGCAGTGCCACTGTGGTGGAACTGATACATATGATAATTGCTGAACTTCCCTTGTTTCTTTTTTCAAGGTGTATGACTGTGAATTGGAAAAAGTACCTGAATTCAATAACCTGACAGACTTCTGTGATACATTTAAACTATACAGAGGGAAATCCGAGGAGAGTGATGATCCATCAGTGGTTGGAGAATTCAAGGTAAATTTCAAATGATGGGCAACAAACAAGTGCTAGTTGCTGACTGTTGTAAGTGGTTATTTAAGTAGATCTACATTCAAGCATTTCAGCTTAAATATGGATTTGTGCATTAGTAGGGTCAATAGATATTTGTAACTACTTAGCTACAGGCTCATCTTTTTCAAGGAAAGTGCAGCTACATGTTGCTCACACTAGATGTGCTATGTGTTACTTTTCAAGAAATATAATTCCTGCTAATGTAACCTTCCCCAGTAACCATGAGACAGGACCTTCCCAGATAACCTCTCAGGCAGAACTCAGATTCCAAAAAGCACATTTTTAGAATGATTTGGAAAAGGTATTTTGTACTGTTTCTGTGCTTCTGTGACTTTTATGGATTAAAATAACGCTAATGTAGATAAAACCAACCAACCAACCAAAAATCCTCCAAACCTTCAATGATGTTTTTGGAGAGAGAAACAGGTACAAAGTATTTGTTACATATTCTTAGCTGGAACAAAACTGAGTAATTGTGTTGACATCAAAACAGCTGAATTGAGTTAAATTGGCAAAGGATATAACCTTGTCTTTTTGTCTTATCATCCAAAACCCACTAAAATAAAACAAAAGACTTCTAAGTCACTGTGGATCAGGCTATAATTTTGCTATTCCTATATAAAACAGAGTGTGTATGTGTAGGGTAAGTAAGAAAAAACACATTTAGCAGAATGACTTCTCTACATTTGTCTTGACCAGGTCTTTATACTACTTTTTAGGGATCGTTTAAGATCTACGCGCTGCCGGACGATCCCGCAGTTCCAGCTCCTCCTCGGCAGTTCCGCGAGCTGCCGGACAGCGGGCCCCAGGAGTGCATCGTGAGAATCTACATCATCCGAGCCCTGCAGCTGCAGCCCCAGGACAACAACGGCCTGGTGAGGCTGTTTGCTTTTGTCTGGCAGCTGACTGCTCTCCTATACTTCCAATAAAGTTACTCCTGATAACTATTTCTTAACAATATTCTTTTTTCTTGTTTTAAATAGTGTGATCCTTATATAAAGATATCTCTAAGTAAAAAAGTAATTGAAGACAGAGATCATTATGTGCCTAATACCCTCAACCCAATCTTTGGCAGGTAACGCACTTTTTTGTATTTTCAATTGACGGTATTTTAGAATGTTTTCCTATTTTTTAAGGTAAAACATTATTTGAAATATTCAGTGCTCTATTCATAGTTATATACTGACAGTTAATTGTGAGTAAAATTGCATAAGGTGTTTCCTTTTGAAATCATTGGAAAACACAGATGTTTGGCTAATCCACAGATTTTCTTTGTCATGTGGGTAAATTTCACTAATGTATATATCTTAAACCCAGCCTGTGTTAGGCATATAAGAATTACAAAATATACTTATGGAATATGGAAGAAGTTTTAACTCTGAAAACTAAATGGACCTCACAAGTAATCACCTTAGCATGCATTCCCTGTACACTGTTCTTTCCATAAAAAGTTAATGACACCATTTTTTATATTAATAAAAAAATACTAGTTAGGAATGAAAAGTTACATCATCTGCATAATTACTATGAAATTCTGGGTCTGGTTTAGAGTTGTAGGAGGATTTTGATAACTTAGAAGGTTCAGAGAGGAGGACTAGAAGGATTAGGATGGGTTTGAAAAGTATAATTTGCAATGATGCGCTACAGGTTTTCAATTGTTCAGATTATGCAAAGAAATAGACAGCAAAGATACTGATTAAAGACACAAAGTCATTTCCTTGCTCAGTCCCAATTCAAGCTGATGCACAGAAAACATGTAAGTAATGCATTGTGCAGAAAGGAAGGAGGTAATATCCAGAGGAGTAAAAGGTAAATTACTTATAAGTGCAAATAGAAATTGGAGCATGAAAGATAACTGCTGCTAGATTTATCAGCACTGGAAGCATCCTTTTCAAACCTTCTAAAGGCTATTGCTCAAAAATAAAGTAGTAATTAATTTTTTCAATTTGTATTTTTAAGTTAAAAAATAAGAAGCATTTCTCAAAAGGGCCTTAATGGGGAATTTTTATGTTTAGAATGTATGAACTCAGCTGCTTCTTGCCTCAAGAAAAGGATCTGAAAATTTCAGTCTATGATTATGATGCATTGACTCGTGATGAAAAAGTGGGTGAAACCATCATTGATCTGGAAAACAGATTCCTTTCTCGTTATGGATCTCACTGTGGCATCCCCCAACAGTACTGGATGTAAGTAATTTTGTCTGTTGAAAATTTTAATCTGTAAGACCTAGTACCCAGTCTCTAAACAAACCTTAATTCTATGGTTAAAAAACAATGCTGTGGTTTCTCAAGGGTATTTGTTGTGCTTATTCTGTCATCTAAATTCCAGGTGAAACTATAAGTCCTCAGAACAGCCTTCACCAAAAACTATGGCATCAAATATTTTAATATTTCCTCAATACAGTAACATATGTATCTCTTCTGTCCAGAGAACTCACACTTCACAGAACTTTCTGACCTGCTGTTGCAAGTAAATATGAAAGCATCTGTGAATGTAAATTATTTTAATACATAAAGAAGTTAATTGAGCTGATACAAAATTATATCACTGTATCAAACTTCAGAGCCCTCAATCTAGGCAGTCACAGTGCTCTTTCTGAGCTAGTTTAATAAATACATTTTGCATGATGTGTAAATGCCCTGAAAGGTGAATAATTTTAGAATATGTTTCTTTTGCTTTCATAAAAGTTCAGGTGTGAATACCTGGCGTGATCAACTAAAACCCACCCAGTTATTGCAAAATGTCGCCAGGTTTAAAGGCTATGCTCCTCCTGTCCTCTCTGAGAATGGCAGAAAGATTAACTATGGGGGTCAAGATTATACTTTGGAGGAAGCTGGTGAGTTGTTTCACTTACTTTATATGTATGTCTTACTTTGTATGTATGTCTTAAATCCACATTGATAAAATATAAAACTTTCCAGTTATTTATCAAATTCTAGAAAAATGTCTTGGATTTTTCTCCCAGATGAACACACTTTTAGGCTCAATTTTAAGTATCTGGTTTAATTTTTTTTTTTTAAAGTTCAAATGCAAATTCTAGTTCATAAGTCCCTGTGTTTCTTCACATTTCTTTTATTTCAGAAGCTAACAAAATCTTGCATCAGCATCTTGGTCCGGGTGAAGAGCGGTTAGCCCTTCATATCCTCAGAACCCAGGGTTTGGTACCTGAGCATGTGGAAACAAGAACCTTATATAGCACTTTCCAGCCCAACATCTCCCAGGTACTGTGAACTGGCTTGGTTATAATTCCTCAAAAGCAGAAATGTAGCATTCCAGAATTTATGTCATGTTGCTGATGGTGTGGTATCTCTCAGGGGAAAGAGGGCTACAAATCATATTGCTTGGCTTAAAATGTAAAGCAGGTTAGTCTAGAAACATGATAAAACACAGCTTTTTAAAGAAAGTTCTGTAGAAACCAGAAAACTTACCTGAAAAATGAAAGGGCCATGACAAACCTATATGCAACAAACAATCCCTCATCCATCTTTTCCACTGTTGTAGGGAAAGCTGCAGATGTGGGTGGATGTTTTCCCCAAAAGCTTAGGACCGCCAGGCCCTCCGTTCAACATCACTCCCCGCAAAGCCAAGAAGTGAGTACCCCCACATACTACATACCTCTGGCAGCCTTGACAAGGCAATCCAAATCTCTTGCCCCAAACATCTCTCTTAGGTATGTCTTGCGTGTGATCGTCTGGAACACCAAAGATGTCATTCTGGATGAAAAGAGCATCACAGGAGAAGAAATGAGTGACATTTATGTGAAGGGGTAAGAGCATTCTCTCATGTAACATTTAAAATTAATAACATTCAGAATGTCCTGGGAATACCTTGACCATGGGTTTCAAATATTATTTGGTTCCACCAGCTCAAAAGCCAAGTCAGAGAAGGACAGAAGCGTTATGAGATAAAGCATGACCACTTAATGTGTTGTGAAAGATCCCGGAATTTCATCTCTTGAGACAGACAGCAACTGAAAAGGCAGAGAGTTAGCTTTGGCTTTTTGCATAACTTGGATTCTTAATTTTTACATTCCCTAGTCTTAATATAAAAAAAGCAGTAGAAATCAGAGAAATATACTACACCAGGCAGATCTAATTTCTCACTAAAAAGAACTCAGCAACTCACTGCTGATACAACACTGGTCTTAGATCAGAAATTCAGTTCAGATGTTCCTATTTACAGTGCCAAATTGGAACCAAACTGCAAAGGGGTGTGAAAAGCTCCCCAGCCCTCTGCAAGCAATTCTTACAGCTTGTCTGCAACTCCTTAATGACACAATTCCAGTACAAACAGGCACCAGTGTTGTCTCACTGCAAACACCAGACACATCTCTCCACATTTTCAGATGGATGCCTGGTAATGAAGAAAATAAGCAGAAAACCGATGTCCACTACCGATCATTAGATGGCGAAGGGAACTTTAACTGGAGATTTGTTTTTCCTTTTGACTATCTCCCAGCAGAGCAACTCTGTTTAGTTTCCAAAAAGGTGAGTATGTCTAAAGATCTCAATGCTTAGAATAGAGGTTCAAGTGAGCCTGGTAATTTCTACCTACATATTGAAAGAGACAATTTGGCTCAGTTTCATATACTTTCTCACACTGCTGCTGTGAACAGATTCATTTTGCCTTTGGGCCAGGAACAACACGCTGGCAACAACAGCAGTTTGCTTTTGGCAGGGCAAGATTAATACTTCCACCAACCCCAGAATTCACAAGTGCTAGCAGACTCTAGCTTTGAATTTCTGTAAGTAATTTTTAAAGGTGCTTGGTATTTGTTTTTTAAAATTTTAGGAACATTTTTGGAGTCTTGACAAGACAGAATTCAGAATCCCACCCAAACTGATCATTCAAATATGGGATAATGACAAGTTCTCCTTGGATGACTATCTGGGTAAGATTTTGAATGAAAATAGTTACTACTGTCTCAAAGCAGGTTATCAAAGAGAACAATTTTAAATTATTGCATAAGGATTGCATTTACAGTGAGAAACTGAGCATAGAAATATACTCCAGCTTTCCTTCAGAGTACAGGCTTGCTGAATGATTAAGCATTCAGTAAAGGCCTACTGGCAGGTAAACCACAATAGTTTTCAGTCAGGTAAACCCTCTCACAAGGCACATGGAACAATAACGTGTATGAAAATTTACTTTGCTTCTTTCTTTAAGTAAAATTACTTAAACAAGAGCACTTCAGTTCTCAATAGGAGTATTGACAATAGGATGTAATTTAGGTTTAAGCAATCTACTTCACACTGCTATTAATCCCTGCCTTTTCTAGAGATTTGAAAACAAGTAGTTGATTTATAACCATCATTAAAGTTTGCTAAGTTATGCATTTATCTGTCAGAAATTACTTACTACATTGCTCTATTTGGGCATCTTCCATTTAGATGTGTGTGGAAAAAAAACCCTCTATTAAAAAAATCAAACAATCTTGCATTAAAAAAGGGAGAGTCCAGCTTGATACCAAATTTATCAACACCACCAACACAGACTTAAACACAATGTATCCCACTTCCCTGCCTCACAACATCTTTAGACAAACAAGAATATAATGTGTCTGTTGATTGCCTTTCCTGTAGTTCCTGTATGTATATGTTTAGTGATAGAAAGGGTTGAAGTTGAGCTGCTGGTGCTGTATGGCTGGTTGTGTTATGCAGTGTTTGTCTTTGTATCTGCCTCCTAGGCTTTGTGGAACTTGATTTACATAAAACAATCATTCCAGCAAAAGTTCCTGAGAAGTGTAATATAGACATGATTCCAGAATACAAGGCAGACAGTTCTCAGAAGGCTCCCAGGACTGCCTCTCTCTTTGAACAGAAGTCCATGAAAGGATGGTGGCCATGCTACGTTGAAAAGGATGGCTCCCGTATTTTAGCGGTAAGGTTATTTACTCCTTTTAAATGTGCTTCAGACGTGCTCACCTTACTTTTCAAATGACATAGGAAGACTGTAGTTTCCTACTTAGCTGTTAGCTTTCAGTGGATAGACAGAGGAGGGGTAAATAGGACATTCCATGCACAAGTTCAGGAATTTGGTCCAGCAACAATTTTTTGTTTTAAAATGTGAGTTTAATACTTCCTTTATGTAGTTTGTTGCTAACTTTGTTTAACTTGAAAGACTTTGGTGCCAGGTTGAGTCATGCTGTCAACTATCAAAGCAGCTGATGGAGTCCTGTGAATGAATGCATAGCCTCAAGTTGTGCCGGGGAGATTTGCCTTGGACATCAAGAAAAATTTCTTCACAGAAAGGAGTGTTATGCATTGTAATGCCTGTACAGGGAGGTGGTGGAGTCACCATCCCTGGAGGTGTTCAGGAAAGGACTGGATGTGGCCCTTAGTGCCATGGTCTAGTTGACAAGGTAGACTTGGTGATCTTAGAAGTCTTTTCCAACCTAAATGATTGTGTGATTCTTTAATTTATCACATTATTGCTCAGAAGAACATCAGAGACATCCCAAATGCATTGAAGACTAAAGGAAAATGTTTAAATCCACAGGATTTTTGTACACAACAAACAAAATCTCTGTGCTGAGAATCCAGACCAGCTTCGTGACTACGTAAGCAGTCAGAAGGCCCAAAGCATTCTAACCTGTTTTACAGAGAAAATAAATATACATTTATCATTTAAGGCAGTATTTAAGTCTTTCAAAGGTGTCGTTGCCTTCTTTCTAATGTTTTTGCCTTAAAAATCTTATTACTGGAATTTAATAAATGAGGAAAAGTATTCAGAAACATTTATAAGCCACAGCAACATGAAAAATTAGATGCATGGTCATTTGGAAAATATGCAGGCCTTGGGTTGCTCTTGAAAGTGGAGAAGAACTGTTTTTGTTTTGCCAAATTGGAAAAACAAAATACAGCTTAGAGCTACAGAGGAATTAGCAGAACAATTTTATGTCCAGTGATTTGGTTTTTTCTATATGTCTTCTCCTTTTCTATGTGTTGTGATACTGTCATAGTACAAAAATCAGTATATTTTGAGGAGGAAATCAGAAACACAGGTGTAGACCATGAGCTGATCCCAGCTATTCCATGTAAGTACCAGGCAATTCCTATTCCTGCAATTTCAGTAAGATTCTTGTCTTGTGCCACTTTTTTTCTGAAGGGTAAAGTTGAAATGACATTGGAAGTTGTCAATGAAAAAGAAGCTGAGGAAAGGCCAGCTGGTAAAGGAAGAGATGAACCCAACATGAACCCCAAACTAGATATACCAAAGTAAGATATTTTTTCCCCACTAGCTTTAGAAATACCCAATATCTAGCTACTCTGACGCATGCAGTAACATATTAGTCATCAGTTATCCTTTGCAAAACTCCATTTATAAAAGCCAGTCTTGTTTCCTCCTGCATTCCTTCCTTCAAGCATTAGGATAAAATGCAAGGTGAGTTCAGTACTAATGGCACACGTTTACTGCAGCTGCTCTCTCGCATTTCCAAACTGTGCTTTCTTCAACCTCCAGACCAGCATTTTAAAGTTTTAAAGTGTTATAATCTCATGCTTAAGTATTCCCTGGTCTTAGAGTATAAATAATACTTACTTCTTTCAAAATGCAGCCGGCCAGATACTTCCTTCCTCTGGTTTACAAATCCCTGCAAGACCATGAGATTTATTGTGTGGCGCAGGTTTAAATGGGTCTTCATAGGCCTTATCATCTTGCTGATTCTCCTCCTGTTTGCAGCAGTGTTCCTCTATTCCCTGCCGGTAAGAATTTCTGAATGTTACTGTTCCTCAGCTGTGGGATGAGCTTTGACAGGAGTCATCAACAGGATACACCCCTGACTCTGACAGAGTCTATCACCTCTGTTTCAGCAGGAGACAGGGGTTATATCCTTAAAGCTATAAAAAAATTCAACTGATTTTTATTGAGAAACAATTTAAATTTAGGTTAAAACTAACCTATTAATTAAAGATGGAACAAGAAACTGCTTTAGAAGAGTTAATAACCTACACAATGGAAATAGCTAATAGTTGGCCTTGAGTCTACATTAGTCTGAAAAAAATTACCTATTTTCACTGTATTTTAACTGAAATTATCACACCCTAAATACACTTCGATCCATTTTAATATTTAAAATATCTCTTACAAAACTACACTGAAGGATTTTGTATGCATAATTTTACTTCTCTTGTTTCCTTCCTCCTCCTCCAACAGAATTATTTGTCAATGAAGATTGTGAAACCAATGTCATGAAGATTTTTTTACCTTATTTTTTTAAATAATGCTGAAATTTCGCCCTAAGCTGTGGACCAAAATCAGCAATGCTCTCCATCCTTTGTATCTGCTTGTATTTAGAATGGTAAAATGATAATTAAGACTTTCAATAAGGTTATCCAAGGTTCAAGAGGTCATGGAATGTGCTTTTTAAAAACAAGGAATAACCCAACACCCACCCCCCCCCCCTTTTTTTTTTTTTTTACTTCAGTGGTATCTATGCATGGTAAAGTTCTGACTGCTTTTAATGGATTTTTCATAAAAATTACTCAGAGGAGCTGCCTGCTATTTTCTGTTTTTTAACAGATCTGGTTTTTAGCAGATACTTTGTTTTGAGAATCCTTTTTGTTGGGCACACTTTGAAACTCTGCATTTTAAATTAAAGGAAAATAATCACTACTTACAGTTATGTCTACCAAAGAAACATCACAGTGCAATCAAAAGGTTATACAATGTTTCTAGTTCCACATCTAGTTCTAGATTTTCATCATCATGCTGCTTAAAATTCTTATTTGCCATGCTGTAGGCTTGACAACACTATACACATATCCTGACAAGTTCATAAACATAGAAATGAATTATACATTGTATTAGTATATTTTTGCATTGTACATTAGTATAATTACAAAATTTTAAATAAACTTATCCACAAGTAAAATGCAAGCTTCCAGTTTTCTTCAATTATTACAAAACCACAGTGTATTAGTGTAGTGTCTGTCAAAGGATGTAATGTCAGACTTGGAATTTAAGGTATTTTACTGTTATCTTTACAGTGAAGAATAAGGAAATACTTCTGCACAAAGTTCTCATTAATTTATTCATTAATCAGGAAATTAATAAATATGTTGACTGGTTTCACTGTACTCCTTGTATTTAGAGATGATCATGAATCAAAATGCAGGAGGTTACATGACCTGGAATCAACCCTTGTTTGAAATCTGATCTGCACATGAGAAGTATCTCATTTTGCCTCAATCTCCTCTCCCAAGGCAGAGTAAAATATAATCTGCAGAAAAAATCAGGTTACAGTCTGTGATTCTATCTCACTTTCACAGAGGGCTGACACAGAAACACCTCTGAACCTCCTCTGGTCCTTGAAAAAAAGGAAATCTGCAGCAGAACCTGAAATCAGCATTTGGCATGATTGTCACATTTTTGATGGGGTAAAGACTTTGGCTGTCTTTAAAAAGATGTGAAAAATAACTACAAAAATTAATTAGTCTTTTAAAACTTCTGTCATTGTATTTAGTGACATCCTTAACACTTTCTTATAACACAGTACTGTAAACTAATAAGCATGTACTTGTCGGGCAAAATAAGTAACCTTATTTGGTTGGAGGAGTTAAGGTAAAGGTCTAACATGAAATAGATTCCATCGTGTGAAGTCCCAGTGGCTCGAGTGGAGCAGGCAGCAGCCATCCTGTCGAAAACGTAACACCACCCTTAGTTTTTTGTTGTCAAGAAACTCTAAAGCATCTTGACCCTTGAGTGAGAGCTTAGAGCTGGAACTAATCACTATCCAGATGGATTGGCCCTCCACTAATGATGAAATAGCAGTCCAGAAATAACCAGCAATTTGCATGAGCAAATGTTTGATCATCCACTATTAAAATCTGTCTCAATCAGTGCCATAAATCTGACAAACGGTAAAAATCACAGCATACTTATTTTTGTGCAAGACAAGAAAGTGTGTCGCTTCTGAGAGTTGTAATTAGAAAGCATTTAACTTCAAAGAGCATGGAGCGGAGATCCAAGCAAGCCTGTTCACAGAGCATTTGAAGAGTGGCAGGTACTGCCCTTCTGAGTGGAGTTCACCCTCTTCCAGATGCCTTTTTGTTCAAGCACGCATAGACTTGATCGTTTCACTTCAATTAGGCAGTGCTATTAAAATCATAACTGAAAAGTCTGAGAAGCCATTCCATCTGCCAGCCTGCCCCAGTAACAAACAGAAGACAGCACATCTTCACAGGAAAGAAAAGGTGATCATTTATATTTACATACAGTGCTAGTCAAATCTGTAATCCCTGGTGCAGCTGCTGTGCGTGACTCCAACATGCAGCAGGTTTTTGTCCGGCTGGAACAGTTAGCAAAGGTTTAGCCCTGTGTCAGGAACAACTTGGTGCTGCTCTCATTGTGCACCGATGACCGGGATGTTCTCTTCGGCCAGTCCAGCTCTGAACCACGCCAGTCACCAGCAGCTGAGGCAAATGGCCTGTGAGGCCACAGAAAAGAGGACAGAATGTAGATGTGTCTGACCGTGATAGCACTGCTCCTTATTACAGGAAATTACTTAACCCCAAGAGTTCCTCCTATGAGTTTGTTTTTGCCAGCCAGCTGGAACAGCCAGGGAAAGGCTAAAGCGAAACTGAAAGTGCTTATTACAGAAAATGGGTAACTAGGAGCAGTATGTCAAAGTCCTCCTGCCTCTGCCATCACGTAGGTTCAAACACCAGTGGCTGCACTCTTTGATGCACTCAGGTATCCAAGCAGCATATGACTTCTTATCACAGCTTGCTGTAGTTGCCCCAAACCCTGACTACTGGCATGGGCTGTAAGGAAGTTAACAGCTACTGTCGTGTACTTTACAAAGAAAGAGCCATTGCGTAATTCAAGATAAAATATTTGGAGAAACTTGCACCTATACCGGCTCAGTGTAAGGAGGCAGTAAACTCAGGCACACTTACAATCTGTTCTTGCATTTCTTTGAACAACCACAAGATGACATCCCAAGTCTCGTGTGTTCGCAAAGGTCTTCCAGCGCTTCTGTTTCATTCCTACCCTAAATACATTTCACATATGGAGATGAACAAGATATATTTGTCAAGGGAAAACAGTCCCATCAAGTCCATTGCTTCTAAGTGTATTTGAAAAGCACTACTGTAAGCACCTTTGGGATCTACCTATTATATTCGGGGTGACTCCAAGCCTGGTCCTTACTGACCTCTATGCTGCTGTATCCACTCTCTGCCCCTACATGCTTAAGAATCTGTTTAGCAATTTGAAAGCAGTACTAAAGTGTGAAATGTCAGCACTCAGTGCTGCGTCTTGTGTCAATGCTAGCTCAGGTAGTAAATACCATGCAGCTTTTTACACAGTACTTGCCATTGCTCAGAGCTGCCATGTCATGTGTACAGACAGGGACCTGAATTAGACAAGTCTTTAATGGAAAACCATTAACTTCTTTAAAAATTCATATTTTAAAAAATACACATTTTATCTGTCAAATCTGACCATGCTCTGACCACAAAGTTACTCTTTGAAAAATTTATTTCCCTTGTAAGCTTTACTGTGGCTAAGAGATCGCTTTCACTGACAAGTGCGAGATGAGGAACTCTGTGGGGAAAAAACACCTTCCTGAAGCCTGCAAAAACCCTGAATGCATTGCAGGTGCTGATAAAAGACTCCAAGACAGTTCTGTTCCTTTCCCAGACCTACAAGGTGTCAAGACTTGCAGCAAAAAGCACGGGGGCATTGAGAACACAGCTGGAGGTACACAAACACCCTGGACGAGCACTGGGACTCCCAGCCACCTCACAGGGATCCTGGAGTGCCAGCACAGAAGGGAGTGGTGCTCCCTGCATTTAGGAGAGGCACCCAGAAGTGGTCAGTGAGTGACAGTGAGCCTCCAGAGTGCCTTACACAGCACCGGGCTGCTGCAGGGTGCCAGCATCCACCTGGGGTCTGCAGACCAAACCACTTCCTCTGCATTCCTCTCTGCAAGAGTGGTGCTGCTGCAGCAGCAGCGCTGGGAAGTGACCGCAGCACAGCGCACCAGGAACGGCCCAACACGCTCAGCCGTGCACCAGATTTGGGGTTAAACCTTTCAGGCAGAGAAGTGAGCTGAACCTTTGCTTCCAGTGTCCAGTGTAATTCTTGTCACTGTTAAGCAAATACGATGAAACAAAAGACACACTTGGCACCATCTTCTAAGAGAAACTGTGGACAGTCTGTGCCACAGACAGATGTATGAGAGAAACTGTCAGCCCAGGCCTTTGGAGATGCAGAAGCTCTGGGTCATGATGCAGGTTCAATGCCAAGCTGGTTAGCTATAAAAACATACACATACTTACAGAAAGGAAGAGATGCAGAACCGAGAGGGACTGGAGAGTTTATATAAACCTGAAGTGCTGTTAGGCAGTAATGGAACAGTTACAGATTTGCACCTAAGCACCTGAACTCCCAGTAGTGCCTCTTCACACAGCTGTGTGCTGTTGGGTCATGTCACTGCTCTCTACGAAACAGCAGTTAGGAAAATTAATGGAGTTGGATGCATCATCAAACAGGAAACAATTAATAAACCCAGGCTATGTTAACAGTGTTCTATCGATCATAATCCTCTTATGCTCAAACCCTGTACTTTATTTTGCTACAGGTCTCAAAAAAGGTGCATTATAAATGAATAAAGATTCAGATGTGTATAATGAAAAGAATCAAGAGCAAGTAGGAAAAGGCTTCCTGTACAAAAAAAAGCTCGAGACATCAGCACTAGCCTGGAAAGTGGCAGAGCAAGAAGAAAATAACAAGTGTCTAAAGTAGGCTACAGAGAGGTAGAGAACATAAATCAGGTGCATTTCTTTAAGGACTATATTAAAAAATGCGTGTGCACACATGAAGACTTCCCTTCTCAAAATTTTCAAACTAAAAGCCAAAAAATTTACAAAAATTAAAGGAGGCATTTTAGAGCAGATTTTAGGTGACTGTTGGAACATACTGGCAGAGCATATTATTTAGTTCAATAGGGACAGAGAAAGCCTGCAATGCCTCCCTGCATTTACATATTAGGACAACATTATGAAATAAACTAGCACTGATACTTCACTGCATCCCATCCTCACTGGAATCCCCAGAACAGTATTCCACTCCAAGATAGCACTGTGCTTCCAAGAGGAGGATGATGCACTCACAGCTGTGAAGGATGTCCTTCCCTGTTGAATTCCCAAGTTTTCCAGCCTAACTGCATACTGCTTAGTATTCATCTTATCAGAAAAAAAACCTTGAAGAGCTAATCATGGACCAGCCTCAGAGTCACCATTCCAGTTGGGCCATGGCTTCACAATGCACTGGCACTGGTGGCATAACTAACTTCAGGTATATATTGCCATTCACTATTATGTGCTTGACTAACAAAAACTGAACAAAAAGAAACCTTCCTACACCCTTTCTGAGTTTTTGTTTAGTGTGAGACAATCCTCTTATTTGCTTCCAGCCATAGTACTATGGTGTGTTGAAAGAAATCATGGGTTATGGCCTTGAGAAGAATATCTTAAGCTGATGCAGTCATCAAACAAAATATTCTCAAACTGAGTCGCCAAGTCAAGCAGGTTCCTTTGCCACAAGACTTCACTTCAAGACTGCAGACAAACTCAGAGAGACAAGAATACGTCAGCAGCACAGGAGAGACCCTCAGAAGAGTTTATTCACTCACAGGAGGACAATTATAATAAAGAAAATAAAACTAAATAAAATATAAAATAAAGGTAACAAAAAACTCCTTAGCCACCAGCTCACATACGTACCAAAAATGAGGATGGACAGCGTGAAGAGGACAACTTATCGTTTGAGATAAAGAATGCATAAGAAGGCCAAGACTAAATGTAAAAACAACGAAGGCTCCAGTTAGCAGCAAAACATTAGACAACATCTATCTTGTAGAAGAGCACCAGGTTTCTACAGTAAACTACAGATTTCTTAACACTCCTTTCCATGTTTTCAAGGGGAGAAAACTTGAAGAAGTATTTTTTATACGATTCTGCTCTGATTTTACTCCGAGAAACATGAAGCCTTTGCTTTAACTATGATAAGTCCCTGGCTAAGAACCGATAGCCCAGTGAATTAGCACCTTCACTCCAGCCCGAACACCTCCTGTGCAGGCACCCAGCAGCCTCCAAGGGCAACTCACGGCACCTCTGGGACCAGCCATGAGCTCCCTGGCCTGGCAGAGGAGATCCATTTCAGTGGGCTGCTTTCAAAGCTGAAGAGTTCCTATTTCGGTGTAGGAGGCAGTCAAACTTTTAAAACTAATCCTGCCCACGTCAGAGCAGTCTAGCCCCAAATCTACACATTCTTCCACATAATCCACTTGCCCTCATGCAAAAACCTGCATGCATTATATATGAATAACTGCTACTGTTAGAATATGAAGAAAGCTTAAAAAAGAACAAAACAAGCCCCAGAGACAATAATTTATGCAAGAAAGACAGGAACTGGAGCACCTGGCAACATCCTCTTCAGGTGTTGCCATACAGGGACTTTGTTACAGAGGATTTATTCCAAGTTTTTGTTATTTCTTGCCTTGAAATATCCTGAAAAAAAATGGGATGGTCCCAGTATGCTGTGAGCTTAAACACACACACACACACACACACACAAGTAGACAGGTAAAAACACTAAAAGCAATTAGTCCTAAGGATTTATTTTTACTTCAGTTGCGCAAGTATATGTGAGTGTGCTTCTAAATAGACATAAAATGTCTCCACTCATCTTGCTCTGATCCATGCTGTGCCAACTTAAACCCTGCCAATGCATCTGAATAGTCAAACAAACCTCTGTCCCTCCCCAAACATCCACCATTCACATTAAATAAAACACATAACAATGGAGGGAAAATAGACCTGAAAAGAGCTTATTTCCAAATGCAAAGGTCTAACCTGAGGATAGCTATTTTCATGCAAATCTGAATTCTTCTTGCTCATAGACATGAACCCAGAATTATCTGTTCAGTTAACATTCTTAGCTTCTCTTATTTAATTAACAATTAACAATTAGCAATTAACAGGGAGGAGAAAATTAAAGGAAAAGGGAATGGAAATCCCCCAAAGCAATGAAAGAGAACCTTAGTTCTGTTGCTCCCAACTAGCAAAAGACCCTGAAAACAAACTATTGCTCAGGGCAATAAGGAGAGGAGAAAATGGATTGAAACCCCAAGTGTCTCTTGCACAGCAAAAGCCAGGCCAGCCTGCCACATCATGGGAGAGTCCTGCTGCCAGCACCAGGTTAGTGACTGATCTGCTCCTCGTCCCTTTTGGAGCATGGGGGAAATGCCTTCAACTCAGGCAGCCTCCAAATCAGTCTTACCTTTGCAAATGCCAGGCAGTACAGCCGCTGGTGCACCACTGAAACATCTTCCCACAGCAACTCTGCAGCACGTGGCCACCTGCTCCGTGAAACTTCCACTCTGTTATACCTATCTACTGCAGCATGCCACTACTGGCTCAAAAGCTGGGTTTCCAGTTTGGAAACTGGAAATACCAAATTTCACCTCTGTTTTGTAGGGTTTTTTCTTTTCTTCATCTGAACGCAACGTTTTTCTTTTTGTTTTATGCTGTGAAAATTTGCTGTGAAAGCAATTAAAAAGGGGGAAAGAAAAAATCCATGCCCATCCATTGCCAACACTCACTTTTTGGTTTTGCTATGAACAGCAGTTCCAGTGAAAAGCAGGAGAAAGCTACCAGAATTGCCTGTTTAGTGACATCTAAACAAGCTCAGGGCAATGCTGGAGCTGTGGCAATGCTGGAACTCTCAGAGATACAAGCTGTAACAGACCCTGTATCTGTAGAATGAGCAACACCTTAACTGAAATGTCAAGATCAATGAACTCTTTTCTTTTTATGCATAACAAAGTTATTTAATTTTACCCCACTTGTGTTTCTTAGTTCCTTTAGGTAAGTACTTGTCTCTGCATATATATGCCTGACAAATATGACAATTTTTAACTGATTTTAAAGCAAAATGGTGAACTTCAAACAAATCTCAGCTCTAAACTCATTTGTCTTACCTCATAACTCAGAATTATCCCATTAAAATCAATTACTTGGCATAGGACAGAATCACTAAGCAGCCGAAGGAAGGATGTATGGTTTAGAGAGGACTTGAAGGAAAGGAAGAATTTGACTAACAAGCATTTGTAAGAAGAACATTCATAAACAATAGTGTCCTTATGCTACTAGAGGGGGGGAAAAAAAAATAATAAGCATTTGTAAAAAGTGTTATTAATTTCCTCCTCTTTCCCCCCGTTTATTTCACAGAACAAAATTTCTAACTATGCATAAAGCTAGGCCGGAAAAGGTCTAAGGAGGACATCATTACTCCTAAGGATGTTAAGGGAAGGCAGAGTCAGGGTAAGAGGAGTTACCAGGTCCCACAGCACACTGTTTAAACACCAGAGTAGAAGAATGACCTGACCAGGTGCCCTCATGACCAGGCTTGTCTCAGCAGACTCAGCTCCCAGGCAGCTCTGTTAATCTACAGAGCCTCCACTTCCCTTTGAACAACAATTCTCTTGTATTAAATGCAGAGAATAGCAGTGATAGCATCAGGTATACCTGCTGAGAACAAAGAGCTGTGTGGCTAAATTTAATCAGCATTTCCTCCAAATGTGTCAAACAATCCTGTGCTTTCATTGTGTAAACCATCTACAGAAAGCAGTTCAACAGCGGGTAATGTATTTCTTAAAGATGTTTCAAAGTGATTAGTAGATGCTACCTTTACTGTGCTACCTGACATTTATAAAAAGCAAGATTACTTCAGACTCTCTGTGCTTCAGTTCACTTATCTACAGGAATTCTTCCTTCACTTCTCTGCCCTCTGACATGGAGACTGGAAGGGTCACCTTCATAATAAAGGACAGCATATGTTAAATCCACTTTCCTATGTAATAGCTCTCAGAAGTAATAAACACCTGAATTGTGAACTTTACTCAAATTTTTCAGGAAATAATTTTGTCCAACACAACCCAAAGTGGTGAAATTTTGAGAGACATTCTTTTACAATGGATTATCTTACATCTTGAGAAATTGCAACAGAAGAGCTAAACCACGTTCATTAGTTCTCCTAGTTAAGCATCTGTTGAGGTTGGGAAGGGACTTTTTATCAATTCAGAATTCTGCCTGTGAAAGGCCTGAAGGGACTCTCAGGATCCATTTGGTCTTGTCCTGAGCTCAAACCCACATGGAAACTGTCCCAATACCAAACTGCTGTTCCAGTATTTTAGCTTTTTGACCCCAGGGCTCCATCCTCAAGCCCAGTTCCTTTGGGCTGGAAGAATGGACCACTGGAACCATTATTATCAGACAGGTGTTCTCTTATCACCCAGCTACCTCAAGATAAAAGCCTTCCTGTTTAAAATGCAATCAGCATCCTTGTTTGAGCCCAGCCTGCATGCACTAAAAAGGGTCTGAACTCTAATTAGTGCCAAAAGCAGTTTTATACTTTCAAGTACTTATGGCACATAAGCAAGTGCTCATCTCTGAAGATGGAACATTCAGACTGGATTCATCACCTCCTACCTCTCTCCAGCAAAATTAGTCTGCAGCCTCACCCCGAGCATGTCAGGCACAGCTCGTGATGCCTCACTAAGCACCCTGGGAAATTCTCATCCACAGCTGCCCGTGGCAAGCAAAGCCTCATCTGCTAATTTTGCTCCTTCTGCACGAACATTGTCTGTGATTTCTGCTCCACAGGATCCACCCTGCAGTCTCTGGATTTTAGAAAGCTAACAGTCATTCCATTTTGCTATGAAAGGAAAGTACCATCTTTAGACTGCGCAAAGTGCTTTGCTAACAGATAGCTACAGGCTTGATCTCACTGTTGGTGGAAATGGGTAAGACCCTCCTAGACAGCATCAATAAATAGTTTGATATGTGTATTTTAAAACAGTATTTCCAGACACTAAGAGCACTGTTTGTCAAATGAAATATATTTGTTTTAAAAATCCATTATATGTATTTCAAGGGAAAGAAATTTCACTGCAGCAAGTATACTACTAAAATGTTTCTAAGGTACAAATAACTCATCCCCGGTTCTTTTAGAAACTGCAAACAAGTAATTAGCCCTTCTGAACTCCAGAGTCTGTAGCCTGTAGCTAATGTGATGTTACTAATGCATTTATAAACATCAGGCTCCAAAGCCAACACTGAGATGTTCCATCATAATTTAGATCTCTCATTAACTTCACCACCCTGACCAACATGCTGTCACTGGCAGAGTGTTTGACAGTTTACATTACCTGCAGACATGAGTTCATGTCAATTCAATTAAGAAAGATTAATTCCAGAACTGACAATGCATAAATATTTTTAAATTACACCTGGCCTTGTTGGCACTGCTTTTTCCAAGACTGACTTTAGAAGCGAGAACGTGTCTTTAGCCTCCTGGGCAGAAAGGAAAACTCGAAGGAAGGTGAAAGGAAGAATTTATTATGAGTTCAGTATTCCATCATACTGTCTAATCTGTCTTTCCTGATTCCCCCTCCCTCCCACCAATTAAACAAGCTTATCTCTCACTGTCTGTTACGGAATGAAAGGAAACAGGAAAGATTCGATGCAAACAGGCACTGCCAGAAAATTGTCTGCAACATCTTTATGATGATCATTTGCTGACTGGTTTAGTCTACATTAGTTTACACTAATTTGTGTACATCACTGCTTTGGAAGGCATTCAGTTACCATGGTGAGAGATATCATATGAGAATGTAGATAGATAATATTTGACATTTATCTTCATGAACAAAGATCTGAGTAACTCCCCACTGATTGCACTTCTGATGAGTGAAGATAAATGTCACATCAGACTAAGCCATCCGGCATTCTAGTGAAACACTCTTACTCTCGGCTCTGATGTGTAAAAATATCCAGCTTCAGTGCATGTGAACAGGTTTAATTAGGTAAGCACCAAGCACACAGTGATAAAATGATTTGCTCACCGTTATCATATTGGTCACGATCCCAAGTAGCCAAATTTATTAAATTCTGGTCCAAGGTTTAATCTACTAGAAGAAGCTTTCTCAGATTTCAATGTAACAATTGCACAGCCATTGCCTGAAAAGTGCATTTTAGGAAGAAGTAATCTCCTATAGTCAAATCTGTGCCATTCCCAAATAAACAAACCATTGGGAAAGCAAGGAGTCCCTCACGGGCATCACACAATCCTGCTTTAGAGCTTTGTTCTAAATTACAGTGAACTGTGCAGATCCACAACTCCAGTGCCATTAACACGAGCTGGTGCTAAGCAAGGCAGGCATCCTTAGTGCAACAGGAGTGGGAATCTCTACTAAAACATAAACTGGGAGCACAATGGAGAGCAGTCAGACAGCAATGGGAAAGGCAGGGAGAGGTAACACACTTTTACTATTTATAACCTGATGGCTCATCACATGGACTATTTTTTCTGTCCTGTTGAGTGATCTCGGGTTAAATTAGGGTTAAATGAGACGGAAGTAGTCATGGAATCCAGAGCTACCTGACATAAGCATTCAAGATTTCAATACTTTGACATGACTTTTCTAATTTTTTCTGCACCCACAAGTTGATAAGCTGAATTTAGTGGGTTGCAAGGTACCTTAAACTCATCAAATTCGAGTACTCCTATACTAGCCAATGACTTTTATACTAGTCAGCATAAAAAAAAGAGACAAATACAGCAGGAGAAACAAATCCAGAAAGTAGTAATGTTTTCAAATCCCGTCTAAGGTACAGGTTTGAGTAGATATTAAAAGACTGAATGAAGTGTGTAAAAAGGATGGTCTCATGCTTTGTTTTGGGATTTTTTAGTATTTTATTTAATTTTGAAATCCTGGATTTTATTTGCGAGAGTATTAATTGTTCAACACTTCTGTATTAATTGTAAGTTATAAAAACAACAGATTTTCAGATTCTGTCGTCATCTTATGGGAGAACTCTAAGTTTTAGTTAGAATTTCAATTTTTTCAAAGGCTGATGGTTTTCAGATTGTGCCAGGAAAAACAAAATGTTTCAGAGGCTAGACCATTTTAAAATCCCTTCAAAATTAAGACAGAGGAATGCCAAACCCCAAACAAAAAAATCCCAAAGTCTTTTCATATATTCAACTTCACCTCCACCTCCCCAAAACCTAATAAAACTGGGGGAGGGGGGGGCGGGCAGGGAAAGAGCAGTTCATATAGGGGGTCTTCATTTGAACCAAAGATGCTTCAGATTGTCTGGAAAACAACATATATATACACATATTACAGTTCTCATTTACCCAATCAAGCTTTACTGTCACACACTACATCTGCCCCGGTCACTGCACACACCAGAGCTTTTTCACTGGACTCTGTTATCCTGTCAGACAGAGGCACCCACCTGTGGGCTTCCTGTTTGTGAGGAACAGAGATCTGGCCTTTTGAGCACTAAAATTCATTAATCTTAGCAAAGCAGAGAGAACTACAGCTGAATACAATTTCTTTAGAGGTCTTTAGTTTGAGCAAGATTTAATTAATTTGTATTCTTAATTCCAGAAATGCACTAAAGAAACCTGGACTTACTGAAATTCTGTGAAAATAAATTTGAAAACAAAACCACCCAAGCTAATAGGTAATGCCAAGTCTTTAGAAATATGTAGCTGTGTTAGGGAAGGAAAATTGAATTAAAACCACCATTGTGGTCCTAGGAAATACTGTCCTTCCATGGAAATAACATTTCTATGTGGAGTGGGAAAAGACAATCATAAACTGCATTGAAGACAAAGAAGGCAATGTTTCAGCTGCATGGAAGTTATTAGCCCAGGAGTCACAGTCCAGAAAAACAAGTGACAATTTCTGTGAGAATTTTTGGTTCAGACACAGATGAATTTGTATTCTTTTATCTAATCTCCTAAGTTAACAGAACAATTGCTTCAAAAACAGCACTAAATTAAGCTGAATTTCAAATCTCTCTAAATAACCAATTTGTAAACTAACTGTTGCTATATTCTCTGATAGTAGCTTTGAAGGGGATGGGTTCCAGACTGAATAAAATTTTGATTATATGCTGAATAAATCTTTTGCCTTGTTGGTTTTTTGTTTGTTTTGGGGTTTTTGTTTGTTTTTGTTTGGTTTGTTTGTTTGGTTGGTTTTTTTTTTAATTTTAACTAGAGCACTTTTTTTTCCTGTCTCTCTTTTTTTTTAAGTCACTTTATTTTTTAAAAACAAACCACCTACAGTGGAAGGACAATAACCTTGGGAGCCAATGTACAAACTGTTGAGGCCACTTTTAGGGGAAGTCAGAAGAACTACTGAAATAGCATTTTATTTTCTTTTTTTTCAATTTGATAAGACATTCTCTATTCTCACTCTTTCTTCCTTTCTAACACAGCCATTTTTAGACAGCTGACTTGCTCAGCTATGCTATCTTTCCCTGGAATATTGCCTTTACTGGAGCAGAGCCAACATCATCACTTGATGTCTCAAAGTGAGGGGTGCTTACACTTGATTTCTGTCAAGGATCAACAACAAGGCAAAACTTGGACCTTTATGGAGTTGAAAACCTGTTCTGAGCTTTGGGCCAGAAGTCTTGACTCATACCAAATTTTTCTTACTGCCAGTAAAGTAGGATGCCTGATAAATCTCTTCTTTGATTCAAAATCATAGGAAGTGGGTTTTTTTAAGGACTTCTGAGTTCTAAACCCTTTTGCATGTAATTTCCATTTACTCTGCTCCTTGCACTGCACAGTCTGTGCAGGTCATACTGTTACTGTTCTTGCAGCCAAGTGAAAGAGGTTCCAGGCTCCAACACCCTGGGACAAGCAAGCACAGAGCAGATCAGAAGGAATAAGGACAGCACGATTTTCATTCTCACTTTAGGCTTATCTTTCATGATCACAGCGGAGATACCCAGTGACGCTGGCACAGCAAGATCACCAGCAGTCTAATCAGCATTTTCAGCAGGAGCCTGTGGGCTGGGAATTGGCTTCTCCAAAGGCCTGTGACAAGCAATTTGAAGCAGAATACAGGCTAATTTTGTTTTACAGCTGAAAGAAATGTATATACAAGTGCAAAAAACCAGAAGAAAGCTCAAACAAAATGGAAAAACTTGTAAAAGTTGCATGATAGCTTAAGAGTTAGACAAGAAACAACAAAGTGTGTGTGAGCAGTTAAATTCCAGTAATAACAGGAAGCAACTAGAAAATAAGAGTAGCTACAGACAACAGCAGAATGGACAAAACAAACCAGCTTCTTCTTTTTTTTTTTTTTAAAGGGCAAAATATCCTCCCTCCCACTTGTTTAAGATCTTTAGGCACAGTGTTTTTAACTCCTTGTGTTTTTAACATCTATACTATAGCCCAAACTTTTGGACAGTAGAGAAATAAACAGTGCATGAGAATCCCAGTGGAGCATGTGGCAGATGGTGCAGTGCCAGAACAAAGAAGGCACTGAAAGGCCAATACATTTAAGGTGTCTTAGAGTGTGGTTTTGGTCATGGAGGGGTGGTTTTGTTCTGAGTCTCTTTGAAAACAACATAACCTGCAGTGCTGCATGAGCAGCCTCTGCATCAGGCGAGAGAAGACCTCCCTCTGAGATGTTTAGACCCCTCTATATTTTCCTGAGTCAATCCAATACACAGGGAAATTTAAGTTCCCTAGAAAGAGGCCATGAATGACATCAAGGAGCATACTTCACTGCCAGCTTTGAAAGCAGCTATTTAAATTCTGTATAGGCTTTATCCTAATAGTTTGGTTTAGTACAGATATTTTCTTTCTTTTTTACTATTAACAAATGACTGTGATAATTTTTTGCATTTATGTTTTTAAAATCCCAAAATATGAAGAAGTTCCTTAAATTAATGCTGTCCCTCACATCTTAAACTATTTCTCATCTGCATGAGCCATATTGAATAACATCTTCCAAACACAGATTATCTTTGTCATCTTTTTTACAACGTCCATTCTAGGCTACGTTGAGATAACCAGGTTTGGGTTTGTTTTTTTTTTTTTTAATAAGAAAACTAAGTATTTTGTTATTTGCACTTCTCCGGTTTTAGCAATTTTCTTTCTATACTGCAGGCATATTTTGTGTTTCTAAACATGCCAGAGCAAGAGTCAAATGTAAAAAGCTGCATTAAAATATCACACTGATTAAATAACACCGAATGACCTAGATTAAAAAATACCACAAGACCTGGCCTAAAAGAAAGTAGGCAGGAAATTAAAAGCCACATCTGACACTTCATCTTTAACTCAAGCGACTGAAAGAAGATTTAAAGGACGAAGGTTCTTTTATCTATGAAATCAATCGGAAACACTGAAGAGTGAGACAGAAGGTAATAGACTGTCTGCAAGTTGTACCATCACAGTCACCTAAATAGTTTCCTGTCAGCCTGGACAGGCAAGAGAACACGCAGGCAATCCAGGATGCTGTAAGCAATGGAACCCTACACTCAGCTGCCACAGGCACAGCAATATTCCTGATCGCTTAGGCCATTAAATGCTTCAGGGCATTTATATGGGTAAATATATCTGTTCCACTGCACAATTCTATTCATTCTTCTACTCTCCTTACAGCACTACAGAGCCCGTATCCTCTGTGCCCTTTGTTGGAAATTGCATGGCTCCGTTTTAAGAGCAGATGAAGCAATTTCAAATTAATTTATGAATCTCTTCCAATTGAAAAGCATTGTCCTACTCAATGTCCAGCAATTTCTGTCTGATGTGTTTTGATGTTGTTGAATGGAACCTCCAAAACTTGGTAAATTTCAACTGCTCTTAAAGAAGCAAAAACATAAATGGAAATTACAAGACAATCGACAGATCTAAAGACCTGCTCTTTTTAGAACAGTCCAAGAGAGATTTCTGAAATTAGTTGCAGCGCTCTGAAACACCACCATGGTAGCCTTGGTTTCAGTGAACTCGAGGTTTGGAAAGCACTGAAGACCAATGAGCTGGTGTTCAATGAACATCATGAGAGTTGAAGAGAAACGATCACTCATCAAAGGCAACTAAGAAATCCGGGTCTTTATGTTAACAGTTAAGATTTCTTAGATACGTCTAGCTAAGCAGGTAACCAAAAAAGAAACCAGCTCCCCAGTGGAAAGCTGATACATTCCACTGACTCATTTAATAATGAGATGACAAGAGGTTATAAAAAAGAAACCATAAGATGTTGCCTTGAACCATAAAAGCTTTTTAAGTGGAAGTGTTGCCCTAACAGTTAATGAACTATGAGGACATATCCAAAAGGTTATGGGTGAGCTCAGCTTTCTCCTTAAGTGGAAGACAGAAATCAGTCTCCATCTGCCTTTGCACTTTTCTTCTGTAGGAGATCCTCATCCAGAAGTTGAGAATATTACAGACAACATGGATGACATTAAACAGTTGCAGTGGATGCAATGGACACACTTCTGTGGGGATGAACAATTTCAGCCCTGGCTCAGGGCTGAAACTGGAATATCCATAGGTGCTTTTACATGTCCAGAGGAGCTGACGATTGCTGGATATGCTCAGTAATGAGTGGTGTCCTCTCTGACAGGGCAAAGGATCATGATGTGATGCTGCTGAGAACCACAGAACTCAGTGCACCTGAGGAGCAGAAAGTGCTCTTCTGAGACAGAAATGCATGTACCCCAAAAGCAGAGCACTTGGACTTACCTTCACCAAAAACGAACTAAGAAGACTTGAACGGATGACTGACACAAGAGAAGATTGACAACCAAAGCTACTAGCAGAATTTTCTCCAGGTTTTGTGTTTGGGTTTTTTCCCCCAGCAAGCATTTACACGAGCTGAAGACTGATGACAAAACAGCAGCAAATAATAGTAGGACCAAAATCTTCATGATTTCTCTACATGAGACTTACTCAGCAGAAAGTTTTATCCTGCAGGCAGCTGAGAGGAATTGTGATGGATGTACTCCTCCTGCACGTGAGGGATAGCAGAGCATGAAAAAGACCACTACTTTCATGTGAAGGCAAAAAACTGCTCAGTCTCAAGAACAACAGCACTTGCAGTGTTAATGTACTTACAGACTATCACTTCAAAAAGAACATTGTTGGGTCCAAGTATCAGATATGATAATGTAGGATCCTGTATTATGTATCTATGACCCCAATGCCACTTACTAATAGTTAAAAAAGATGAAATCTAAAATATTATCACTCTCACAGAAAATATGAAATGCATAATTATTAGCACTGTGACCAGACAGGAAACAAAACCAGAAACTCTGTCTTGAAAACAGAGAAGTCAGGAGTTCAAAAGCAGAGAACAAAGGCCTATTAAGAGTGAAGACCTATAACATAAGCAAGAAAAGAGGGCACAACTGTCAGGAGAGGCCAGCAGCTAAATGAAAACAGGCTGAGTAAAGACCAGCTGAAAACAGGACAGATGAAACGTTTGAAAGAGATTCATCCCCAAGAGTCCAGCTAGAGAGAAGAGCAAGAGACAGCTATGGTCTGTGTTAAGCATGACTCCATGTCATACAGTAGAGTCACAGCTAAGCAGCTGCCCAGTGTCTCTCCCCCTTTCTTCTCTGCTATAATTGAATTTGCACCAGTTGGGCAGTAGTTCAAGAAAAAAAAGTTTAAAAAAAAAAAAAAAATAGATAGTCTAGTTTAGTGAGATTCTGACCTCTATCACGTAAGGCTCCTTGATCCCCTGGCAAGCAGGCGTGAGTAACCTAACGGAGCAATGGGACCAGACCAAGCAGTGGAATTCGGAGAGCTGAGATGTCAAGTTGAGTGGCCTCCTGTGGGCTTCTTTACAGGAAGGGCAGGGGAAAAACCTGGATAAAGACGACATGAAATTCTGTGGAGTAGGGAAGAAGACACTGAATGCAATGCACATTTCATGAGCAAAGGAAATACAACAGATCAAAGAAAGTATTTCTCAGAAATGTAAAGTTTTAGCTTTTGAATTATCTTCCCTCAAAAAACACTTTGACAGAAGTACTTTTTGCTTTCCTAACACTAAAAGACAAACCTCATCTTCAGTAAAAAACACCTCAAAATCAGTGGGTAAAGGAAATCAACAAATTTTATGCAGATTTAAAGTCAAACCCCACATGGCTTGAATGAATGAATAAGTTATAAGGAAAACTATCAATGGAAGATAGTATCAGCTTATCCCAGAACAATATTACACATCTCCAGCCAGCAGATTTCTAAGCATAGAAGAACAGTTTTTTCTTTCTCTTTCCCCCAGAAATTTCTTAATACACTCCCATAATGCATTTTAAGAGCCCAGAGACACATTCCCATTACTAAGTTTTTAACAACCCCACAAGAAATTTAGGTCAGAGAGCAAAACAATTATCTGAACATACTTGTAATCTGAGGAAGATTTCTGGTTTACTAAACAAATATCATTAATATTGCTACTGCTTGGTTCATATTATATTCTGCTTTGACTCTAAAGTTTTTTGCCACAAATCTCTGTAATTAAATGTATCATGGCAAACATGCACACATTCCTAATCTCCTATTTGTATTTGATCATGAAATCTTAGGGACTCTGTATAGCCCCCCAGGAAATGGTAAAGGATCTTATATCTGAGTCTTGTTATATGGGTCATGAATAACATTCGAAAGCACTGCTGTGTCTCAGAATTGGACAACAACAAACAAGGGAGCTACAGAAGAGGAATAACAAACACAATAGACCAAAAGAGAGAAACATACATCCAAGGCACTATGTCACTGCCCTACTTCATTTATAAAAGAGTTGGCTAATAATGAGCATTAATTTAGTTTACCTTTTTTTATGGTATGACATTATTCTAGACATACATCTTCAAAACAGAGTAGTGGCACATTGGCTACTTTTGTTACTTTTACATTCAGTCCCAATTCCAAAATTAGGTAAAAAGCAAAACCATTTAGCAAAGATATGAAACTCAAATAAGACACACAAAATGAAAATCTGTTTTAATCACATGGCTCCCCCAAAAAGTAGTGGGAAATCATCATAAACAGGTCCATTTTCATCTTGACTCTCTGTAAATGTTTAATGTGAAAAAATGTGATAATTAACGTTTCTATACTCTTATGCTTAAGGAGTCATTACAATCAGCCTTTGTTTGCTACAGAGCTGGCAGCGCAGACCTGCTGCATTTGAGAAGGGAATGTTTTAGGGTCATTTAACATTATATCACTCTTGGTGATCCAAAAGCTGCTATAATTCTGCCAAAGAGTATAGAGGGTTTCCCAGTCAAGTTTCATCCTGATTTTGATTATTGTTTATCTCTAGTCCATGTCTGAATAGTTGTAGTAAAATAGAGGAAGTTTTACTCCTGAATTTGAGGTCAGCTCGTAATGAACCATGGTTTCAATCGCATGAACAGCTGCTTCTTTTATAAGCAAAAAGGGTTCACTTACAGTTCAGGGTAACACAGTAATAATTTAAGGAACAAGGAAGCTTCTATTCATTTCTTTATTTTTTAATATGTTTTTGAAACATTTTGACATCTGAGTGCCTATAGTGGACTTGTCTCAATAGAATGTAATATTCACACTATTCTGCTTTACCAAAAAAAAAAAATGAACAAAGTGAATTTTAAAACCAGAAATACAGTAGACCTATCAATCACCATATAAAAGCCTTTTTCATTGAGAACTTCATTTTTCATAACAAGAAAAACTATTATTGATCTTCTAAAACTTTGTAACTCAAGTTAAAAGGGACATAGTAAAACAGATATGCTCTCTGGAAACCAGACCAAAAATACCTGGAAATTGCAAGAAACCAAAAGGGGAAAAACATCCTAAAACTAAGACATAATTAAAGTCAGTGGGACATAAAATTTCTTACAACTAACCAAGATCTCATCAGAAATAAAGGGGTTGGTGAGGTTTTTTTCCTTATCTAATTTGTAAATATCCTTCTGGATGAGCAGAAATAATTTCTACAAATTACAGGACTAAACAGAAGAAGATTAACGACAAATTTTTCATTTGTTTTCTGTTGCTCGCTTCTCCAAGAAAACACAGTCAGGCAGACACAGGATTAAGCCATTGTCCCAACTCACGTCTGTCCTGAAGAGAACTTTACTCATTTTTCTTTCTAACTTTCACAAAAGATTTGACCTTCTCTGCTCCAGCCACTGTGACTTCAATCCAGCTTGGACTTTTCCAAGTTATTCCTTACCTGTGCTATGCTGTTCAGTGGATCGGTTCCTTACCTACAGCAACAAAAAGGTGAAAAAACCCTGATGCTTCTGCTTTACCTGGTGCATTTCATCACTCAGCTACATGCATCCTTTTTTCCAGTGTTATTTTATTGATATAGCAAATGCCTTGATTTCCACCTGTCCTTTTAAACAAGATTTGTCTTGCCAATGCCAGCACACTGACTCACACCAGGCTTGCCTGCATAGGGGCATTTATTTAAATGTATCTGACTGCTTTGTAATGCACTTCAATTTATGTTCTTTTCTCTGTTTACTAAGTAGCCATCATCAAGTGTGGCATATGATTTCACAAATTACTAAAATTTTACTTGAATTTAGTGGGAGTGTGATTGGCTTCTTTGTAATGCATTTTAGCATGATGATAGCAATGGGAATCCAAATCCAAGACTCAAAGTTTTATTTACCAAGGAGACAAAGCTGTGCCAGCTTCCAACTCATCTGCAAGATGACTGTCACAAGGAATTGTCAAACTTAAACTCAATTCCAAATGGTCCTGTGTCCTGAATTTAGAGGTAAATTGCTTGTTTACCACTTGGTAAATACTCAGCTGTTCACAGCAGAACTAGCTGATGGAGAGAGAATCCCAGGAGCAAAGCAGTGAGAACTTCAAATATACAAAAGGGCACATGACTTTTACACTGTGCTGCTAGTCCTCCCTCATGGTTACTTCTCTGATAACTCAAACAGGCTCTTGGCTCCTTTCTGAAGTGGCTGAGGCAGAAATGAGCTAATTCAGGATTTTATGTGACCTAATTCAGAAAACACGCAGCTATTTCACTTCAGCATACACTGTTCTGCAAGTATTTTTATTCATGTCTGTGTATCTCCAAGGCTTTGGAACTTGGAAACTTACATTTCTGAAACCTGCTGCTCTCCACATGTCCTCCTTCCTCCCTAACATTTGCTGTAATTCACCTTTGTACCAGATGAAATAGTAACTGATTGGTCAGGGTACACTAACCTCAGATTCCTTGTTGGACTGGCCATTTTTAAAATGTCACAGCAGAACAGCAGGACACACTTCCTGCCTTACACTCAATGGCACTACATGCCAGAAGGAGTAAGTAGCATGATGAAAGCAATCTTTCCACATCTCCTATCTGAGCAACAATTTGTGCCAATTCTTGGGACACACGTGTGGCTGCTGGCACACTGGATTTATGCAAGTTCCATATTTGAAATATTATTTATTCCTTCATTTTTGACAGAGAAGTCAAGAGAAGTCTTAGGCATCTCGACAATCCTAATTTACACCATTGCTTCTTTTCATGCCCAATTAGATTTGTTCCCATTATTCTTCTTCCTAGCCTCACATTTTTCTATTTCTGACATTTCCTAAAGTAAGGATGAATTCTTCAAGCAGAAGCATGACCAGCAAAGCAATGCTGCTCATCATTCCCGTTCAATGGTTCATACTATGCATTACAATTTTTCTCCTTTCTCACTATGCCAAACTAAAATTTCTTGTTAAGGTAGATGCTCCACCCCACGGGTCTGTATATGCCTTGTTATTTAAAATTTAGCTTGGGATTCTTGGCTTGAACTTAAAGCAATATACGCTTACATATATTTGTTCTCCTTCAACTACAAGGCACACTAGTATTGATTTATGTAGCAAGTTTTTAACCTAATAATTCTTAATCTCTTCTGGTAGTTAAAGTAGAGATATTTTACTTTGTCAGCCTTGAACACACAAAACCTAAATCTAAACCTAGGGTCATCCCCTAAAGAAGTAATGAATAAACAAGTATAAACAAAATAAGAGGGAAGAAAGCAGTAGCTAATTGTATTGTTGAAATGGGCCTATTTTGTTTTGTGAAAAAGAATAACATACGTTTCCAAGGCTGGCAAACAAAATAAGGTAAAATTTCACCTCTGGTAAAGGCACATAAAGGCACAGACTCCTTAAGAGACTTGAAAAGATTTAGACACATGTTTTTCTTAAGTCTTTTAAAGTTTCCCTCGGAATTTGGTTAACAAACTACTCTGCCACATTCCCCAGTAGTAATACAAACCTTTTTACCATCAAGAAATGTTCCCATCAAGAAATATATTCAAGATAATTTAGAGGGTGTGCCAGGGCCCAAACCTGAATTCTAGGGGGGGAAAAAAAAAGAAAAATCACATTTAATGTGATGCTGTTTCATTTCTGAGCACTTCACCTGTACTTCAGGTACTTTCAGGCAGCAAGATGCCCTCTAAAATGTTCAGTTTTCATATATGTCAATTTCTAATATTCTGGGAAGAAGAAATAAAGAAAACACCTTTTTTATGAGATCTGGTAAGTACATCTAATATTTTAATCCATAAAAAACCCTGTTTATTTCTCAGTTATAAACAGCATACTATAAATAGGCAAATATCCTGGTGATCCAAAGTTTAGTGACTTGTTTTTATTTCCTTTTGAATAATTCTGCATTTTTGTACTGGTTTAAATGCTCATGATCTTGTAATAATTCCAGCTAATACAGCTCAACAGGTAAACCAACACACCTTTGCAAAGTAGTTCCCTACTTAACTAATTGTAGTTGTTATGAAAGCCAGGGAATTTGTGGTTTTACCAGGTACATTGTTTCACTGAGATGTTTGTGATGGCAAGTCATTAGCTAAAACCATTGCATTCACACTTAAAAGTGAATTTTTTCACACACAGTATTAAGGCTCATCACTCATTCTTCTTTTCCTCTTTTAGCTATTAAGTTTACTCCTGTCTTTAGTTCTACTTTCATTACCGCTTGCTTTTCATATTAATAGCTCTTGAGTTTAGCATTGCTCTGAAGGTCTGCTTTTCCTAAGATAGCACTGAGGTAGACAGCTGTTATTCTGAGGATGCAACTTACAAAATCAGGATGAGAAATCACGCAAGGGGACAAAGCAAGTAAGCCCAAAGAAACAGAATGCAAGCTGAACAAAACCTGGGATACTGTTGGTGGGTTAGTCATACAAAGCAACGTGACAGAATACTATTACAAGTAACTAGAATAAAACACATGGGAAATTTCAGGTGCAAAGGGAAACTATACTGTGAGCTCTGCTGCTGGAATTCAGAAAGCTTCACTCTATCCTGCTCTCAAAGCACAAAGCACATGACAGGGTATCAAGCAGGAGATGCACTTGTGTGTCACAGCAGGGAGAGGTTTTTTAACTAATCATAGCACTTTAAACAGCATTTTGATGCAGGATACAATCCCAGAGGCAAGATAGCAGTGCTAAGATGTAAGGGTGAAAAGGAAACTTTAATAATATTCTGTGTGTATTACAGTGTCAAGCATTGCACTTCCACATCATGCCAAACATGGATTCCTCTGGATTTTTAAGAAATGGACAGCAAACATACACCCACATAAAATAATGAGAACTTTTTAATCATTCACACTTTTTAAAAAGTGCTGAAGTCTCAAACTTCCTGCAGTGAGTGAAAAAATAACTACTATGCACTGGGTTTGCTTTCTAACATTGGAAGTTTCTGTCGTAGTTACAACTACCGTTTGTGTAAAACCAAGGAAACAGCAGCTCACTGACTTTCTGAGTGTAAGTCCATAGAAGAGTTAACAGGTGTTGCAGCAGCCTAGCTTGTGGCATCTTCAGTGACACTGGCTAGTTCTACAGAAGAACATTTAAAAACAAGCAAACAAACAATCAGGAAAACAAATTTTCAAGTATTACAGAGGTTAGTTATCTTACTGGACTAATGTGAACAAGCAGACCCATCCTGGCCCAGTATAAACATTTTTTCAGTCAGATGATGCTTAATTTATATGCCTCTACTAAAGAGGAGTTTCCTTTCTACAGATAAGAATGCAAGACGCACACGTATGGATGTTTGCATACGCTCAATGGAATGTGTCTCAGCCATGGAAATCCCATCAGACTGTAAAGGTTTATGAATGAAATCCAAAAGCTACACAGAATACCATTGATGATGAGCTATTTTATAAACTGGGAAATAACAACAAGACTTTAAAAACCCTGTAATGGGTAGCCAGAGACACCCTAATGTAAAACAGATTGCTTCTTGAATTGTACACTTGATAGAGCCACTCTTAAACCTTCTCTCCATGGATCCATTCACAAACTATGCTCAAAGTATTATAGCGCCTGCCAGTATGCCATTATGCAGCTATTACACTTAAAACAAACAAACACCTCCAAAATAAACAAACAACCTTCCCCTCCCCCCATCCCTCCAAACTAACACCAACACGATACCAGAGGTACTAGTATTGCCATACTTTGCCCTCCCAACCTGCCTAATACCACAAAACGTAAAGCAGGAGCAAAAGATGACAGTTTAACTTCTGTGGATACACTCAGGTTATCCAGACTCAGTTTTCTGCCAGCATATTTGGGTCAGTATTGTGTAAATTTGAGCATTGTCCCATCACTCTGATCTGTTTTAGAAATACAAAATTACTAAACCAGGACTCCGCTACAACCATCTTTAGGGTTGTAAAGTTACATAAGGAGGAATAGAGACACTTGATGTAACTAAATACTAGCTGAAATAAATGGCAAGCTGCTTTGTTTAAACAGGTCAAATCCCATGGTCAGCATTCAGAAAAAAAAATCAGAGTGAAGTTAATGGGATTCCTCCCTAGACAGTTGTAGCAGATTGGCCCCATGATAATGAAAATAAATTAATTCTGTAATTTCAAAGATTTGAAGCAGATTAGAACCAGGACATGGTTTTGTACTTTCATCTTAATACATGTCTGACTGCATTATATTTAGAGGATAACTGTTTCTTCAAAGTTATGGAAAAACATGACAACATTGCCAGTTTCAGTCACTAGTCAAGTTACTTCGTTCTACATTGTTTACTGGATCACAATGATCATATCCTTCTTTTGACCCCAAACCTTGAAAAAATACCACAGACTGCTAAAATACTTATCGTAAAAGCATCTATCTAATCTTTCTACTAGAGCAAAACAGTATGCTCTATCAGGAATGAAAAACTGGTTTCACTGAGGCTCACTTGACATAGGAATGAACCCACTGAGTATGTAAGGTAAAGACAAAGGGTGTTAAAATAGGAGTGAAATGTTGCAAAGAGCGTTTCCCCTTAATGAATTACTGGGAGATTTGTAGCAGGCCAGCCAGGGTAAGTCTTTCAGCATGTGTATCCAGAAGTGTCATGGACTTGCTGCACTATATCGTTGCTGCCCTTTCCATGAACTGGGCAGTTTCCTTTCACCAGTTTATTTTCACTTCTATTCTGGCAGCTGTCTACAGCAGTAGGCATTTATCTTAAATAATTTGCTACTTGTTGAAGAATTCATGGAGGGTGGGGGGAGAGGGAAATAGTCATTCTTGGTGCACCATGTCATAACTGATTAAAAAAAAAAAAAATCAATAAAGATTAAACAGATTTCCCACAAATTTTCCCCCTCACTTCACAGTAAATCTTACACATATAGGTACTTTCCCCTTCCCCCAAACAAAACACCACTACAACTTGCTGAATTTATCTTTCCAATTATTGAAAGTAGCAAAATTTGTGGAAGCTGTGCTTCCACTTAATTAATTCAAAGTATTTTCCTTACCAATTAAACAAACAAACAAACAAAAAAACCCCACAAACAAACAAAAAACCCACAAAAAACCCCCAAAACTCAGTGACTCAGTGATAACTGCAATAAAAATTAAGCTTGGTAATAAAAAAAAAGTGAGTGTTTTCATATTATTAACCTTTTTCAATAAGAGGGCAGACCCTTTGATGCAAACGACCTCTTCCTATGTTTGGCAACTAACTTCAAGAGCAAAGTTTCTGGAACAAAAAATTAGATAGTGGAAGTTCAAATGTAAAGGCATAATTTAATGGGGAGTGTTACTAAAATGTACTTTACCTTATCTTAATCTGTGTCATGAGCAAAATTATCATTTGCCCAATTAGCAGAGTGCTGTGGAAAAAGGAAAAAAAGATGTTATTACTAAGTGCCACTGGTAATCTAAAAGGCTGATCCAAAAAAACAACAGAAAAAAGAAAATAAAGAGAAAAGTAAACATTTTCATTCTCTTTATTGGATACAGTTATGGGAGACCGGCAAAGTACATTGCAATGTAGACCTTACAAAGTGTTCAGTAATTTTTATTAAATGGGAGCAAAAGTAAAATGGGAAGGAGTGAAAGTCAAATTATATTCTTATGTTGCATATATGAAACCCAAGGGAACAACTGGTATTTCGGTCACTGGTAGCTACCAATGATTTGATGGAAGACCGGTAGCTGTAAAACTTTAATGCTTTTCTAGGCTTTACACAAATTCTGTGAAGTCAGAAGTTCACTGCAGCAGGTGAAAAACTAGGCAAGCCCCCCTAGCCCTCATTTTCTCTCATTTGAATGCAACAGTTTACTCTGCAAGTTTGCATACTATAGCCCCACAATAAAGCAAGCAGAACTGTAATTTGTTATTTAGAGTAACCTATCTTTACAGACAAGCTAGCACTAAACCAAAACGTATTTCAGTTACAGAGACAAAAAAATTCATTTGCATTACACCTTCATCATGTTTCCACTCCACTATCTCAGAAAAGTTTCAAAAAAAAACAACAGACAATGTTGAAAACCAAAATATTTTCTTTTCACCATAAAGTCTGAGTAATAACTAAATGGCATTCTTCAAATGGAGATTAACAATGCTGAACCAGATGTTCTCCATTTCACAAGTGTCTACGCCTCCAAAGTACCCAAGACAGATATTCTTTGGAAAATCCTACATCCAGAGTTGAAATTCAAGTTTATACAAAACAAAAATCAAGGGGAACCAAGACTCCCTCCCTTCTGCAGTATGTGACACTTCCTCACTCTGCATATATAAGTGTAAACTGAAAGAGAAAACAAGTTTAAAAAGTTATGTGTGCGCATGATTACATGAAGTCAGAGAAGCATTATAATCAGGACCTTGACTGTAATGCCCTGATTCATCTAACATTTCAGAAAAAAATTAGCTTCAGCTATCAGTCAGTCTCCTTGAAGTTGTTCAATACTGAAAGAGCAGCTTTGACTCTAGTTAAAATCAAAACCAGACAGATTTTCTTCAGTTCTAGTCTGTTAGTAGTTGGTTGAAATTTTCA